>NC_089838.1:85751151-86073074 GCF_035609145.1 Eleutherodactylus coqui
ATAGTTGTGATTAGTTCTGTTCAGACAATCAATGCAGTGCTTGCTGAACCAATCACAGACATTGTATTGGTTCATCTAGCGCTGCATTGATTGGTTCCTCGAGCGCCGATCAACAGCCATCGCATTGTAGAGATGGGATTTATGAATTGGCTGTGAGCTGTGGCCAGCCAATTCTTCAATCCCGCCTCACAATGCAATAGCAGTTGATTGGTTCTTCAAGCGTTGCAGGAGGGACGTAGACCGAGCCTGCGAGATAATGTATTCCTTTTTTTATGTAGTGGAGCCAGGGCTTATTTTCAGGGGAAGGGCTTATATTTCAAGCCTCCCTGAAAATCATGAAAAATCAGGGTATGGCTTATTTTTGAGATAGGTCTTATTTTCGGGGAAACACACTAGGAGCAATTGACATTCAGGCAAAGCATGTCTGAAGTGCCAAGATACAAATACAGTTGGTAATAAATTCATTAGTTAAAAACCAAAAAGTTGAGCAGCAAACAGCCATATGATTGGAGCAGTATGTGACATACCTTCTTTTCACTATATGGAATAGCATAGGAGACTTTTTTATTTACTATGTAGCCTATGGGCAATCTATTGTAGCCTTCCATTGGATGTACATGTCAGGAAATCCTCATGTATACCTCTGATGGAAGGCTCAAATGAAGTGTGAACAGACCCTTACTGGTGTGTTCTGCATTTCCCTCTCTTATAAAAGTTTAACACAACGATTGATGTGCAGAATGGTTTCATATAGATGAACATGTTTAATACATTGATGTAGTAATTGTATTTATATGATGGATTCCCTTCAATTTAAGGAGTAATGCGTGTAGAAGAGCTCCAATAATAAATCTAAGCTATTAAAATGTAATTAACTAGCCCTTGCTTCTCATTTCTTAAGTTCTTTAATAAGATGCCTTAAATGCTTCACAATAAACTGAAGAATATAAATCATAATTGAATAATTAACAAGCTTTACCCTCTCCACCTGAATGGATGGGCTTTTACATTAATGATACTGAATATAATTAAGGTCCTTCTTCATTGGCTTAGCAATTTATTAGGTACATCTATCTCACATGCTGCAGACTGAGAAGAACATTGAAAAACAGAAATCTTGTATGGATCAGATTAGCTGAACCAGTTATTGAGCACTGGGCAATGAGCGAAACTATTTTGGGGCAATAGAAAAATCCGCTATTTCGTATGTAACAGTCACACATACATATCTCTTTTTCAAAAAAAATTGCCATTTGTCACACTGGACAATTGATTTACTTTAATAGAACTGAGAATAAGCCATCACCATTGTGCTACTCGATGGAACCGTATGCCAGAAGCTTCTGACACCACTCGTTATAGCCAAACGTATTTATTTAACCTTATAGCTTAATGCAGTGCAGACAGTACAATGTGTTAGCAACTGTAACACAGGCTCTACAGTTTCTACCTATAATGGCTGTGTGAATGCAATTTAGGCTTTATTCACATGAGCAAGTCTGGCACTGGAGATGATTGCCCAGGAAGAGTGACAGCGAAGCCAGCAGGGAAGATGGGAGGCTGGCGAGAGTGACAGTGGAGACAGGAGGGGAGATGGAAGACCAGCAGGGAGAGTGACAGCAGGGTCGGGAGTGCAGATGGGATGCCAGCAGGGAGAGTGACAGTGGGGCTGGGAGCTGAGGTGAGAGAAGGCCGAGGAGATGTGTGAGCTGTCACCGGGAATGCCCGGTAGATGTGTATTTGGGGAGGTGTGTGTGTATCAGCCAATCCACAGCTGTGGGCATGACTTGGCCGTCCCCTGTAACTCAGGCCGGCCAACCCATGTCTCCACCCATACTTGCGATGGAGACATAATGCACCAGTACCTCCCCATAGTACAAAGGGAAGATGGTGGAGCTAAAGGGAGAGAGGGTGGGGCTAGAGGTTTCCTCCCGCAATTTTCCCATTGCAAGTTGAGCGGGGGTGGGGCTAGAGGGATGGAGCTAGAGGTCAGATGCTTTTGTCCCCACCCCTGCTGTCGGCGAAGACCTCTAACACTGTCCCCCTCTCTCTCCCCGCTATGAGGGAAATTCCTTGGGGAACCTGATGCTGGGAAGAGAAGTGAAGAGAGTCCAATAATGCCCCCTGCTGCTGGAAAATTGTGCAGCAGAGTGGGAGGAATTCCCCGCTGTAAGCGGGACATTTAAAATTTGCTGTCCAGAAGCACAGTTTAAATGTCTCGCTGTAAACTCATGTTGGTCCCCGCGATGATTAAGGCTACCCCTGGGGAGATGAATGGAACCCTTGAGCTTCCTCTCTTTCCCGCGGGGACTAACAGGAGTTTACAGCGTGACATTTAAAGTGCACTTCTGGGTTTAGCGGTGCTGCTGCTGTTTTGGAATTCCCTCGGTCAGCAGAAATTCTCCTGAGGGTGCCTATCCACGTTTTTTTCTGCTGTGAATTTGCACAATTGGAAAAAAAAAACGCAGCAAATTTGCGGCGGAAAAAAACGCTAGTGGGTAGGCACACTAAAGGTGCAAGTTTTTTGTGTGTCTAAAATTCCGTCATCTGAACGCTATAGGAGACTATTGATTCTAATAGAGGTGATTTTTGACACGCGCCTATTGTGCTTGAAAACCAAGTTCGTGTGGATTTTGACACGGATGGATTTTGCACTGTGGATCTGCTGCAGACATTTCACAGCAAGTTCCTGCCATGTGCTTAAAGAACTACAATAAATGCTTCTAGGGTTGCTAGTTTATCTCCTGTCAGCACTGACATTGCTCAGGAGAATGCTGGAGTAATTATCTTAATATGCTAAACTTACAGCAAGTCCTGAAGCTTCTGGGGAACGAGATCTGAGACTTCCCTTTAAGGCGGCTCTAACAGACACAAGATGCACTGCGGAGTTTCTGTAATCTGTATTTCTAATGGACTGTATTGATATTATTTGAGTGTTAGCCTTTGGGGAGAAACTGTGTATTATATTCCGTGATCTGTACTTCTGGAAAATGGTGCCATTATTAGTGGAGTGTTGCTATGGTTTACAATGTATCATTATTCCTGCGTAAAGGTACATTTACACAAAACGATGATCGCACAAAATTCACTCAAAAGCCATTTGGAGCGATAATCGTGTGTAAGGGCAATTACCTGCTGGCGATAGACTTTCCTGCAATGCGAGAGTGAGTGAAAATGCATGATTAATGGTTTCATTCTCATTTCCAATGTCTTTACTTAAGTCTGGCAGCACAAAGAAAAATCTCTGATATAGCCCATTATTTTCAATGGGGCTGGCAGCAGCAGTGCCGGCTCCATTGAAATCGATAGAAGATCATGAAGCAAGCTAGAAATCCCGCAAAGAGAGAAGATGTTTAGGCAAAGGAAAAAATCCGGACCCGCGCTCAGGAACCACTCCGATGTCGCTAATACCATTAGCATAAATTTATTCCGTACAACGCGTTTCGTCCTTATAGAAAGGACTTTGTCAAGTAGAGAGGAGAGAGAGGAATCATAGAGAATCATAGAATGGTAGAGTTGGGAGGGACCTCCAGGGTCATAGGGTCTAATCCCCTACTCAGTGCAGGATCACTAAGGCCTCATGCCCACGGCCATGAGGGACTCCGCCAGCGGAGTCCGCCACGCCCCCCCCCCAGAGAGCCCATACTCACCTCCTGGATCCTCTGTGCACGTCCCGCATGGAGGGCCCGCGCATGCGCAGTAAAGCGCGTGACGCGCCGGCAGTGATGGGTGACGCGGTCGGCAGAGGGTGGGGACGCCTATTGACGCAATACTTCTGCTGTGCTACAGCGGAAGTGTAGCGCGACGGCTGGCTTTCATTGCCTAAAATGAAAGCTGGTCGCTCGTATTCCTTCGGCAAATAAAACATGCCGTGTTTTCTTTTACACTGTGGAATTCAGCGGTGGAATTATGCAGCGTGAACATTGAGCTATTAGGTTCAGTAGAACCTAATAGCTGTGGCGGAAATCCATCCGTGGGCATTAGCCCTTAATCATTCCAGACAGATATTTGTCCAGCCTTTTTTTGAACACTTCCACCCCCTGTGGTAACCTGTTCCACTCATTGATCACCCTCACTGTCAGAAAGTTTTTTCTAATATCTAATTTGTGTCTCCTCCCTTTCAGGGGGGCGGAGCAACAGGGGATCTCTTACGTATCTCCCCATATTTGGAGAGATAGGGGACAAGGCTAGGGGGCTTTCCCAGGGCTTCTCCGAGAGCGAGGGAGCAGGGCTTGAATGGGGGCAGGACTAGAGAGATTATCATAGTGATTCCTCTCTAGCCAAGTGAAGGGACGGGGCTCGCGGGATCTGCCCACTAGCCCCCCAGCTGGTGAGTGCAGATCGCAATGTCCTCTTCAGTATAAGCCAATATGCTGTATTTCCACGGTCGATATTCTCATGTGACTTTTGTTCATTGTGAGACGCACAAGAATCACAATGCACAATTATTTACTTGGGGACGTTTCTCATGCAGAGATGCTGCTAGCTGGAAAAATCACAGCACATCGTAGTTTCGTGCGAGTCTCACAAATGTGCTCAGTGTCCGTGTTCTGTGCGATGCAAGGGTGTGGGTCGCTGTCGCCTGCGTAAATGCCTTTTTGACGCATTATTGGCTGTGTAAATATGGCTTTCAGAGTGGCATAACAGGAGGAGCAGTGGGCCTTCATGGAGCTTCTCCATTTATTCTCTATGAAGCAATAACATTATTGCATTCTGCGTTACGATGTGATAAAAGCCAGCCAAACCCTCCTGACAAGCCCTATTCACATCATTCCCCTCTCGATTGTCATCGCTAGCAGCCAACTGTGGGCACAAACTAGACAAGCATACTGTGCTTCATATTACTGCCGTAGTCTTGCATCTACATACAGCGAACTGTTATCCTCTGGGCACCCACCACCCCAGTCGATCCCCCCTCCCAGATACACCTGTGTAAGCAGGGTTTTGATTTCCCTACATTTTCGGAGGCTGTTACACTTAATGAGCTTGCTTACTGTTTGGTAAATAGCCAATATCTGTTAAATTGTTATTATGCTGAAATAAGCAGTTTCCAGCTTGATAAGTAAACTATTCAGTATTTAATTGTGAAGCCTGGGTAATTAGCATTACCTGATTGAGCATTATCGCTATGAGGAGGAAATTACACTAATAGAAGCATATACCTATTTCCAGGAATGATATAAAGCTGGAACGTGGGCTTGTTTCTCTGCTTGTATCTGGCTGCTTCCAGGAAATGTATTACCTTTATGTTTCTTACTATTTACAATCACAAACTGGTAAATATGATTTTTTCCAATCTGTTTTCCTGTTCTGCTTGTCAATTTTTCAATCCTATTTTCTGTATGTGTCCATGGGGACTGCCATGTTGCCTGAGCTGCTGCTAGCAACACTGAGGCCTCATGTCCACGGGCACGCATGGTTTCCGAGTGTGGAATCCCGCAGTGGTTTCCACCCATGCCCGCAGAGATGAGGCCAGAAATGACATTTACTCACCTATCCAGACGCTGCGAGGCTCTCCCTTGTCGCGGTTGGGTCTTCTTTCTTTTGCCTGGCGGATGCGAGATCTGCAGAAAAATGGAGCATGCTGTGATTTCTTCCTGCGCATGCGATTCACACACCGGGAAGAAAAATCACATCCGCATGCATTAATTTGCCCTGTGGATGCCAATGCATCTCTATGGGCTTCTAGATCAGCAAAACTCCCGCACGGGAGACACGCGTGGATTTTATAATTAAAATCCCCCCGTGGACAATGGGTCTTCGAGATTTGCTATGCAGCAGTTTTATGGGCCATAGAAATCTTGTAGACTGGAGATGTTCATTGACCTCTATGGGAGAGTATTCTCGGCATGCTCTATAATATGTGCAAGGAGGGGGAGGAGGTATGTTGTGTCAATCACCTATTGTGAAAAGTGGATTCTGACTTATCTATAGTGGATTCACAAGAGTAGGTGTGTAAAAAAATTGCATTCATGGTTTCCTATGGGTTCCTTTAGCTTAATGTTTTTCTGGACGCACCAAAAAAGTCGAGTGTCAAAAGATAGGAGCGTTTTTTTGACGATAAGATTTCTCTCCATCAAAAGATAGTACATGTCCTATCTTTTAACGGCACGGCACCAACAGGTCACATAGACTCCTATTGGAGTCTCCTGGCAAATGGAGGGGGCGGGGGAGCAGCATACTTTGACAGCAGTGGCAGAGGGTTCCTTCATCTTCGTGGGAGCGCCGGTCCCATTGAAAGCAATGGGAGAACATCTTCACTACTCGCTGGGAGTCCCCTTGTCACTGAACACTGTGACAGTGTTCAGTGACAAGGGGACTACCCATGGGGAATATTTGAACAACGACAGCTGCAGAGAGGTGAGTATATATATTTTTTATTTTTTTTTTATCTTTATTTTATTTACACAAACTAGGGATGATTTTCAGCGAAGAGCTTATATTTCAAGCCCTTCCCTGAAAATCACTGCAGGGGTTGGCGGCATTCTATTGCTTTCTATGGAGCTGCCGGAAGGAGTCGCGGCCCCATTGAAAGCACTGCTGCATAGACCTGCATTCACGTGTGTTTGTGCACGTACGTGGGTGCGCGGTTTTGTGCACACCTATGTCTGCACACGCACACTCTCGTGTGAATGCACCCTTAGGCCTCATTTACACAAGCATTTGTATTCAGCTATTTAGTCATGCTAAAAGGTTGTCCAAAAATCGTGACCTTGTGAAGCATTAGATTCCAATGCATTCATTCACATGGGCGATTTTCGGGGGTGTAAAAAAATTGCACCGTCAAATTGACAACCGTTTTTGGTCACCGATTTCTTACGCGGCGTCAAAAGATAGGTCTTGATGTATCTTTTGATGAAAAACGCTGGATGCTCCCATAGACTCCCATCGGAACTGAAAAAAAGGGAGGGGGCGGGAGTTTACCTGGGGTCTGGAGGTTGCGTTTTTGTCAGTGGGAATTTAAAACTACAATTCTACAGACCTTCTTATTACTTCCCATATCCTATCAGCAACCAGAGCCTACATAGCTAAAAAGTGGAAAAGCGCAAATATACCATCAGTGAGCGAAGTGGCTTAAATTCTCAGGATATGCCCGTTAACCACCCTAATGGGTGACATTCATTGGGTTTTTGAATGGGGGCTATAAAGTATGAATGTCAATCTTCATCTCTTGTAAGCGCTGCGGAATATGTTGGCGCTATACAAATAAAGATTATTATTATCTTGTGTATGCATAGATTGAGTAATTCATGCTAAACAACTATCTTTTTCTTATCTACTTGTTATTATTCTTTTGTTCATAGTTCCTTTTAATTTACTGAATACTTACTACTGTGATTTGTATTTGATATACTATATCTTATCAATAATTAACAAAATAATATTTTTCTTTTTAAAAGGCTCTCAGAGGCTTCTTCTGTGTACAGGACCTCTTTTCCTGCTTGTGTAGAGCTTGTTGACCACTAGGCACCTCTACGACCAAGAGTTCGAAAGGGGGCGCATTATTGGAACGCGAGACGCTGGATGGTCATATCAATGAATTGCCCGCCACCTGGGCCATGCTGAGCAGACTGTTAGGAGGTGTTGGGACAGTGGATGCATGAGGGCATGCACACAATGAGACCTGGCTCAGGACTCCCTCAACAGACCACCGGTAGAGAGGATTGTCTGATCGTCTGAGCAACTGTTTTGTTGTCCACTGTCCAGACACAGGTGGCACCATTGTTACAGGCCCCTGTGTCTGTCAGAACCATTTCCAGATACTTGGCTGAAGCACACTTGGTCTCACGGCACCGATTACGTGTCCTGCCTTTGATGGCCTCCAGGACCAGCTTTGTCCTCATTCTCCCTTGATTCCACTTCAGCTCTTCAACCCCTGGTTCAGCTCCCTCCTACTGTATAACGTTTTTTATATAGATACAGTATATATTTATATGGATATTTCTATGATCTGTTTGGAATGATAATCCCACAGGTGCTTCCCACATATAGTATTTTCCGTGCAGACCCGATGTGGTAAGGGCGATGACGTCAACACGTTTTACAACTGGAACGTACGCTGTATTCCAATAACCTTATGAATGAAAGAGTGTGGAACATTGCACTCCACAGCATAGATCACATGATCTACGCCGGCCTAAAGCGAAAGTCCTTCCCACAATGTGACGTCACGGCCACCATACGGACATCATGATTGTAATTCACCTTGTATTTGTATATATATAATGAGAAATGTTATCTAATGCTTGAGAAAGGCGTATGGAAATGTCGAAACGAGTTGTATTAACTTTAGGACCAAATAAAGTATGGTTATTATAACCATTAGACCATAGGCTTGATAATTTCCACCAGTCCCGTAGCGCAGAGATTTCTGTTTCTTTTTTTTTTATTGACTTCATTGTAAGCCCCTGCAACACAGTGAGCTTCATGCTCCAAGACGCCTCTTCAGACCCTCTGGACTCAAGACGAGGAATAGTATGTAGAGATGAGCGAGCACCAAAATGCTCGGGTGCTCGTTACTCTGGACGAAATTTTCACGATGCTCGAGGGTTCGTTTCGAGTAACGAACCCCATTGAAGTCAATGGGCGACTCGAGCATTTTTGTATATCGCCGATGCTCGCTAAGGTTTCCATTTGTGAAAATCGGGGCAATTCAAGAAAGTGATGGGAACGACACAGCAACGGATAGGGCAGGCGAGGGGCTACATGTCGGGCTGCATCTCAAGTTCCCAGGTCCCACTATTAAGCCACAATAGCGGCAAGAGTGGCCCCCCCGCTCCCAACAACTTTTACTTCTGAAAAGCCCTCATTAGCAATGCATACCTTAGCTAAGCACCACACTACCTCCAACAAAGCACAATCACTGCCTGCATGACACTCCGCTGCCACTTCTCCTGGGTTACATGCTGCCCAACCCCCCCCCCCCCCCCGCACGACGCAGTGTCCACAGCGCACACCAAAGTGTCCCTGCGCAGCCTTCAGCTGCACTCATGCCACACCACCCTCATGTCTATTTATAAGTTCGTCTGCCATGAGGAGGAACCGCAGGCACACACTGCAGAGGGTTGGCACGGCTAGGCAGCGACCCTCTTTAAAAGGGGCAGGACGATAGCCCACAATGCTGTACAGAAGCAATGAGAAATATAATCCTGTGCCACCGCCATCAGGAGCTGCACACGTGGGCATAGCAATGGGGAACCTATGTGCCACACACTATTCATTCTGTCAAGGTGTCTGCATGCCCCAGTCAGACCGCGGTTTTTTATAAATAGTCACAGGCAGGTACAACTCCGCAATGGGAATTCCGTGTGCACCCACAGCATGGGTGGCTCCCTGGAACCCACCGGCTGTACATAAATGTATCCCATTGCAGTGCCCTGGACAGCAGAGCTAACGTCAGATTAAATGCAGGTGGGCTTCGGGCCACACTGCATGCCCCAGTCAGACTGGGGTTCTTTAGAAGTGTACACATGGAGTTACAACTCCGTGTGGACCGACAGCATGGGTGGGTGCCAGGAAGCCACCAGCGGTACATAAATATATCCCATTGCATTGCCCATCACAGCTGAGGTAATGTCATGTTTAATGCAGGTGGGCTTCGGCCCACACTGCATGCCCCAGTCAGACTGGGGTTCTTTAGAAGTGGACACATGCAGTTACAACTCCCTGTGGACCCACAGCATGGGTGGCTCCCTGGAACCCACCGGCTGTACATAAATGTATCCCATTGCAGTGCCCATCACAGCTGAGGTAACGTCCGATTAAATGCAGGTGGGCTTCGGCCCACACTGCATGCCCCAGTCAGACTGGGGTTCTTTAGAAGTGTACACATGGAGTTACAACTCCGTGTGGACCGACAGCATGGGTGGGTGCCAGGAAGCCACCGGCGGTACATAAATATATCCCATTGCATTGCCCATCACAGCTGATGTAACGTCAGCTTTAATGCAGGTGGGCAAAAAATTAATTGGATTACACTGTAGGCGAGGGCCCCAAAAAATTGGTGTACCAACAGTACTAATGTACCTCAGAAAAATTGCCCATGCCCAACCAAGAGGGCAGGTGAAACCCATTAATCGCTTTGGTTAATGTGGCTTAATTGGTAACTAGGCCTGGAGGCAGCCCAGTTAAAATAAAAATTGGTTCAGGTGAAAGTTTCAACGCTTTAATGAGCATTGAAATGTATAAAAATTGTTTATAAAAATTATGACTGAGCCTTGTGGGCCTAAGAAAAATTGCCCGTTCGGCGTAATTACGTGAGGTTTCAGGAGGAGGAGCAGGAGGAGGAGGATGAATAGAATACACAGATTGATGAAGCAAAAAGGTCCCCGTTTTTGATGGTGGTGATAGAGAACGATGCTTCCATCCGCGGGTGCAGCCTACGTATTGCTTAGGTATCGCTGCTGTCCACTGGTGGAGAAGAGAAGTCTGGGGAAATCCAGGCTTTGTTCATCTTGATGAGTGTAAGCCTGTCGGCACTGTCGGTTGACAGGCGGGTACGCTTATCCGTGATGATTCCCCCAGCCGCACTAAACACCCTCTCTGACAAGACGCTAGCCGCAGGACAAGCAAGCACCTCCAGGGCATACAGCGCGAGTTCAGGCCACGTGTCCAGCTTCGACACCCAGTAGTTGTAGGGGGCAGAGGCGTCACCGAGGATGGTCGTGCGATCGGCTACGTACTCCCTCACCATCCTTTTACAGTGCTCCCGCCAACTCAGCCTTGACTGGGGAGCGGTGACAAAGTCTTGCTGGGGAGCCATAAAGCTGGCAAAGGCCTTGGAGAATGTTCCCCTGCCTGCGCTGTACATGCTGCCTGATCTCTGCGTCTCCCCTGCTACCTGGCCCTCGGAACTGCACCTTCTGCCACTAGCGCTGTCGGATGGGAATGTTACCATCAGTTTGTCCGCCAGGGTCCTGTGGTATAGCATCACTCTCGAACCCCTTTCCTCTTCGGGTATGAGAGGGGAAAGGTTCTCCTTATACCGTGGGTCGAGCAGTGTGTACACCCAGTAATCCGTAGTGGCCAGAATGCGTGTAACGCGAGGGTCTCGAGAAAGGCATCCTAACATGAAGTCAGCCATGTGTGCCAGGGTACTTGTACGCAACACATGGCTGTCCTCACTAGGAAGATCACTTTCAGGATCCTCCTCCTCCGGCCATACACGCTGAAAGGATGACAGGCAAGCAGCATGGGTACCCTCAGCAGATGGCCAAGCTGTCTCTTCCCCCTCCTCCTCCTCATGCTCCTCCTCCTCCTCCACAAGGTGCTGCAATATAGACAGGAGGGTGCTCTGACTATCCAGCGACATACTGTCTTCCCCCGCCTCTGTTTCCGAGCGCAAAGAGTCTGCCTTTACGCTTTGCAGGGAACTTCTCAAGAGGCATAGCAGAGGAATGGTGACGCTAATCATTGCAGCATCCCCGCTCACCATCTGGGTAGACTCCTCAAAGTTTCCAAGGACCTGGCAGATGGCTGCCAACCAGGCCCACTCTTCTGTAAAGAATTGAGGAGGCTGACTCCCACTACACCACCCATGTTGGAGTTGGTATTCCACTATAGCTCTACGCTGCTCATAGAGTCTGGCCAACATGTGGAGCATAGAGTTCCACCGTGTGGGCACGTCACACAGCAGTCGGTGCACTGGCAGATTAAACCGATGTTGCAGGGCCGCAGGGTGGCAGCGTCCATCTTGGACTTGCGGAAATGTGCGCTTACCCGGCGCACCTTTCCGAGAAGGTATGACAAGTGTGGGTAGCTTTTCAGAAAGCGCTGAACCACCAAATTAAAGACATGGGCCAGGCATGGCACGTGCGTGAGGCTGCCGAGCTGCAGAGCCGCCACCAGGTTACGGCCATTGTCACACACGACCATGCCCGGTTGGAGGCTCAGCGGCGAAAGCCAGCGGTCCGTCTGCTCTGTCAGACCCTGCAGCAGTCCATGTGCCTCTTCTCTCCTAAGCTGAGTGGTTTCAGCATGGCCTGCTGACGCTTGCCCACTGCTGTGCTGCCACGCCGCGACACCGACTGCTGGCGACGTGCTGCTGCTGCTGACACATCTTGATTGCGAGACAGAGGTTGTGTAGGAGGAGGAGGGTGGTTTAGTGGAGGAAGCATACACCACCGCAGATAGCAGCACCGAGCTGTGGCCCACAATTCGGGGGGTGGGTAGGACGTGAGCGGTCCCAGGCTCTGACTCTGTCCCAGCCTCCACTAAATTCACCCAATGTGCCGTCAGGGAGATATAGTGGCCCTGCCCGCCTGTGCTTGTCCACGTGTCCGTTGTTAAGTGGACCTTGGCAGTAACCGCGTTGGTTAGGGCGCGTACAATGTTGCGGGAGACGTGGTCGTGCAGGGCTGGGACGGCACATCGGGAAAAGTAGTGGCGACTGGGAACCGAGTAGCGCGGGGCCGCCACCGCCATCATGCTTTTGAAAGCCTCCGTTTCCACAAGCCTATACGGCAGCATCTCCAGGCTGATCAATTTGGCTATGTGCACGTTTAATGCTTGAGCGTGCAGGTGCGTGGCGGCTCAAACAGTTGCGCTAGCGACGTCTGGACGCTGCGCTGAGAGACATTGCTGGATGGGGCCGAGGACAGCGGAGGTGAGGGTGTGGGTGCAGGCCGGTAGGCACTCGTGCTTGTGTCCTCAGAGGGGGGTTGGATCTCAGTGGCAGGTTGGGGCACAGGGGGAGAGGCAGTGGTGCAAACCGGAGGCGGTGAACAGCCTTCGTTCCACCTTGTGGGGTGCTTGGCCATCATATGCCTGCGCATGCTGGTGGCTCCCCAGCTGATCTTGGCGTGACAAAGGTTGCACACCACTGTTCGTCGGTCGTCAGGCGTCTCTGTGAAAAACTGCCACACCTTAGAGCACCTTGGCCTCTGCAGGGTGGCATGGCGCGAGGGGGCGCTTTGGGAAACAGTTGGTGGATTATTCGGTCTGGCCCTGCCTCTACCCCTGGCCACCGCACTGGCTCGGTCTGTGCCCACACCCTGACTTGAGCCTCCGCGTCCTCGGCCGCGTCCACGTCCTCTAGGCCTACCCCTACCCCTCAGCATGCTGTATTACCAGTAGTGCAGAAACAGAACGCTGAAATTAAATGTGCCGCTTATTGGCCTGTGGTTGGAGGCTGACTTCGCTTACGGAATGCACAGCAGAGGCAGGAAAGAATTTTGCGCAAGCCTGCTGTAACACTTAGCTGGCTGCGTATGAATTAGGACAACTACCCCCAGCAGAGACCCAGTACACTTGTGGACAGGAATACAGCGGTGATGTAAGAGGCAACACAGAGGCAGAAAAGAATTTTGCGGAAGCCTGCTGTAACACTTAGCTGGCTGCGTATGAATTAGGACAACTACCCCCAGCAGAGACCCAGTACACTGAGGACGGTCACAGGCAGCCCAAATAGATTTTTTTTCCCAAATGTTTTTGGAAAGGCCCACTGCCCATATACACTAAATATGTCTTCTGTCCCTGCCTCACCACTACTGGCCCTGGACAATGTAAAATTACTGCAGGACGCAATGCTCTGCACGGCCGATATACAAAAAAAAAAAAAAGTGCAACACTGCAAAAAGCAGCCTTCACACTACTGCACACGGTTAGATGTGGCCCTAAGAAGGATCGTTGGGGTTCTTGAAGCCTAAAAAAACTCCTAATGCTCTCCCTATAGCAGCACTGTCCCTGATCTCTGTCAGAATGCATCTGTGGCGAGCCGCGGGAGGGGCCGATTTATATACTCGGGTGACACCTGATCTCGCCAGCCACTCACTGCAGGGGGGTGGTATAGGGCTTGAACGTCGCAGGGGGAAGTTGTAAAGCCTTCCCTGTCTTTCTGTTGGCCAGAAAAGAGCGCTAACGTCTCAGAGATGAAAGTGAAAGTAACCCGAACATCGCGTGGTACTCGTCTCGAGTAACGAGCATCTCGAACACGCTAATACTCGAACGAGTATCAAGCTCGGACGAGTACGTTCGCTCATCTCTAATAGTATGATTCGCAGACCTGGACACTAGGTGCTGATGGATTCCCAAGGACACATGGGGAATTCCACCGTGCACCAGGTGAGTGCAAATCCATCTTTTATTACTTCATAAAACTTGATACAAGGCGTTGATATATTTTAACCGGTTTGATTTTTCCCTTTACGGTTATCTACACTATTGGTGAGCAGCACAATCCTGGGCTAAGGGGAACTCTTCTACCCAATCCCATTCATAGCAAGGGGTGACTGACAGATAACAGAGTGGGTTAGGGTGCATTCTGCACATTAATGCTGGGTTAGTTTGAAGAGACACCAGACAAGGCCAATACACATAACAAAACATTAGTACACAGGCATACATACACACACCACATGAGGTGGCTGATAAAGTGCTGTGGGACCACAACTCTGGGGTACTACAATATTATAAGGAATTTGTATGCCTTCATGCCTGTCTGCATCACATCTTATACCCAAGCTAGAGGTGGCACAACGGGGTACTAGAGCCTTCATTCAAGTGTTCAGCTTTCCGCAATAAATCCTTTTGCTCTGATATTGTAACCACTTACTTATATCAACGTTACAATCACAAATAGAACGTTTAATTTGATTCCCACAACTCCTTCTAGGGGATGCATTTTTTTTACAATGAGAGTATAAAACACATATATTGAGACAAACTTGGGGATTACACAACGTGCTGGATTGCCATCTCCTGGGCGCGACAGTTGGCATATCACAGGAACTCACTTCAACACCAGGGATTCACTTTACTCTGGGTTCAGCCAGCTTTATTACTTGTCTTCACAGAAAAACACTTTTCACAGTTACAGCGACACAGTGCAGAAACATAACTGAGAACCTTGGCATCCGGCATGTAACTGACATCAACAAATGTACTTTACTCACGAGGTGTGGGCCTTCTGCCTGACACCCCAAAACAGTTCATCGGAGCTCATGATTCAGACTCCCACAGTTGTTGGCAATGACTGTCTCTTCCCAGGCCGGGAACCATGCCACCTTTCTTTTAATGAGATCTTCCCTGCTAAGTATAATGAGCTTCATTATCATCACCCAAACTCATTAATGAATGGGTGGAGTGGGAGGCTGCTCTTTTTCCATCAACTCTAGCAACCAAATTCTATCTCCAAGTTCTAATATACAGGGTAAGGCCTAGTCACAAGAGCATATGCAGTTTTACGACAGCTGTCCTTTCCCCTTGGGATATGAAGATGTCTTTTAATATACAGTACTGTGCAAATCAAGAAGCCACTGTGAGACCACAGTATGGGGACACAGATTGGTTTCAGATTGGCAAAGGTGTCCGACAGGGCTGCATCCCCTCACCCTTCTTGTTTAACCTATATGCGGAAGTGATCATGCGGAAAATGGACCTAGACAAATTGGAAACTGGGGTGAAAATAGGTGGCAGAAATATCAGCAATCTCCGTTACGCGGATGACACAACTTTGCTTGCAGAAACAGAAGCAGGTCTGAAGCAGCTGATATGTAAGATTAAAACTGAGAGTGAAAAAATGGGCCTCTACCTGGATTTAAGGAAGACTAAAATTATGACAACTGCAAAAAATGGCCAAATTCAAATAAAAATCTACAACGAGTTCATGGAATACGTGCGAGACTTCATCTTCCTTGGCTCAAAAATTGACCATCATGGAGAATCTATGCCAGAGATAAAATGTAGGATAGCATTGGGGCAAAGCACAATGCTAAACATGGACAAAATCTGGAAAATTAAGGATATCGGCATAGCAACTAAACGCAGGATAGTGCAAACCACTGTATTCCCCATAGCCATGTATGGATGTGAAAGCTGGACTGCGAAAAAAGCCGATAGAAGGAGGATCAATGCGTTTGAGCTGTGGTACCGGCGAAAACTGCTGCGTATGCCCTGGACGGCGAGAGTAACAAACAGAGAAGTCCTGAATCGTATAAAACCCGATATATCACTAGAGGGCAAGATGACCGGACTCAGACACGTAATTCGGTCATGTAATGCGAGCAGAGCCACTAGAAAAATCAATAATGCTTGGACAGATCAGTGGCACGATGGCTGATATTTTCAAAGCTGGTACTGGCCTGGATATCACACAACTGAAAGAGGCAGTACAAAACCTAAAAAACATGGAGGGAGCTCACCTTTAGGGTCACCGAGGGTTGTGTATGACTAAACGGCTATGAACACTGTGCAAAAATTTTTACAGTACGTTCCCGCTGGGCAGAAATGCTATGGAATTTGCCCAATGAAAAATTCTGCGGCAAATTCCACAGCATTTCTGCATCCAAAACAGCGTCAAGATTCACAACATTAGTGCGGATTTTGACTTGAAATCAGTTGTATATCCGCAGCTGATTTTGGCAAATACAGTGCTCCCCTCACCTCCCAATTCTTCGCGCTATCAGCACAGCTTTTCACCCTGCAGTTCATAGTGTGTGTAGCACTGCTGAGAGGTGATGCCAGAAAAATAGATGGCTCCAAATGAATTGTGCAACAGGACGACCCCAAACATACAGCTAATATCACTAAGAACTATCTTCAGCGTAAAGAAGAACAAGGGGTCCTGGAAGTGATGATATGGCCCCACAGAGCCCTGATCTCAACATCATCCAGTCTGTCTGGGATCATGTGAAGAGACAGAAGGATTTGAGCAAGCCTACATCACAGAAGCCTACCTGCCGAGTTCATTGAAAAAGAGTAGACAAGTGTACTTAGAAGAACTGATGCTGTTTTGAAGGTAAAGGTTGATCACACCAAATATTCCTTTGATTTAGATTTCTGTTTTGTTCATTCACTTTGTAGTTTATTAATAGGCTTAAAAACTATTAATTCTTCCCCTTTGGAAAGCATTCTTGCTTTGAGGCCATTTCCTTGTTAAGTCTATCATCTGCCCTATTTGAATGTCCCTATCGCTGCCATTACTGTGATATGAAACGTAATAGATTTCTCATGAATAATATGAAAACCATTTAATTCATTCGGAAGTCACACTTCTTTCCCATCCCTTGTCATTAGAAGGAGTTGTATGAATGTAACCTTGACTTGCTTAAACTGCGGCCTCCACCCCATTGCCAAGCATCCACCTCATTAACGATGAAATTGCTTCATTACGATTCCATTACTTGCAGCAGCTCAGCATACTCTCATCATGACAGACATATATTCTGGGTCTTAATATTTCCTTATCTAAGCCACAGTATGGAGGATTTGTTCAGATTCTGGAATACAGAAAACCATGGGCAAAGGGGATAAAAGGTTATATCATTATTCTTCCACACATGTCATCTATCAATAACAGATGTGCACAGAGTCCAGATTGTCCCTCTTAGTCCTAATTCTAACATTCAATTAAGCAATAAAATTGTGAAATAAATAACATTTCAGTTGTTTTATTTTCAAGCTGCAGAGGCACATTATAGAGGTATGTGAATGCTATAACAATTTTTAAACATAGATCCAAATGTGTGAAAACATTAAAAGAGGTGGTTCTAACTCTGGCGATCCAACCCTGCAACCCTGCAGTCCTCCCAGTCCTTGTTGTGTAACTAAAGCCACCTAACCACTGCAGCCAATCAGAGGCTACGGTACCGTTCTCTTGGCATCACTGCTCAGGTGTTGGGAGCCATGATGCCAGACGAATGGCACCTGACCGCTGTAGCCAATGATTGGCTTCAGTGGTCAGGTGGTTTTGGATCCACAACAAAGACCAGGAGGATTGTGAGACTGCAACGCTGGTTTTCTGGGGTTGAGGATAACCAAGTACCACTACTTTTATTCTTTTCATACATAGGGTGGAATACAACCAGTGATGAGTGATTACTGGAATAATTGGCTCATGTTGGTATTGGGGCGATTTCACCAAAATCACCGTGAATCAGGACGGCCTATTCCGACTCCAATAAAAATCGATGGGAGTAAAAATCAGAAGCTCCACAATGCATCCAAAGCCCCTCAAATTGCATGGGAATACAGCCACACATCTGGGGAACACTGTTCTTCTTCCAAAAATATGGTACAATGGTGTGGGGGTCACTTGTAGCACACGGGTGTCACTGAAAACAAAAGAAGGCCCACATAGATCTCATAGGTCAAAAGTTATGCTACACAAGACAACAGGTGTGCTGCTAGTTTTAAAAACAATGTCATACATTTTCCAAGGTCAAATTCTATCAGGTGAACAGAACACTCAAGCATGAACCTGCTCCAAGGAATAGCAGGATAGCTACCAAAACTTAGGCCAAGCAAGACAGCAGCTGTGACACTTGTTTTAAAAAGAAAAAAGTTAGTACCATGTTAGCCAGTAGAGCAAAATGTGATTGTTTCCAGCAAGAGAAACCAAGTAATCTTGTAGATATGATACCTTTTAATTGCTAACAAAAATACATGATGTTATGGCAAGCTTTCAAACTACTAAGGGTTCTTCTTCAGTCTTAAGGCCTGAACTCTAAGGCCACCTTCACACGTGGTATAATCACTGTGGGCATTCCAGTATGGAATACCTGCAGCCATTATGTTGGAAATCCACAGTGGCTAAATCTGCACCCAAGGCCGCCTTCACAGTGGCATAACAATCGCGCACGATATGTGCGTATCAAGAAGCACAAATCTCGCACAACTATGAACCCCATTCTTTTGAAAGGGTTCATACAAATTGCGATGCTATGTGAGAAACAAATCACGGCAAGTTCTATCTGAGAGATCTCACAGAGCAGCCCCATTGTTTTCAATTGAAAACAATAGTAGAACTGGGTAATCTCAGCTGCAGCAAGGGATTCCCTTCATGCCTGGAGTGATCCAAGGTTGTTTTCACATGGGGCTTTCACAAAGAAGGTGAGGGCGATATTGGGCCGTGAATCACCCTCGCCCTCACCAGTGTCATGGGGACTCCCCGCGGGTATGAAGGAATCTCCTGTCACAGTTGACACAGCTGTGGCAGAGGATCACAATCTTCTCCCATTGCTTTCAATGGGGCCGGCACTGCAGCCGCCCTCATTGAAAGCAATGGGATGCAGGCAACCCCTGCAGTGATTTTCGGTGAAGGACTTGAAATACAAGCCCTTCTCTGTTAATTATTCCTAGCTAGTGTAAAAAAAAAAAAAAAAAATATATATATATATATATATATATATATATATATATATATACACATCACCTTCCGCTGCTGTCTGGGCTCCAGTGCGTGTTCTCTCTTCCATGCCAGCACTGCTCTGAAGCACTTTCTGGTGGCCGAGGATTTAAAAATACTCACCTCCAGAAAGCGCTGGTCTGATTGGCTGAGCATTGTGACCAATCATAGGCAGCGCTCAGCTGTCATTTAATGAATGGCTGAGCGCTGCCTGTGATTGGCTGACCACTCATACAGCCAGACTAGCACTTTCTGGAGTTGGGGATTTTTATATTTTAAATTTTTAAATCCCCAGCCACTAGAAAGTGCTTCAGAGCAGTGCTGGCATGGAAAAGAGAACATGCGCCAAAGCCCCAACAGCAGAAGAAGGTGATTAATATATTTGTTTTATTTTTTACGCCAACTAGGGATGATTTTCAGAGAAGGGCTTATATTTCAAGCCCTTCCCTGAAAATCACTGCAGGGGTTGCCTGCATCCCTTTGCTTTCAAAGGGGCCAGCTGCAGTGCTGGCCCCATTAAAAGCAATGGGAGAAGATCATGGTCCACAGCCACAGCTGTGACAGGGAATTTCCTTCATCCCTGTGGGGAGTCCGCTTGTTACTGAACACTGTGACAGTGCTGTCAAAGTGTTCAGTGATGTGGGATTCCCCGCAGGGATATTTTACATGCAGCACGTACCTTGCCACTGCACGGATGTCCTATCTTTTGCAGGTGCGAGTATTTTGTGCCTGTAAAAGATTGACATGCGAACTCTACATAGAGAACCAATGGTTTAATCAGACGCACTTTTTTTGAGCTCATAGGCGCGCTCAAAAGAAACCCCTTGTCTGACTTTGCCCTGAAGAATAAAGCTACTATCTTTTTATACATTGGATTGAGTATTGTTTTTTTTTCTTGCCAGTTTGGAGATTGGACCCATTGTTGATGGGTCACCAACACTCATGGATTGTGAAATCATTGTGGTTGGGGAGTGGTGAGCTGAGAAACCCTTAAACTCTCCAGAAAATCGACATTGCACAGTGGCCATTCAAATCAGTGGGTTGTTTGTGTAAAGCAGATTAGAACAGGTCCTCTAAAGTGAAAGATCTTCTTTATAGTCACTCTCAACTCTGGATAAAAGATAAAAACCCTGTACAGGGGACCGCTCCATTAACCTCAAATTTCTTAATAAGGGCAAGAAAATGTTTTGTTTTTTTTCTGACAAAGACTGCTCCTTAAACAGGAAGGACCTGTCATGTCCTGATGTAAGCGAGGCCGGCTGCATAGCTTGGCAGCCACGCCCTGCTGACTCCAATGATGTCTCTCTTTTCCCTCTACTCCTTCCTTTTCCATTCTTAGTTTCAGTTCCCAGAGTTGTGAATGTGTCAAGTGGGTAGTAAAAAGGACCGGTATAGGAAACCAGCAGGGAGTAAAGCGACAAATTAGACATTTTTGAAATCAGCAGAATCATAGCTGCAAAGCTATGCAGAGTGCCCTGCTGACATGAGGATATAACAGGTTATCTTTAGAACTCTTGAAATATAGTGAGATAGTAACTTTCTTGACAGTCATAGAACACCCATTGCCCATGCTAAAACTAGCCTGCTGAAACAAAATATTTTTTTTATTAATTTTTATCTACAGGACCCATACACAAAAAAGTTAAAAAAATATCTGATTGCGTACTACTGTATGGCTATAGTGCACCTATAACTGTACATCATGTTGATTATGAGTTGTCCATAGAAATGCAAGCTCTCTACACTGCTACGTCCCTTACAGTATATCCAATAAGATGTAATGTTATTTTACAGCAAAGATTTTAGATAGTTGTGTCTCCAACTTTGTGACATTTTAGATAATGCCCTCTCTTGTTTCAGCATGACTGTGCCGCTGTGCAAAAGTTGAGGTGTACAAAGACATGCTACCCTGATTGCAAGTTGCCCCTGTAGCCAATTTACAGGTTAAAACTGCCATGCTGTATCACCCATATTGAGAGTTATTTGAAATCAATGGGTATAAAGTTACCTATTACACTTCCTGCTCTGATCCTGATGGCAATGTCCTGCCTGGCTACACTGAGCCAGGTGATCAGCCAATCACCAAGCCAGGTGATCAGCCAGGAACCTGAGCAGCGGATCCCGACTAATCAATATTGAAGACCTATTCAAGTTTCCATTGCCTTTTAACGATCAGAATAGCGCAGAATGCTACTCTATACTATCCAGTACAAAACAGAAGCCTGATTAAATCATTATAACTGCATTCGGGGGAAAAAAGAAGCACAGATTAGGACAGATCATAATTTTATCACAATTGATTTATCTCTCAGAGATCATGTAAAGCCAAAGCCATGATCCCACTGTGAACATAGTCTTAAAATATTTCCATTGACTAGCCTTGGTTGATAATATTTCCAAACAAGCATGTATCATTTTGTATTAAACTGTATTAATGACTTTGTAAGTATTTATCTCTGAACAAACAAAGAATGGCATCATGGTGAAGGTCTGTGATCTACAATGTTTACTTAGTAATTCCCTTTCCAGTCTTCTATCGCACATCAGCTGGGCTTCACCTGAGGAGAAATCATTTCTGAGCCAAGATGTGATTTTCGCCGAGCCAGTAAGGACCTTGTCCATTTAGTGGGAAGCTATTATTTTTCTTTATCCTTTGGCTAGTCTGGATGTAAATATTTTCTACTCTGACAGTCTCATTAGGATGTTTGTTTTTCGCTATGAATGCTACCCAAGGGTTTACTGCATGAAAATGTGTCTATATCTGTTGAATCAGGTCCACTGTAAATAATTAGTTTCTAATATAATTGTTCACATGAAAGGAAAGTGACCTAGAAACAAAGCAAAGCATGGCCAAAAACAGTATACATACATGGTAGCTTTATTGTGTATGTCATACAAGACTAAACCATCTAGTAGAAGCAGTCTCGGGCTTGTATTCCATATTAAGTAATATTACACATCACTATATTATAAGTTGTATCAATATGGGTCCATAATTATCTAACTCAACATTCAGGAATCCGAGGTATACTGTAGATGCCCGCCATCCATTCTTAACTTTGTCATTATAAGTGCGGCTAGTTTTCATAAACTGTAATGCAAATCATAGTAAATATTTTATAAGTGAAAATCTAATAGGGTTGTAGAGCAGGGTCCCCCACTTGGGACCTCTCTCTATGACACACATGTCAAACACAAGGCCCCTAGGCTAAATTTGGCCCGCCTAACAGGGATTCTACTCACCGCGTCTGCAGCTCCAATTCGGCAGGGGCAGTGCAGTCTGAGACAACTGACTTCTTTTCCCGAGCGCCTGCAAGTAGACGTTGAGGTGAGAGGTCAACAGTCATAAACTCAGCAGCGGCTGCCACTGCTACCGCTGCTGAAGCAGAGCTTGAGTGGAAAGCCTGTAGAGATGCTGCTTGGCCAGAGGCATTACTACTGAGACTACTATGGGGGTTACTACTACTATAAGGGGCAACTGTTACTATTAGGGCCACAATGGGGGACACTGTTTTTATTGGGGCCACTATGGGAGTCACAGTTAGGGCTTATTTAGAGAGGTGTAAGCACATTTCAGCTCGTGCAAATATGCTGCATATTTGAATGACTGAAAATTGCTTAAGGCCCATTTAGACACAACGATTATCACTCAAAATTTGCTCAAAAGCCGTCTTTTGAGCGATAATCGTTGTGTGTAACTGCACTGACATCATGCAGTTTTTGTTATCCCGTCGCTCATCACTGAATGACGACGATATGCCTTATCAGGGATTCACAGCAGGATACAGCTGATACTATTGTTTCAGGTGTATCCCGCTCCCTGATAACAAGCTGGGTATGAAGAACAGAGTGGTCCAGCTCTGTTCTCCATACCCGGCACGGAGCGCTCAGCTGTATAACAGCCGGGCACTCTGTGCAGAAAACATCTGGATGCAGAAGACAAGCAGGGACACCCCGCTTGTCTTCTGCATCCTCTGCATGGGGGTTGTATTCACTGCAAATTATGCGCACAAATACGCTCATGTGAAATAGCCCTTACTATACAATTACCATCCACTGTGATTGAAAAGGCTGCACAGCATAATTAGTCCCTGTTATTATTGATTTATCTGCGAAATTCTGCATTTAATTGCGCAATTTTGCCGGTAACGAGTGTGCATTTGCGCACCCCAATAGACTCCTATAATGCCTTAGTTGCACAAATGAGCACATAAATAGAGCATGTTGTGGGGTTTTTTTGCGCAAGCGAAATGCCCGTGTAAAAACGATAGTGTGAATGAACCTATTGAAAACAATGGGTTCTATTCTCAGTGCAATGCTTGTGTGAACAAGAGCTAAGGCTGATGTGGCCCTGGTTGATAATAGGTTTGATAACTCTAGTCTATGAGCTGGAATGGAGAGACTTCTGTCAGACTTTGAGTTAACCTAGCATTACAAGGACAGCTTTTCCGAAAAAAAGATTGCCCATGTGTATAAACAAATATGAGGATATCGCCCGTGTAAATATGACCTGACTTATAAACAGAGCTACGATGTCCATATGATGGGAAATGACAAATGGACCAAGGTGGTCCTAATAGAACAGTTTGGTAACTTTGACAAGACCTGGCACATACTGTATAAAACTTTTATACTATACTTGGATATGTGCAAGAAGAAAATTACATTTGGTTATGTGTTTTCTACTCTCAAGTGTTCTGAGGTCTGAAGGTTGACAGCAGCAACACTATAAGTTTGCAACATAATAACCTGTCACATATCACTTGTATAACTGAGTCCTACTGTACTCATTAGATAGTACGTTTGCTTATTTGCCTTGCTGCGGTGTGGGATAGACTGGAATCCCACTCACTGTAAGTCAATGTTTCAAATACCAAGACAGAGAATAAAGGCATTCTCATTAAGACAGAGATATGGCAAGCCATCATAGTAATAGAAGGGCGTCTTATTAACAGGAGCTGTAATACACAAGACGTCAGCTTCCAAGGTAGCAGGCGTCAGGTGATGATAGTGACAGTAACGATAAAAGTGTCACTGAGTGTTGTCTCTAACCTGAACTATGGCCCACTCAAAATCCTAAAATGAGCTAAACAGAAGGATTCAAATTAACTGCAATGCAGGAAAGTAAAAATACCCATTTTTGTTCTATGCTGTCATCAATAATACAAAAGCGTCCCTGAGGACAATGTAATAAGGCCCTGAAGCATATTCAGGCAGCAAAAACTCAACAAATGTTTGTCTTTTTTGAAAAAGCTGTAACAGTAAGTGGCATCCCATTCATTTCAAAGCGGCAACCAACTTTGAGGTGTTTGCTCTACAGTAAAAGCACAAGAGTTCCTTTATTCAAGTGATCAGTCCCAACTCAACTAAGCCGACTCAGAGCTGGCCATAAGAGATCTGCATGACATCAATAATGTAATCATGGCAAAGTGTGTATGTCTCTTGTTTCGTTAGCTAGTTCTGATGCCCTGTAAGATGCTGTTTATTCTGCAGCAGGAGAACGATGCCAAACATCCACCCAATGTCGTTAAGAAGTATCTTCAGTGTAAAGAAGAACAAGGAGTCCTGGAAGTGATGATATGGCCCCAGAGAGCCCGGATCTTATCATCATCCAGTCTGTCTGGGATTACATGAAGAGACAGAAAGATTTGAGCAAGCCAACATCCATAGAAGATCTGTAGTTAGTTCTCCAAGGTGTTTGGAACAACCTCCCTGCTAAGTTCCTTCAAAAACTTTGTGCAAGTGCACCTAGAAGAACTGATGCTGTTTTGAAGATAAAGGATGGTCACGCCAAATATTGATGTGATTTAAGACCCATTTAGGCAGAGCGATGAATGCTCAAAAAACGCTCAAACGACAGTTTGAGTGACAGCTTTGAACGATCATTTTGCATGAACTATTAAGTAGCTACTCAGCTATTTAGTATCTTATTAGCGTGCAAATGAAGTCTTTAGCTGAATGCAGTTAATAGCTAGAGGGCTCTTATCTGCATTCAGCTCCATTGTTCTCCGCTGGGTTAAATAGCTGAAACAATACTATCAACACTACCTGTGAAGAACTCAGCATGCGGTCCTGATAAGATGATTTTTAAGCAGGCCTGAATTTAACGATCAATGAGCAGTGCACGAAAAGTGCACAATGGCCGCACCTTTAGGCGCAACGATTATCACTCAAAAGATCGCTTTTGAGCGATCATCGCTATGTGTAAATGGGCCTTTAGATTTCTCTTTTGTTCATTCATTTTGAAAGCATTCTTAGTTCTCAGCATTTATTTCCACACCTGCCCAAAACTTTTACACCGTACTTTGTCTTTGCTGTTAATGTGTATTATCTATTCCATCATGGAAACAACTATGCAGCGTCCTGTAGGGTGACCCAAGACACAAGGCACATGTTGAGGAGCTAGGAGGGTAGAATGGTCACTTGTCATGGTGGCACTTACCAGGCTCCCTCCAGTAAGGACACACGTAGCCTCGGCCAGAGCAGCGCTGGGCCTCTTTTGGACACCCCTAGGATAGCAATGCCCAATAAATTGGAGGACAGGGATAGCAGATGTCACGGGTGATGCCACCTTTCTGTTTCCCACTGGTATGGCCCTCGGCGGTAAATAATCGAGCCGCAGACAAAAGTAACATACCTCAAGTCCCTGGGGATGGTCAGGGCCTAGAAAAACTTTACTGAACACAAGTTCCAGATGATGGTACAATTTACACAAAATTGGCAATGTTGGTAAAGAAGCAGACCTGAGAGTATCTCCACCCGGTGATCCCGGACTTCAGGACAGCCGGATGTGACAAACAAATGGGTGTACCTCTACGCAGTGATCCCCTAGACCTGGAAGGCCGCGTAGGAAAAATAATCACTAAGAGAAGGCACGGTCACAGGCCATACCTGGCATCCAGCCACACATTGTCACATCATCACTGAAAGACCGCATTGCTTATCTTGCTTAACATATAACTTTTATAAACTTTGATCCCACGTGGAGGTTCGACACAAGAGAGAGAGCGTGAAAATTTTAGCACAGTCAATATTGTGAATTTGCTACTTCCATAGTATACTTGAAAATTGTTTAAATTGACAAATGCATTTCTTTCAGTGATGCTAGCAGGTGAATCTGTGAAGTATGATTGGAACAAACAGTTTTTCGTTATCGTATGTGGCGGCTTCTTATAGTAAAAACATTATCTGACCAATTATTTTTCTTTTTACACAAATTTTTTAAAATTATATTTACTATTATCATCACACAAGGCTGGAAGAAATGTACCCAGTTGATTTTGGTACCCCCTCCCGCATCCTCAGACATCTGTTTGGATCTTTTTCAGCTGGCTTGGTGTACTGGATTTCAAATCATTTCCTATTTGGGTTTGTTTTTTTTTGTTTTATTTTATTTGCTTGGCACCTTAGGGTGAATATTGTTACAGCAAAGGGCATGGGGTAGGAAAGTCTTAGAATTTACAAGGAAAACAGAAACGGTAACATACAATGTACTGTATCAAACTATTTTACATGAATGCCAAGTATACTGATTTAAAGAAATTCAACATTGCTAAAGCAAGATGTTAAGGGATAAATGTATGTTTCACAAAAGAAAACACCATTAGCACCTTTCTTCTCTCAAATCATCTGGCACTGAGTTACATGACAGGTTGGTGCATAGCTTGGTGTCTTTAGGGTTAAGCAGCTGTGGTCTCAGACTACTTCTAGCTCAGCAACATTTGGTATAGTGTTTGGTTACACTGCTCGTGTCAGCAATACTCAGTCTCTGAGACTCACAGCAGCCCATGGGAGTATAGCTCTTTCCCTTGTGCCCTGACCACTATCTGCTGCACCACTACTCACTTGTTACTCCGTGGAACTCTGTTAGCTCAGGAGTTGCTTGGTTACAGGAAGTACAACCCATCCTGCATCATTGTGCCATTTCACCCATATGATATGATACAGAAGAATTCCAGGCAAATTCCTATAATTACAAAGTAGCCAACATGCACCCATAACACTTATACTGATCACAGGGATGTTGCGCCTGATGCATGTCTCACCCACTTGATTCACCATCTGTACACTGCATATGGAGAAAACAACAGATTCTGCTCCCTAACTCTCTGTAGCACACACACTGAAATAACAGCATTGCCGAGGACACTGGACATGTACTGAGCAGTGTACATGAGATTTCAGTAGTAAATCACTCACCATTAGCTCCACAAGCCTGTGTGTGTCTCAATCCTTCTCCCCCTCCCCTCTCCCCCACTCTCTATAAATGTTTATGGGCAACGTGAGTCATCATGCTCCTTCATTTAAAAACATCAGTTTACAGTAAAATATAAGGAAAGGAGATCCCTCGTGGGATGCTATTCGCACATTTAGCACTGTCAACATACACTAATTCCATTTTTTCTGAATTGTATTCTGCATTTGCTCAGCTCACCTTTTGTTCCTGCAATATATGTCATAACTTTTATTCTTGACATTTCTGAATGGGAATAATCAGTGCAATCTTTTATCTGTTAAGAGCTAGGTTAATGAGAATATGGAACTCACTGAATGGCATCACAATCCAGAGCATCTTCAAAGCATTAAACAGGTTAAGCTGCAGTCAATGGGTATAGGATGAAGCAAATCACTACATTAAATGAGCAGCTGGTGACCTGAGGACAGATACAAGGATATGGGACGCTGATGGTAATTGCGTACTCAATTGGGACTTTGTCTCTTGAAAGGTTAATGAATAGTCTTGATAGCAGTCTATCATCTGTGAGAAAACGATGCTGCAGTCACACACGTTATGTGTACACCTGTTCAAAGCAGGACAAAAATATAAATATATATATATGTAAATTACATGTACTTTACATGCATCAAAACATGTATGTTGTCACTATTGATAGCATGAGGTGCTACTTGCAGTCCAATCAGGTTGCACAGCATCCATACATGCTACTGCAAGAAGGTTTGCTGTGTCTCCCAGCACAGTTGCGAGAGCATGGAGCAAATACCAGGACACAGGCCATTTCAGGAGGAAAGCTGGACAGAGCCATAGAAGGCCATCAACCCAGCATCAGGATAGGTATCTGATCCTTTGTGCAAGGATCAACGAGAGAAGCCCTGCTACAGCCCTACAAAATGATCCCCAGCGGGCTACTGGTCTGCATGTCTGTGACGTAACTGTCAGACTCTATGAGGGTAGCTTGAGGGCCTAACGTCCCTTAGTGGGATCTGTGCTCGCAGCTCAGCCCCATATCGCTCAATTTGCATATGCCAGAGAGCAACAGAATTGGCAGATCCACTATGGAGCCCCGTTCTCTTCACAGATGAGAGCAGGTTCACACTGATGGGAAAGAGTCTGGAGAGACCGTGTTGAACGTTATGTTCTCTCTAACTGTAATAGGTGCAGAATATACATACAAGACCACAAAGAGAGTAATAAATCCCACAGTCTATAGGTCAAATAAAAGGACCAAAATATTAGTGTGAAGTAAAAAGAAACTAGGTTAGATGAAACGACTTATTTAAAGTACAAAATACAAGTAAGAGTTCGACATGTTTCGGAGGACAGGGAGCCCCCTTTATGAAGCACATACAGAAGGAATAATACACAGGTACAGTGCATGTATATACAGTGAGAGAGTGCCTCTATTTCCATACATAAGCATTGATGTCAATGGGGAAGATGTGGCTTAGTGTCTCGCCTTTGCCAAATTTTTGTGCGCACCACCATGAAACCGGACATTCCCGTTCCACTGGAAGTGCCTGCACAAGTTGTGTAGTCAAGCACACACTTCTGTATTCCAAATACTGGAACGAGTATAAGCACCTCCGGGAGCATGCGCACTGGGTTCCAACTTCTGACGGGAGATTCGCTTCAAAGACTGGATGTCAGATCGGTCTCGTCACAGTTATGGAGAGGAAAAAAATAGTGTATACTCAAGGCAAAAGTATATACTGCTAAAATGATAAAGGAAAGTAATAAAAAATACAATATATATATATATATATATATATATATATGGTGATGTACATAGAAATGATATAAAATATATAAAACAATGCAGAAGAAGATGAATGAACTGTCTATTGTAAAATATAGACCCAGAAGCCAGATATATTCTACTCCTCCACTGGGGCTCCATCTCAACACCTCTGATGAGCTTGTTGGCTCTAAAAGATCCCCAAAATGAAACAATTAAGAGACCTGCAACAGATTATTTGATTTCCTTACACTCCAACACCACCATTATTCTCCTCTTCTTCTGCTTTGTAACATGCCATGTTCATTTGTACAGACTATTGCAATATTTGCCCTTTATCTATTTTCGTGAATGCTTCCCTAACTATGTTTTATTAGATACTATGGCTATCAATGTACATCTCCATGTTGCTGCTGTTAACCGTGATTTGAAAAGACAAAATTACAGACTGTATAGTACAATTCACAGTTGAAGCTTTTAAAAGCTTGCTCACTGGAAAATAGCTATGGGAGACTGGGACTTTATTAATAACACAAACACAAGACAGGTAAAGACAAAGTAAGAGGTAATAGCTAGCAAGAAATGTATAATGTTCTTCTTTGAGTTGCTCACCAGAGGTAGAGCATTGTTACCGCTTGGTGGAAATGTGGCCAAAACTCCAAGGATGCATAGTGGATAGTGTTAAGCTCCATTTAGACAGAACGAATGTTGGGCAAATGATGCCCCACACTGGTCCCTGCATGTCCTTGGTCCCGTGCTGTTGCACGGGAGCTAGTATTGCTGGCTCACTCACAGAGCGTCCAGCAGGGGGGCAGGGAGGCTGCAGGAGATATCTCTCCTCTCGCTCCCCTGCTCGCCTCCATTAACTTAACATAGTGGCCGTTCAGTACTGAATGGCTGCTATTTACACTGAACCATCATTGTTCAGCTCATCGCCCATAGTTTATGCTGCATAAACGATGGGCAATGAGCAGATTGCTGATCGCTCAGTGTAAATAGCAGCCGTTCAGTACTGAATGGCTGCTATGTTCTGTCAATGGAGAGGGGCAAGGGAGCGCAAGGAGAGAAATCTCCTCCAGCCTCCCTGCTGTGAGCCAGCGATACTAGCTCAAGAGCGAGTATGTGCTGGGACGAGTTTCGAGCATTATTTTCCCGACATTCGCCCCTTCTAAATGGAGCTTTAAACACAGGTTTATTTATTAAGGCCCTTTTATGTGGCACAATTATTGTGCAAATCACTAGTTAGATTGGGTGGTTTGCACCATTGTGCACCGTAAAGGTATCCAGTGAAAGAACGATTAGGGATAAATCACTGGTTGGATATTTCATGCAGATCATAAAGTCATCGTTGGTCAACCACTGCATCCATCTCTGTAAACAGGCCGAAATTTATCAATGATTGACTGCCTATTTATTCTGAATGGATGTGCTGCAGTGGCCAGAACAATCCCCAACCCGCTCTGCCCCCATTCTCTGAACGATCATCACTCCTGTGTGAAATCGACCATCTCTGGGATGGCTGTTCGTCGCTTCAGTGCCCAACAATTGTCCCATGTAAAAGGGGCTTTACATGGACAACATATTTTAAAATTGAACCAATTTCTTGGTCAAGTTCACACAACAGATAAGATAAGTTACATTCATCTCCTACATATCATATCTCAACAATATGCTGTGTGCCATCAATCATATAGCTAACCATCTAATAACTCTGAAAAGATCCAAGAATTATTGGATCTTATCACTGAAAACATTCCACCATATGACCTTGATGATCCCACGGAGTACACAACTGAAAGTACTACTTGGAGAACATTTTATTCAAAAATATAGACATACAAAACATTATTTTCTTCAATTTTTACCTCCTAGGCTTCCGCAGCCGGCTATTTACCAACAGCAACCAAGATAAACTTCTATATTTTGTACCAGGTAGCTTTAACACTCTCCATTACAACCACACTAAATCCTCTCAACTTGGACATTCATAGAATCATAGAATGGTAGAGTTGGAAGGGACCTCCAGGGTCAGTGAGTCCTCAGGATAGGTCATCAAAATAGTTATTGGCTGGAATGAACTGCTCAGGAACCCAGCTAATCGGTTGATCAGGTGCCCGCGGTCAGTGCCACTGCTCTAACCCTTATATAGTGGCCGACGCTTGTAATTGTAGGTGCAACTCCCAGTGATTTTAATGAGATCCCAGCCTGCAGATACTAGCGCTGGCACTACACAGGGGTCAGAGCAGCATTTTCTGCTCCGATCCCTGTTAATTGCAGTGCTGAGAGCAAGTGCCTGATTAGCAGAGGCGAGGTCATAAATAGTATTTTCCTGAAAAACTTTTAAAAAGCTCTATCCAGATAATAATGTCTTCAGTTGGCTATATAGGGTAAGGCTGGATTCACACGGGCGTTTTCACGCCCGGCCGATATACGCTGCCCTTTCCGATGCATTGGTTTACAAGTACCCGGCCAGCCAGGATAGTGCGTTTTGACCGGGCGCTCCTATGGGAGCCTATGACAGCTGCCGGAGAAAGGAGGTGGGAGGGAGTTTAGCAGCGTGACTGTTGCGTCCTCCGGACGAGCAACCTCAAAAAGCACAAACAAAAGGCACAACTGTGCAAAAGGAAACAAAAACTGAGGGGAATTCTCTCCCTATCATCCCCTAACCTGGGAGGGGGCCCTGCCTACTCGGTGGACCGACCGCTCTGACCAGTGCGAGCCCGCACGCGTGCCTGGGCCACTGACCAGTCCCTGTCAGGGAGCCCTAGCACAAGAAGAAAGGTAAAAACAGAAAACCAAACAAAGCATAAAAGAACTGTCAGGACGCGGGGTCCGGGAAACTGGAGGTCCCTGAAGATACCCGCAACCCCTGTCCCTTCCTACTTGCCCCCCTGGGCTAAGCCCCAGGGCGACAACTGGGCGACGGTCCCTACACTCACTAAGGAAGGGGGACACGGGGACTAACGAACAGACAGGCACTGGAACAAACAACAGCAAGGAGAGTCAGACAATCCGGGTCAGCAACAAGAGGGTACGCGGTACAAGAGGGTCAGGCAAAGGCAACGTCAGGTCCAAAGGCAGAAGGTCAGTAACAGGAGTCAGGAGTCAGAAGTATGCAGTACGCTGGTGTAGCAGGAAATCCAAAACTAACACTGGCACTGGATTGCAGACACCAGCAGGTTTAAATGCTGTCAGAGCTCCCGCCCCAGCAGCTGATTGGGGCGGGGAGCCTGACAGCAGCTGATTGCACCCAGCAGCACTGGGGAACCCGCCCCCAGCCCTGCAGGAGGCAGGACAGGAGACACATGTTTGGTTTCCGCGTCCCTGGCAACCCGGCGGCGAGGCGGAGCTCGGCGGCCAGGGGAGGTGACGAGGACCGGGGCCCCCCTGCGCCGCACAGCGGCCGCACGTGTGACAGGACCGGCGGTGCGGGCACGACGGACCCGCGAACCGCCAGTCCTTACAGTACCCCCCCTTCTACGGGGGGACACTGGACCCCCACGGCCCGGGGCAGGCTTGAGGGGGAAGGCCCTGTGAAACCTTCGAACCAATAGGGGTGCATGTACGTCCCGGGCAGGAATCCATGTACGGTCCTCAGGGCCAAACCCCTTCCAATGTACCAGATATTGTAAGATACCTCTCACACGCCGAGCATCAATTAAACGTTCTACCTCATACTCCAGTTCCCCCTGTACAAGAGTAGGAGAGGGCGGGCTCTGGGCGGGCAGAACTGGGGTTACATATTTTTTCAGCAGCCCCTTGTGGAAGACGTCGTGAATCTTCCACGACTGCGGAAGAGATAGTCGGTACGCAACAGGATTGACCACCTGAGAGACGGTGAATGGACCAACAAAGCGAGGAGCCAGCTTTAGGGATGGAACCTTGAGTTTCAAGTTTTTCGAGGCCAGTAATACCTGCTCCCCAACCACGAACGGTGCAGAGATCGTGCGTCTTTTATTAGCTTGACCAAGAATTTTATCCTGGGAACCCTGAAGGTTCATACGAACCTGGGCCCAAACTGTGCACAGTTCATTAATGGCAGAGTCCGCAGACGGCGTGTCAGTAACTGAGGGAGAAAAAGAAAATCGAGGATGGAACCCATAGTTACACAAGAACGGCGACACATGAGAAGACGAATTTACATGGTTGTTAATGGCAAACTCGGCGAGAGGAAGGAAGTTAACCCACAGATGTTGATTGTCTGAAACGAACAGTCGCAGGTATTGGATTAATTCTTGGTTCATCCTCTCAGTCTGACCATTCGACTCGGGATGAAAAGCAGACGAAAAGGACAAACCAATATTCAGTTGCCTGCAGAAAGCTCGCCAGAAGCGAGCGACAAACTGGACCCCTCTATCTGAGACCACGTCCTCAGGAACCCCATGCAACCGCACCACCTCCTTAATAAACATGTCAGATAAAAGTTTGGCATTAGGTAACTTGCTCAGAGGAACGAAATGTGCCATTTTGGAGAACCGATCTACAATGACCCAAATGACCGTATTACCCTGTGACGGCGGCAAATCAGTGATGAAGTCCATGGACAGATGTGTCCAGGGCCTGGACGGAATGGGCAAGGGAAGAAGAGGCCCCTCAGGACGTCTCCTGACACTCTTCCCCCTGGCGCACACCGGACAAGCAGTGACAAAAGCCCGAACATCCCTACTCATATGACGCCACCAATAAGTTCTGGAAAGTAATTCCTGAGTTCCCCGGATACCGGGGTGACCAGCAAGTACCGAGGCATGCGTCTCTTCTAACACCTTCAACCTTAATGGTAAAGGAACAAAGAGTTTGCCTTCTGGAAGTGCTTCAGGGGCTGATTGCTGCGCAGCCTGAATTAGCGGCGAGAGGTCAGAGGAGACAGCTGCGAGAACCACCCCAGGGGAAAGGATAGTCTCAGGTTCCGACTCCGGAGGTTCCGGAATACCAAAACTCCTAGATAGGGCATCTGCCTTCACATTCTTGGAACCGGGTCGGTAAGTAACCAGGAAATTAAAACGGGAAAAGAAAAGAGCCCAACGAGCTTGTCGAGCATTCAACCTTTTAGCAGAATCTAAATATACCAGGTTCTTATGGTCTGTGAGTACCATGATCTGATGGCGTGCTCCCTCCAAAAAATGCCTCCACTCCTCGAACGCCCATTTTATAGCAAGTAACTCACGATTGCCTATATCATAATTCTGTTCGGTTGGGGAAAATTTTCTAGAAAAGTAAGCGCACGGTCTAAGATTTGTGAGTGTAGACGGCCCCTGAGAAAGGACCGCCCCTACTCCAAACTCAGAGGCATCCACCTCTACCACAAACGGACACGACAGGTCTGGTTGGACAAGAACAGGTGCGGAGGAAAAGGCAGCTTTCAGGGTAGCAAATGCCGCCAGCGCATCTGGAGACCAGGTACTCACATCTGCCCCTTTCCGGGTGAGATCCGTTAAGGGTTTAGCCACTACAGAAAAGTTCTTGATGAACTTCCGATAATAATTAGCGAAGCCCAAGAAGCGCTGGAGGGCCTTTAGAGTGATGGGTTGGGCCCACTCAGTGATGGCTTTCACCTTCCCCGGATCCATCTGGATATCCCATGGAGTAATGATATACCCTAAAAAGGATATCTTCTGCACCCCAAAGACACATTTTTCAAGCTTAGCAAACAGCTGGTTAGCCCTGAGTCGAGTCAGGACCGTTTGAACATGTACCTGGTGTGTCTCCCAGTCAGGGGAAAAAATCAGAATATCATCTAGATACACTACGACGAACACCCCCATGATGTCCTGAAAAACTGAGTTCATGAAACCTTGAAATACAGCAGGGGCGTTACACAACCCAAAGGGCATGACCAGGTACTCAAAATGACCGAGGGGCGTATTGAATGCCGTCTTCCACTCATCCCCCTCCTGAATACGAATGAGGTTGTAAGCTCCCCTTAGGTCGAGTTTAGAGAACCACTGGGCACCGGTGACCTGGTTGAGGAGGTCTGGGATGAGCGGAAGGGCGTACTGGTTCCTGACAGTGATTTTGTTTAACTCCCTGTAATCAATACAGGGTCTGAGGCCCCCATCCTTTTTCTCCACAAAGAAGAAACCAGCCCCTACTGGAGACTCGGAGGGCCGGATGTGCCCCCGGGACAAACTATCCTGGATATAGTCCTTCATAGATTCCCTCTCCGGAACCGTAACATTATAGATGCGACCTTTAGGAAGTTTGGCCCCAGGGATCAACTCTATCTTACAGTCCCATTCTCTATGGGGAGGCAAGGCTTCTGATAGCTGTTTGGAAAAGACGTCCGAAAACTCGGAGAGGTAGTCAGGTAGTTCAACTCCTTCACAGGTGGAGACATCCACCCCCACTGGGCGCACGTGGCTGTCACAGCGAGAACCCCACTTGACCAGTTCCAACGTATCCCAGTTAATTACTGGGTTGTGTTTCCTTAGCCAGGGTAGCCCCAGCACAACATCCACAGACAGGTTCTTCATAACCAAAAATGTACAGGACTCCGTATGTAAGGCCCCAATAGTGAACTGTAACTCCGGGGTAACCAGATCTACAAGACCAGCCTGCAAGGGAGTAGAGTCGACACCAGAGACCAGAATAGGGGGGTCTACACGGAAAAAATACTCAGACAGTTTAGCAACAAATTCAAAATTAACAAAATTAGCAGCAGCTCCAGAATCCAGGAACGCTTGCCCAGCACGGTAGAAAGACCGGAATTCTAAGGTGCAGGGCAACAACATCTTAGACTTTACAGGGAGTACCTTAGCTCCTAGGCAGTCCTCCCGACAACTACCTAGGAGCGGAAGTTTTCCTGCCGCGGCTTTTTCTCACAGGTCACAATGCGATGACCCGGCTCCCCACAGTAGAGACAGAGGTTCATTCTGAGACGATATTCCCGGCGTTGCTTCGGGGTCATGGTTCCCAGCTCCATGGGTTCTGTGGAGGGAGGGGTTAAGGTCGGAACCACCGACGGAGTAGACGTACGGACAGGGCTGGTCCGAGTCGAGCGTCTGGCCCTCAAGCGTCGGTCAGCCCGGATGGCCAGAGACATGGCTTGCTCCAAAGTTCTGGGCTCCGGGTGTGCCACCAAGAGGTCCTTGAGGCCCTCCGACAGGCCGGTCAAAAACAGATCCTTTAAGGCCGCGTCATTCCACCCAGACTCCGTGCAGTGTTGGCGAAATTGTGAACAATAGTCCTCAGCCACCTTCCGCCCCTGTCGCAGGGCCAGGAGTTTAGAGACTGCAAAGGCCGCACGGTCAGGCTCGTCATACAGCTGGCCCAAAGCAATAAAAAAGGCGTCTAGTGACTGTCGGGTGGGGGAGTCAGCTGGTAAGGAGAAGGCCCAATTTTGGGGTTCTCCTCTCAGGCGAGTTATCACAAAACCCACTTTCTGGTATTCTGTGCCAGAGGTGTGGGGTCGGAGATCAAAATAAAGCTTGCAGCCTTCTCTGAACACAAAAAACTGACTTCTCTCACCAGAAAAGAAGTCAGGAGGTGTTGCTCGGGGTTCAGAAACCGTACCAGGAGTGGCAGGGAGCTGCATCATCTTAGAAGCCCCTCGCTGCTCCTGATGCTGCAGGCGAGCAGTCAGGTCCTGGACCAGGTCCGTCAGAATCTGTACCTGGTTGGCTAAAGCCGCCACAGCCTCCATAGTGGGTTTCAAGGTTGCTGGTCGGATGTAGGGAACCGACTTCCGTTCGGCCAGTGTTACTGTCAGGACGCGGGGTCCGGGAAACTGGAGGTCCCTGAAGATACCCGCAACCCCTGTCCCTTCCTACTTGCCCCCCTGGGCTAAGCCCCAGGGCGACAACTGGGCGACGGTCCCTACACTCACTAAGGAAGGGGGACACGGGGACTAACGAACAGACAGGCACTGGAACAAACAACAGCAAGGAGAGTCAGACAATCCGGGTCAGCAACAAGAGGGTACGCGGTACAAGAGGGTCAGGCAAAGGCAACGTCAGGTCCAAAGGCAGAAGGTCAGTAACAGGAGTCAGGAGTCAGAAGTATGCAGTACGCTGGTGTAGCAGGAAATCCAAAACTAACACTGGCACTGGATTGCAGACACCAGCAGGTTTAAATGCTGTCAGAGCTCCCGCCCCAGCAGCTGATTGGGGCGGGGAGCCTGACAGCAGCTGATTGCACCCAGCAGCACTGGGGAACCCGCCCCCAGCCCTGCAGGAGGCAGGACAGGAGACACATGTTTGGTTTCCGCGTCCCTGGCAACCCGGCGGCGAGGCGGAGCTCGGCGGCCAGGGGAGGTGACGAGGACCGGGGCCCCCCTGCGCCGCACAGCGGCCGCACGTGTGACAGGACCGGCGGTGCGGGCACGACGGACCCGCGAACCGCCAGTCCTTACAAGAACATAGCTAGGAGCTTTAGCCAAGGTGTGTTCCTCCGTCGCTGTCCCAAGGTAACTGAAGGATTGACCAGCACAGGAGATCATGCTGGCACTGTTGAAATAGGAGCCAAGCTACTCAGCACCAGGTGCTGACTGATGTTACTCCTGCAACTACCACACCCCTTAGATCCAGGAGAAGCAAGGGCGCACCCAAAACCTGGTCTGGCCTGCAAGCAAAGTGCAGGCCTCAGAACGGCTGCAACAGTGACTCTCCACTCCTTGCCAGGTGTTTGCAATGGGAGGGGGTGTGAGCTTAGCACACTAGCTTCCGCCTCCTTTCCTTGCAGAGAGTAGGCAAGGGTAAGGCATTGCGGGCATTGCGGGCTCGGCGTATATGCGCCAGGCTCGGGCCATCTGAATGGGCACACAAACGTTAACTTTGTGTGACCATTCGTGCGTTTTTCCGGCACCAGAGGGCGCATGTAAAAACACCAACGGCAGTGTGAATAATCCCTAATGTTGTAATATGGTAGGGAAAGCATATCAACCTCAATCATCTTTGTTGTATTTCCCTGGAAAACCCCTTTAATAATTTCAAGTGGTCACTGAAATATTGAACAGCAGCAGATGTGCCCCAGTATTTCAAACTTTATATTAGAGTTGTGCCTGACTGACACAACTTTAGAAGGTGAGTGTATATATTTCTTATATCCCTTTCTTGGACCTAAATGGTTGCATCCTATGGTGCTCTGTTGGTTTCCTATTTCTCCAACCTAAAGACAACAAACTGAACATTTTTGTATCATTCAATTTTACTTTTCACTAAATAAACGACTTCATTTTACTATAGTTTAAATGTATAGAAAAAGCTCATAGAATATCAAACATATCCATCAGAACGAGTCAGCCCATACAGGGAATTCTATGGGAATATAGATGTAGACTCTTCAGTATCAGCTGCCGGTTACACCAGCAGCTCATTATTAGTATTATTTTACAATTACTACATTCTGCATATAATGTGTTTTGGAACACTGCCATTATTTCTGTCTTTTGCTATTGATTAACATTAGAGATGAGCGAACACCAAAATGTTCGGGTGTTCGTTATTCGTAACGAACTTCCCGTGATGCTCGAGGGTTCGTTTCGAACAACGAACCCCATTGAAGTCAATGGGCGACCGGAACATTTTTGTATTTCGCCGATGCTCGCTAAGGTTTTCATGTGTGAAAATCTGGGCAATTCAGGAAAGTGATGGGAATGACACAGTGACGGATAGGGCAGGCGAGGGGCTACATGTTGGGCTGCATCCTAAGTTCACAGGTCCCACTATTAAGCCACAATAGCGGCAAGAGTGGGCCCCCCCCCCCTCCCAACAACTTTTACTTCTGAAAAGCGCTCATTAGCATGGCATACCTTTGCTAAGCACCACACTACCTCCAACAAAGCACAATCACTGCCTGCATGACACTCCACTGCCACTTCTCCTGAGTTACATGCTGCCCAACCGCACCCCCTCCCCCCCACAGCGCACACCAAACTGTCCCTGCGCAGCCTTCAGCTGCCCTCATGCCACACCACCCTCACGTCTATTTAGAAGTGCGTCTGCCACGACGAGGGACCGCAGGCACACACTGCACAGGGTTGGCACGGCTAGGTAGCGACCCTCTTTAATAGGGGCGGGGCGATAGCCCACAATGCTGTACAGAAGCAATGAGAAATACAATCCTGTGCCACCGCCATCAGGAGCTGCACACGTGGGCATAGCAATGGGGAACCTATGTGCCACACACTATTCATTCTGTCAAGGTGTCTGCATGCCCCAGTCAGACTGGTTATATGCACCTTAACAGTAACCGCGTTGGTGGTAATGTGGTGGTGACTGCGGACCTAGTACCACGGTTGTATTTTGTTGGTTTTCGGAATGCGGCCAGGATTAAGTGGGCCGTGGCGGGGGGATGGTGTGGGGGCTCTCGTTGTGTCGGTAAAGGTGAAATTCTTGGACTGCCACCAGACGAAGCAATGCAAAGACATTTGCCAAGAATGTTTTCCCTGTTGGAGGAGGAGGGGGATGTTTTTGAGGCACTACGTGTCCTCTCCACGTGTCCGTGGTTATATGCACCTTAACAGTAACCGCGTTGGTGGTAATGTGGTGGTGACTGCGGACCTAGTACCACGGTTGTATTTTGTTGGTTTTCGGAATGTGGCCAGGATTAAGTGGGCCGTGGTGGGGGGATGGTGGGGGGGCTCTCTAGTAGTGTCGGTAAAGGTGAAATTCTTGGACTGCCGCCAGACGAACCAATGCAAAGGCATTTGCCAACAATGTTTTCCCTGTTGGAGGAGGAGGGGGATGTTTTTGAGGCACTACGTGTCCTCTCCACGTGTCCGTTCCATGTAAGCAATAGTAGCACTCAAGACAGGCCCCAGTAACAATTCTGAAGCAGCAGTATAGCGGGAGCGCAGTCTTCGTTCCATGTAAGCAATAGTAGCACTCAAGACAGGCCCCAGTAACAATTCTGAAGCAGCAGTATAGCGGGAGCGCAGTCTTCGTTCCATGTAAGCAATAGTAGCACTCAAGACAGGCCCCAGTAACAATTCTGAAGCAGCAGTATAGCGGGAGCGCAGTCTTCGTTCCATGTAAGCAATAGTAGCACTCAAGACAGGCCCCAGTAACAATTCTGAAGCAGCAGTATAGCGGGAGCGCAGTCTTCGTTCCATGTAAGCAATAGTAGCACTCAAGACAGGCCCCAGTAACAATTCTGAAGCAGCAGTATAGCGGGAGCGCAGTCTTCGTTCCATTTCAGTAGCCTTAGTATAGCCAAGGCACAAGTGACATTTATGTAGCTAAACTGTAGGCCAACCCCACACACCTTTCTGTACCATGAGTGCAGGCGAAGAACATAGAAATTACTATGATTACACTGTAGGTGAGGGCCCCAAAAAATTGGTGTACCAACAGTACTAATGTACCTCAGTAAAAATTGGCCATGCCCAATCAAGATGGCAGGTGAATCGCTTTGGTTAATGTGGCTTAAGTGGTAACTAGGCCTGGAGGCAGCCCAGTGTAACGAAAAATTGGTTCAAGTTAAAGTTCCAACGCTTTTAAGCTAATTGAAACTTAGAAAAATTGTTCAGAAAAATTATTTGAGTGAGCCTTGTGGCCCTAAGAAAAATTGCCCGTTCAGCGTGATTACGTGAGGTTTCAGGAGGAGGAGCAGGAGGAGGAGGAGGAGGAATATTAGACACAGATTGATGAAGCAGAAATGTCCCCGTTTTGGATGGTGAGAGAGAACGTAGCTTCCATCCGCGGGTGCAGCCTACGTATTGCTTACGTATCGCTGCTGTCCGCTGGTGGAGAACAGAAGTCTGGGGAAATCCAGCCTTTGTTCATCTTGATGAGTGTTAGCCTGTCGGCACTGTCGGTTGACAAGCGGCTACGCTTATCGGTGATGATTCCCCCAGCCGCACTAAACACCCTCTCCGACAAGACGCTAGCCGCAGGACAAGCAAGCACCTCAAGGGCATACAGGGCTAGTTCAGGCCACGTGTCCAGCTTCGACACCCAGTAGTTGTAGGGGGCAGAGGCGTCACCAAGGATGGTCGTGCGATCCGCTACGTACTCCCTCACCATCCTTTTGCAGTGCTCCCGCCGACTCAGCCGTGACTGGGGAGCGGTGACACAGTCTTGGTGGGGAGCCATAAAGCTGGCCAGGCCCTTAAAGACTGTTGCACTGCCTGGGATGTACATGCTGCTCGATCTACGCACATCCCCTGCAACATGGCCCTCGGAACTGCGCCTTCTGCCACTAGCGCTGTCGGCTGGGAATTTTACCATCAGCTTGTCCGCAAGGGTCCTGTGGTATAGCAACACTCTCGAACCCCTTTCCTCTTCGGGAATCAGAGTGGGCAGGTTCTCCTTATACCGTGGATCGAGCAGTGTGTACACCCAGTAATCCGTAGTGGCCAGAATGCGTGCAACGCGAGGGTCACGAGAAAGGCATCCTAACATGAAGTCAGCCATGTGTGCCAGGGTACCTGTACGCAACACATGGCTGTCTTCACTAGGAAGATCACTTTCAGGATCCTCCTCCTCCTCCTCCTCCTCCTCAGGCCATACACGCTGAAAGGATGACAGGCAATCAGCCGGTGTACCGTCAGCAGCGGGCCAAGCTGTCTCTTCCCCCTCCTCCTCATCCTCCTCATGCTCCTCCTCCTCCTCCTGTACGCGCTGAGAAATAGACAGGAGGGTGCCCTGACTATCCAGCGGCATACTGTCTTCCCCCGCCCCCGTTTCCGAGCGCAAAGCAGCTGCCTTTATGGTTTGCAGGGAATTTCTCAAGATGCATAGCAGAGGAATGGTGACGCTAATGATTGTAGCATCGCCGCTCACCACCTGGGTAGACTCCTCAAAATTACCAAGGACATGGCAGATGTCTGCCAACCAGGCCCACTCTTCTGAAAGGAATTGAGGAGGCTGACTCCCACTGCGCCGCCCATGTTGGAGTTGGTATTCGACTATAGCTCTACGCTGTTCATAGAGCCTGGCCAACATGTGGAGCGTAGAGTTCCACCGTGTGGGCACGTCGCACAGCAGTCGGTGCACTGGCAGCTTAAAGTGATGTTGCAGGGTGCGCAGGGTGGCAGCGTCCGTGTGGGACTTGCGGAAATGTGCGCAGAGCCGGCGCGCCTTTACGAGCAGGTCTGACAAGCGTGGGTAGCTTTTCAGAAAGCGCTGAACCACCAAATTAAATACGTGGGCCAGGCATGGCACGTGCGTGAGGCTGCCGAGCTGCAGAGCCGCCACCAGGTTACGGCCGTTGTCACACACGACCATGCCCGGTTGGAGGCTCAGCGGCGCAAGCCAGCGGTCCGTCTGCTGTGTCAGACCCTGCAGCAGTTCGTGGGCCGTGTGCCTCTTATCGCCTAAGCTGAGTAGTTTCAGCACGGCCTGCTGACGCTTGCCCACCGCTGTGCTGCCACACCGCGCGACACCGACTGCTGGCGACATGCTGCTGCTAACACATCTTGATTGTGAGACAGAGGAGGAGGAGGAGGAGGAGGGTGCTTTAGTGGAGGAAGCATAGACCTCCGCAGATACCAGCACCGAGCTGGGGCCCGCAATTCTGGGGGTGGGTAGGACGTGAGCGGTCCCAGGCTCTGACTCTGTCCCAGCCTCCACTAAATTCACCCAATGTGCCGTCAGGGAGATGTAGTGGCCCTGCCCGCCTGTGCTTGTCCACGTGTCCGTAGTTAAGTGGACCGTGGCAGTAACCGCGTTGGTGAGGGCGCGCACAATGTTGCGGGAGACGTGGTCGTGCAGGGCTGGGACGGCACATCGGGAAAAGTAGTGGCGACTGGGAACTGAGTAGCGCGGGGCCGCCGCCTCCATGATACTTTTGAAGGACTCCGTTTCCACAACCCTATACGGCAGCATCTCAAGGCTGATGAATTTTGCGATGCGGACGGTTAACGTTTGAGCGTGCGGGTGCGTGGCGGCGTACTTGCGCTTGCGCTCGAACACTTGCGCAAGCGACGGCTGAACGGTGCGCTGAACTACACTGCTGGATGGGGCCGAGGACAGCGGAGATGAGGGTGTGGGTGCAGGCCATGAGGCGGTAGTGCCTGTGTCCTGAGAGGGGGGTTGCATCTCAGTGGCAGGTTGGGGCACAGGGGGAGAGGCAGGGGTGCAAACCGGAGGCGGTGAACGGCCTTCGTCCCACCTTGTGGGGTGCTTGGCCATCATATGTCTGCGCATGCTGGTGGTGGTGAGGCTGTTGGTGTTGGCTCCCCGGCTGAGCTTTGCGCGACAAAGGTTGCACACCACTGTTCGTCGGTCGTCAGGTGTCTCTGTGAAAAACTGCCAGACCTTAGAGCACCTCGGCCTCCGCAGGGTGGCATGGCGCGAGGGGGCGCTTTGGGAAACACTTGGTGGATTATTCGGTCTGGCCCTGCCTCTACCCCTGGCCACTGCACTGCCTCTTGCAACCTGCCCTGCTGATGCCCTTGACTCCCCCTCTGAAGACCTGTCCTCCTGAGTAAGCGTTGCACACCAGGTGGGGTCAGTCACCTCATCGTCCTGCTGCTCTTCCTCCGAATCCTCTGTGCGCTGCTCCCTGGGACTTACTGCCCTTACTACTACCTCACTGCAAGACAACTGTGTCTGATCGTCATCGTCCTCCTCACCCACAGAAAGTTGTTGAGACAGTTGGCGGAAGTCCCCAGCCTCTTCCCCCGGACCCCGGGAACTTTCGAATGGTTGGGCATCAGTGACGATAAACTCCTCTGGTGGGAGAGGAACCGCTGCTGCCCAATCTAAGCAGGGGCCCGAGAACAGTTCCTGGGAGTGCTCCCGCTCCTGAGCAGGTGTTATTGTAGTGGAGTGAGGAGGCTGGGAGGAAGGAGGAGCAGCAGACAGAGGATTCGGATTGGCAGCAGTGGACGGCGCAGAACTGCGGGTAGACGATAGGTTGCTCGAAGCACTTTCTGCCATCCAGGACAGGACCTGCTCACACTGCTCATTTTCTAATAACCGTCTCCCGCGTGGACCCATTAATTGGGCGATGAATGTGGGGACGCCAGAAACGTGCCTCTCTCCTAATCGCGCAGCAGTCGGCTGCGACACACCTGGATCAGGAGCTTGGCCTGTGCCCACACCCTGACTTGGCCCTCCGCGTCCTCGGCCACGTCCACGTCCACGTCCTCTAGGCTTACCCCTACCCCTCAGCATGCTGTATTACCAGTGATTAGATTTCCCAGGCAGGAAATAAATTGGCGCAAGACTGCAGGCCAAATATAATTTTTGCCCTTTTTGGAAAACGAAAGGCCCCACTGCCTCTAGTGAATGAATTATCTAAGTTTAATAACTGTGCTGTGTCCCTGCTTATGTGTCACAGAACGTGAGGGTAGCAGAGTTATTAACTGTGGCAGAGCAGGTATTTTTTTTCCCAATTAAGGAAAGCAAATGGCGAACCCAGCAGTAAAGCGTAGCTGGCTGCGTATGATTTAGCAATGTTTTTCACGCAGCTCACACGTCTCCACAGGCGTAAGGACGGACACAGGCTGGACAAATAGATTTGTTTTCAGTTTTTTCCCACCAACAGGCAGCACTGCGTATATTCAATGAACCTGCGAAGTTTAATAACTGCGCTGTGTCCCTGCTTATGTGTCACAGAACGTGAGGGTAGCAGAGTTATTATAACTCTTGGAGAGCAGGTATTTTTTTTCCCAATTAAGGAAAGCAAATGGCGAACCCAGCAGTAAAGCGTAGCTGGCTGCGTATGATTTAGCAATGTTTTTCACGCAGCTCACACGTCTACACAGGCGTAAGGACGGACACAGGCTGGACAAATAGATTTGTTTTCAGTTTTTTCCCACCAACAGGCAGCACTGCGTATATTCAATGAACCTGCGAAGTTTAATAACTGCGCTGTGTCCCTGCTTATGTGTCACAGAACGTGAGGGTAGCAGAGTTATTATAACTCTTGGAGAGCAGGTATTTTTTTCCCCAATTAAGGAAAGCAAATGGCGAACCCAGCAGTAAAGCGTAGCTGGCTGCGTATGATTTAGCAATGTTTTTCACGCAGCTCACACGTCTCCACAGGCGTAAGGACGGACACAGGCTGGACAAATAGATTTCTTTTCAGTTTTTTCCCACCAACAGGCAGCACTGCGTATATTCTATGAATAATAACTGTGTTGTGGCCCTGCCTATACAATTCTTTCCCTGCAGTATCAATGGAGGGTGCAATGCTCTGCAGAGGCGATTTTGAGAAGCCCAAAAAAAATGCAGCACAGCCAACAGCAGCCTGGACAGTACTGCACACGGATAAATATGGCCCTAGAAAGGACCGTTGAGGTTCTTGAAGGCTACACTCACTCCTAACACTCTCCCTGCCTATGCAGCACTTCTGTCCCTAATGCCAGGTGCAACGGTCTGCAGAGGCGATTTTGAGAAAGAAAAAAAAATCCCACTGCTAACAGCAGCCAACACACAGCTATCAGTGGCCCTAATAAGGACCTTTGGGGGGTCTTGAAGCCTACACTAACTACCAATTCTTTCCCTACAGCAGCTCCGGTATAAACAGCACTGTCCCTCATCTAACTCACACCGCATCTGAGGCGAGCCGCGGGAGGGGCCGACTTTTATATTAGGCGAACACCTGATCTCGCCAGCCACTCACAGCAGGGGGGTGGTATAGGGCTTAAACGTTGCAGGGGGAAGTTGTAATGCCTTCCCTGTCTTTCAATTGGCCAGAAAAGCGCGCTAACGTCTCAGGGAAGGAAGTGAAAGTAACCAGAACACCGCATGGTGTTCGTCACGAATAACGAACATCCCGAACACCCTAATATTCGCACGAATATCAAGCTCGGACGAACGCGTTCGCTCATCTCTAATTAACATGGATTTGAATACATGCAGGAGTCCAGCAGTACTTGTGGGGGAGCTGCAGCTTCCATGGACAATCATTTGACAATGAAGGTTATTTTCTTCTCATCAGCACATCATTTATTTGTAGCATGTTCTGGTAGGCAGATGGCTGCTTTTATATATTCCTTTAATTCCAGAGCCTAGGGGGCTTCTCTCAGCAACCTGTAATTTTTTATGCCCGGGTTCCCTGTACATAACTGGTATCTTGACATAAGGGTCTATTAATAAACCCTTTCTTTTGTGTATTGACAAATGTATTGTCAGAAGATCCTGCATAGCCATTAAACACTATTAAGATTTAAACAGCTGTTTAGTGTTTACGCAATGGAAACATTGGACTTCACCCCTCTTTATAGGACGCACACAGTATACGCCCAACATAACCCTTCCAGCTCCTTAACCCCTTCCAGCCTCAGCCAGCTTGGTGGTGAAAGCTTCACTTTTTCACCCAAGAGCCACAGAATTTTTTTTCAACAGACATATGAGCGCTTGCATTTCCTAGATGAGTTGCATTTTTTAATGGCTGGCTTTACATGCGTATTATGCATATTTGCGCGTGCCTGAGTGCCGCGTATTTGTGGAAGAGATGGCTTATTTTACTGTACTTTTTGCATGTGCAAAAAAACACGCACCAAAGCTCCCAGCCATTGAAATGGCTAATTAGTTTAATGAGTTCCAGATGTGTTCTTTTTCCTGCACAATTAGGGCTTTTATACACTAGCGGTTTTTTATCGCTGCGATTTTGCTGCGTTTTTCAATGGGACTTTCTAATGTTAAAATTGCATTGCACAAAAATCACAAAGCACAAACTTGCGATTTTTGTGCAATGCGATTTTAACATTAGAAAGTCCTATTGAAAAAAAACGCAGCGATATCGCAGTGATAAAAGCAAAAACGCTAGTGGGTAAAAGACCTTACGCAGTGTTTCAAGCATCTCCTAGCATATTGTGCATGAATTTGTGCATCCCCATTGACTTCTATGGGGACTTCTGTTGTGCAAATGCACAAAAAAGTAGAGCATGCTGCATATTTTTTTAGCATGACCAAAATGCGCAGAAATATATGAACAAATAAACAAACCCATTGAAATCAATTTTTGTGTGTGCAAATACGCCCGTGTGAATCTGGCATTAATGTATTGAAAAACTTTTTAAAAAAAGGACACGAGTGGGATGAAAAAATCAGCAATTACGCAATTTTTTAGGATTGTTTTTTAGATTAGTTTTTACAGAACTCAGTGTGCAGGAAACGTCTGGGGACTTGTGTTTTTTTTTCAGGGCAAGCTGTAGTTTTATTGGTACCATTTTGGGTTATATACAAGTTTTTGATCAATACTGTTTATTTTTAGTGTTTATATTTTTTAAGTTATGAATGAGAAAAGCGTTTTTTTAGCTTTTAATATTTATTTCCTTTTAAAATGTGTTTTTTAATGTTTTTAGTCCTGCTAGGGGACTTTACCAAGCAATTGCTTGTATAATACACTTCAATATTACAAGGCCTAACGGGCCCCTGGCTGCCATGACCATCCATTGTCATCCTGCAATCTTGTCGCTGGGTTGGACGACAGGGTGACAGAAGGAGACCCTTACCTCTGTCTAAGCACATAGATGCTGCAGTCGCTATTGACTGGAGCATCTAAGAGACCATACGGCCTGGGTCAGAGATATAGCTCCAATGCTGGCTATTGCAGGCAGCTGTTAGCTATATAACCTACTTGTTCTAAGTCTGCGGTTTGAATCCACAAGCCAAGGTGACCTTTTCTAATCTGTTTGCATGGTGCAGTGGTACATGACAGATGTTGCTGCTATGTTTGTGTGGCCTAGAGCCAAGGGGGCTTAGTCTGGTAGCAGCTATGTTAATGGGCTGCTGGGTCAATCCCCCAGGGGGCGCTGTGTTGCAGTGTTTGCCAAGGAGTGCTGCAGCTAATAGCATAGAGACATAGTAAAAAGAGATACCAATGAAGTGGCTAGTGAATCTATACAATTTGATTAAAATACGGGGTGTAGTCAAAAAGACTTATCCAGCACTAAATCCCAATACTGGTGTTCTCTTTTGAAATAACAGTAGTATTCTTAAAATGGAAGGCATGGATGCATTACATGATGGTATAGCGCACAGCCCCGGTGGCCCAGGAACATAGGTTTCAATTTTGTGTTGCTGCCCAAGTAAGAAATAACAGTAGACATGGAAAGAAAGAACAAATTGCTGCGCTCAGGGTAACCTCAGGAGGGAACACCTTATTGAAACGCCATATGTGGGTATGGTCAAGTGCAATAACTTATGAAATGAGGTGAAGAGATTTGTCGGAGATGACTTGAAAAAGTAGAGTGTTATTGAACAGGACAAAGTAGTGCAACGCGTTTCGTAGCTCTCACGGCTCCTTTCTCAAGCACAATATGACCTGTTGGACGCTGCTCCTGTTGCCTTTTGCGACATGATGCTCTGTGCTAGCCCATAATACCAACTGCCATTTCTTTGCCCAAAAAACCCATCTCTGCCCTGTACCACCATATGAGTGATAATGTATCTCTGGCGTTGTAGAACACGGTCAGTGGCAGGATGAACTTGACCACGGACACATGGTTCAGCAAGGATGACTAGGGACCTTACAGATCCTTAACACCACACTGGGTCAATGCCCTGCAGGTGGGGTATGAAGCCAAAAGTGGTGGTCCATGTTCTTTCCTGGCACCCACAAGATTTATGGGAGATTCATACTTGTCTGTCCCCTTCTCATCTCCCTTCTCCTCCTCCTCATGCTCCCAAAACGCAGATTTTCTAAAGCACAAGAAACAGCTGTAGCTCTACAGATTTTCCTTGGAGCAGGCCCGTGCTTGGCTGTTCTGTTTGGTGAAATCGGCCCAATCCCAACACGTAATGATTATTCTACTAATCACTCATTAACATGAAATGCAGGAATTTTGACCACTCATAAAATTAGAAATATATCTGATACAGAAACCACATAAATGACATAAAACCATCTCCAAAGAAGGGAATCAATTCATAAATCAACAGGTTGCATTTTGCCTTATCAAGAACTAAGCGTGTGTCAACCAGGCAATAGCGACAGCTCATTGGTTTGTGTTTTATTTCACCAAGTATTGATCAAGGCTCAGGTACATTAATTCTCTGATATTAATTAAAAAGTTTCATTTAATTGAGATGAGAGCAATGTCGAAATCATGAGCATGGTTTTAATACACAAGAGTAAGATGAACATGCTACCCTCTACAGCGTAACCATGAATAAAGGTCTATGAGTTATATGAGGATGCCAGCTGCTCATGGCATGAAATAGATATATTTACATCACTGTTTACCTAGATAAGTGTGTTGCCTCATATAAACAGCCAAGTATCTGCATCAAACCCCATGGCTGACAACGGTACTTTCAGATGTTGCTAGGGTTAATGGGAATTGTAGCAACTGCTGCATTGCGGTCTTTAGATTTTCGTACACTATCAAAACATGATAAATTGGGATCAGATTTTCCATTCCAATCACCCTGCCCCATACACATCAGCTGCCATCAGCTGCCTTCATTGGTACCTGTGCCATATATACACAACCAATTATCCCTGCACACTTATTGTAATGCATTAAGTGGCAGTTCAGACAGGATAAATAGATGTAATAGATGTAAATCTATCTGTAAAACAATGAGGTTAAACAGATGCATGAAATAACAAGTAGGTAGATGAGCATAGCCATTGCTTCAAGTAAGCTTTCCATCTTCTCAATAGATTATAAGGGTATCACTTTTGTTATCCAGAAAAGTACAATTTCTTTGATATCTAATTTTGTTAATTTTGTTTGTTAATCAATTTTTAACTCCTTAAAGGGATTGTCCAGTTACTTTCTGAAAATTAATCATCATGGACAGATGTGTTAATATAACAAATCAAGTAGTACCCACTTGTCTCTGTTGACAGAGATAGTCAGGTGATCACTGCCCACCAATCAGGGGCCCCAGCATTGCTACCTGTTCTCCTGGTATCAGGGTTAACATCCTGGATGCCTGGAGTTCTATTTGGTAACATTGAGCCCTCTGATTGGCAGGCAGTGGTCACCTGACTTCCACTGTCAACAGAGACTAAGTGAATGGTGGGGCAGAAGTGCTGGATTGTCGGAGTTGAGGACGGGTAAGAATTTCTTGATTTGTTTTTTTTTTTAAACCACATCTGAACCTGATATTTAATTTTGAAAAAGCAACCCTTTAAAGGGGATGTGTATAAATTTTTGGAATTGCTAATAAGTATATTTTAAAGAACTGATCATTCTTTGTTCAGAAAGTCAATTAGCTTTAAAGGATTTTCTGGAGTTGAGCAAAAAAATTGCCTAAGAAGAATTATGAGAAAATAATAGATTATTAGACTACTTAACTGTTTATTCCCCCACTGATCCAGCGCTGCAGCACTGATCTCTATTTATGGCTGCAGAGAGTATCGGCCAAATACCTACATGACCACTGTAGTAAAACATTGGTGGTATATCACACAAGACCACTAAGACCAGTTGATTGGCTGCAGTGGTTATGCGGGCATACAGACATGTCATCTCTGAAGTCAAGTGATGAGAGACCAGAGCTAGTTTGCGGTGAATATGGATTTATTTAGGTAAATGAATACTGTGATTGCTCCTAGGAGTGGATACATTGACAAGAGAAAAATATAAAGAAATCAAGGCTCAATTCATTTGTAGCCAGTCTGGGTATTTGATGTGTTTTATCTCAAGCACACCCGAAGCAACTAGTGAAATCCTGGATTCGTTGCATCAAGTGTGCTTGAGACATCACCTGATTTTCAATTGTGTACTCTTATGATTAATTCTATTCAATGGCTTGCATAATTCTGAGAATGCAGTAGTCATTAAACTGGTATTCCAGAGAGAGATCATTTTTTTAAGTTTTCAGTTATGTACTGGATAGGTCAAAACCCATAGATCAGTGGGGTTTGAGCTGCTTGGACGGAGGGAGAATGAGGGACCCCTTTACCCCTCTTTCGATCATCTATTCCGTGCATGAATAGTGCATCTATTCAGTGCATGAGTGAAAACTGAAAAAAGTAGTCTCCCCAGAATACCCCTTTGAGGGCTTGGTCAGACGAGCGGATATCCACGCGTTTTTCCACGGGGAAAAAAAATGCACTGCGTGTCGAAAAAAATCTGCATGACCCCGTCCATTGCCACCCATATGTTCTATCTTTGATAGGTGCAGATTTTTGCGGTGGTTTTTTTTTTTTTCCATGCGGAAAAACGTGCAGATATCTGCTCATTTGACCGAGCCCTGAAAGTGGCATTTGGTGTTGAATTTGAAGAAACAACTTGCTGTATTAGTTGTGTTGAGCTATTTAATCCCTTAGTGATGAAGCCTGTTTGTGCTAAAATTTTGGAAATCTGACATGTGTCACTTTAACTTAGAATAACTCCATAAAGGTTTTGCATATCCCAGTGATTCTGACATTGTTTTTTCGCTACATATTGTATTTCATTTAGGTGGTGAAAATAGACTGATAGAATTTGTGCATATTAATTAAAAGTGCCAAAATTGAGAACATTTTGAAATTTTTTTTACATCTTCAACTGTAATATCACAAATATATGCAAACATACTGCATACTTTTTTGATGAGATATATATTGCCATCTGTTTACTTTATTCTGGATGTACATTTGAAAAACTTTAGTTTTTTTTTTAACCATTTAGGAGACGTACAAATTTAACAATACTTGTCAACATTTTGGGAAATACTTTGTTTTCCTACACCAAGCTATGACTGCAAAGGCTCATAGGTGTCAGAATGATAGATACCCCACAAATCACCCTATTTTAAAAACGACACCCCTTAATGTATTCACTGAGGGGGGTCATGAGTATTTTGACCCCACAGTTGTTTTTCAGGAATTACCGTATATACCGGCGTATAAGACGACTTTTGAACCCCGAAAAATCTGCTCTGCAGTCGGGGGTCGTCTTATGCGCCGGTAATACAAAAAAAAAAAAAAGTGTAAAAAAAAAAATTTATTACTCACCTCCCCCGGCGTTCTGTCGCGCTCCGGCAGGCTGTCGCTCGCTCCTCGTCCCTGGCACAGCATAGCTTTCTGAATGCGGGGCTTGAAATCCCCGCTTCCAGAAAGCTAATACACACGCCGGCAGCCATGACATCATTGAATGGCTGTGATTGGCTAAAGCACACGTGGCTTCAGCCAATCACACTATTCAATGACATCATTGAATGGCTGTGATTGGCTGAAGGCGCACGTGTTAGCAATCACACCCATTCAATGATGTCATTGAATAGTGTGATTGGCTGAAGCCACGTGTGCTTTAGCCAATCACAGCCATTCAATGATGTCATGGCTGCCGGCGTGTGTATTAGCTTTCTGGAAGCGGGGATTTCAAGCCCCGCATTCAGAAAGCTATGCTGCGCCGGGGACGAGGAGCGAGCGACAGCCTGCCGGAGCGCGACAGAACGCCGTGGGAGGTGAGTAATGAATTTATTTTTTTTTCTCCACTGTATACCGGCGTATAAGGTGACAGTTGGGGGGTCGTCTTATACGCCCCGTCGCCTTATACGCCGGTATATACGGTAATGCAATTTAGAGAAGAAAAAAATAAAATGTCATACTTTTGCAAATATGTCATTTTAAAAACATATTGTTTTTCTATAGTGCACATGAAAATGAGGATTTATACCCCAAAATGGATACCCCTATTTGTCCTGTGTTCAGAAACATACCCATTGTGGCCCTAATCTTATATCCGTATGCACAACGGAGCCCAACATGAAAGAAGCAGCCGGCGGCTTTCAGAACAGAAATTTTGCTTGAAGGTATTTTAGGCCCCATTGCTCACTTGTAGAGACCTTGAGTGGCCAAAACGATAGAGAAACCCCACAAATGACCTAATTTGAAAACTAGACCCATTAACAAATTCATCTAGGGGTGTACTGTGCATTTTGACACCACCAGTTTTGAATGAATCTAAGCAAAGCAGAAGGAAAAATTACATCATTTACGTCAATTATGTCATTTTAAAAACACTTTTTTTTTGTACAGCACACGTATGAAAGAAGACTTTCATGCCAAAATAGATTCCTATGTTTTTGTCCTGTGTTTAGAAACATACCCATAGGAAGATTTTAAATTACCCTGGCAATCCACGGCTTTTACGCATGAGTCTGCCATTTTGGTGACGGGCGTGTGCGAAGAAGCCAGGGTAAAGTCTGTGGATAAATCCGGGGGCCTTAGGTGCGTTATTTCATCTTCCCTCATGGATATGATGAAACTTCAACTTTTTAAACTTTTTTTAACTTTAAATGATCGCTGCTATCAACTGGATAACAATGATCATGTGACCGTGAACCACATACAGCTGTCCCTGGTAATATCTCTCTACTCCCGGCTAAACATGCTACCCGGGAGCAGAGGGATTTTAAATTTCCCTGGGTGTGAGCCCATCTGCGCACTCGTCGCACGTATGATGTTGGGCACGCATACGCAGAGACTGACGTCAGGTTCTTCCAGGACCAGAAAGTCGCGGGACTTCCGTGATCAGCGTTATCCATTGGTAAGCGGTGATCACGGATCTGGGAAGCGGTCACCGTGGTCCACGGTGACATCTCATGTCTCCCGGCTACCTTCAGTAGCTGGAAGCCAGGAGATTTCAAATCCCCCGCGCCAATCTGGTGTTCTGTGTATGCATCACTATTTTTCCTTAGGCGTGCAAGTGCAGAAGACTGCCAAAGGTCCTTTTCGGACCAGATCATCGCAGAACATCGCTGAGGACGTTGGTTAGTAGTTTCAGCTACCCTAATGGATGCGATCTGTGAGGGTAGCTGAAACTCTAACTTTTTTTCCCCTTTTGTTTACTTTCATGTGATCTGCGCTATCCATTGAATAGCGCCGATCACATGACCAGGGTCGGATACCCCCCTCATGACAGCTACAAGTTGTCGACTACCTCAAGCAGCTGGCAGCATGGAGCTGTCATGTTCACAGCCCAGTTGGCTTTAATCCCCAGAGAAAGCATGTTTTTACATCCCTGAGAATTAAAGCCCACTTAGGCCTCATGTCCACGGTAAAAAGATTATTTAAAATCCGCAGCGTTTTTCCCGCACGCGGATCCGCACCCCATAGGGATGCATTAGACACCCGCAGGTAGTTAAATACCTGCAGATGTCATTTGACCCTTGAGGCGCGGATTGCGTGTGCGGGAAAAAAAACGTGGCATGCTCCATTTTAGTGCAGGTCTCCCACGGGGATGGCTCCCGCAGGCTTCAATTGAAGCCTATGGAAGCCGTCCGGATCCGCGGAACACCCGTACCTGAAGTAAAACTTACCTGTCTGGACGCTGCAGGTCTTCCCTCCGTCGCGGCCGGTTCTTCTTTCTTCGGCCCGGCGGATGTGCCTAGCGGATGTCTCTGGCGCGTGCGCGCGGCATGCTGCCGGCGTGCCGAGCACATCCGCTGGGCCGAAGAAAGAAGATCCGGCCGCGACGGAGGGAAGATCCGCAGCGTCCGGACAGGTAAGTTTAATCTTTTTTTTTAGCCTCATGTCCCCGGGAAAGGAGGGACCCGCTGCGGGATTCTGCATGGAGAATCCGCGGCGGGACTGATTTTCCCCGTGGACATGAGGCCTTAGCTAGGACGTAAAAAGGCAATGGGGCCGTCACTAAGGCGTTAAATTCTTCTTGTCTGAATGATAAACAGATGAAAGTTTGTAAATTTGGAAAATAAACCTAGTTTACAAGCGAAAAACCCATTGTGATTGGTTTTGCCCTTTCAATTAGAATCTGTTCAGTCTTTTGAGTTAACTTGCAAGGGGGTTGAATATTTTTTATTGCAGCTGTATATTTACAGATGTATGTTTCTTTAGCTTGACTCTTAATGCAACGTGACTTACACTCTCATCTGCTTTACAATGGGTTTTGTGCTAAGTTAAGAGAACAATAGCATTCAAATTTTTTTGCGCAACCGAAATACACACACAAAATACGGAAATATTAATTAACCATTGGAATCAATGGGGTCTCTTTTTTGTGTATTGCCCAAATATGCACGCAAATACCCTTTAGTGAAGCCAATCTTTAAGTCTGCGTAAAAAATGCAAGAAAATCCCACAAGACGCACCGCAGAACACATTCTGCATTTAAAAATGCAACAAAATTCGCACTAATTGACAAAATTCTCTCCTGCGTTGCGCCCTGCAGACAATTTTGTCCCATGCGAAAGGTCCCTTACTATTACTTACCAACTTTTTTTTGTCAAATAACTTTGAAGAACTGATATTTTTTGAGAGGAAAGTTTAGTAAAGCTCTCCATCAGAATGACAACTTGACAGGGGTGTATTGAAGATGATACGTCCCCGTCACAACCGGGTGCTTATTATCTTGTCACATTTGGGAAGCTTCATTACATCTGACAAAAGAAGAAAAGGAAATTAATGGAGACTTTTAACCACTAAACTAACAGAATGCAATGTATTCTAAAAAAAAGTCGAAGTGCATAATGTCAGGGGTATTCCTGTCCGCTGCATGAAGGCCTCATACACATGGCAGTACTACGGATCCATATGCTACGAGCTCATATTGTACCTCTGTGTAGCTCAAATGTATATGTAAGCATACTGGGTTTCATAGATTTCATAGGAGTCTGCAAGTAAAATAATTGTGGCATGTCTGCATGGTATAATCTGTACTTAGTCTCTCTTAAGTAGCATTCATCTAATGGAGGAGATAGTCCCACACACATGCACCACACAGAGTGCATATGAGTATGTTACATGAGTCTGTACATTGTGGCTCTCCATATTCTGGCTCATAAAAGTGGGTCTCAAGCAGATAAACCCCTTCAATAGCATTTATATGCCGTAATATAGCATATAGACTAGAGTTGTCTTCGTAAGACCACCCCATTAAAATAATGAATAGCAACTGGCACAATTAAAGAACAAGAAGTAAACAAAAAATAGGCCCTTCTGTTGTGAACGGCAAAACCTGGTATCGTAATATGGTGGAGGTAGGTTGATCTTTGCTTATCTCTTTCATCTGTACTGCAATGGAAGCAATCCGTGTGAGGTTTGCACTAGAATAGGGCATGCTGCAAGTTTTCCCCGCAAGCGGAAAATCGCAGTTGATTTCCGCTCGTGGCCGTGGCATGGATTTGTCTAGGAGGATTTAGTGAATCCTGCACTGAGCAGGGAGTGGGACCAGTGACCCTGGAGGTCCCTTCTAACTCTACCATTCTATGAAAAGTGTTTTGCATAGCAAGTCTATGTGCAGTATGTGCTGCGGGATCTGGAGGCAAATGCTCGCTCCAGATCCCGCAGTGCAAATGCGCCTGTGTGCATTGGGCCTTAAAGGGGTTCTGTCATAAAAAAAAAATTCTATACTTACCAATTCCTCCCCCGTCAGTCTCCTTACCATATCTTCTCCTCGCTAAGCTTCTGCAGTGCCCCCGGGTCACCTCACCACATGCTGGCCAGCTTGTTATGAAGGGTGCATTCCTCCCCTTCTTCTTCCGGGACAGTCAGTGAGGGTCATGTTGCTCACTGGCTAGGCAGACATGCTAATCTATTGCAGAGCCAGCATGCATGAGCAGCTTCTGAAGTAGATTGGCACTCCCCCTGCTCGTCTGTGAACTGTGAGGTAACGTACATTGGCTGGCAAGAGGAAGACTACTGGCAATGTACATAACCTCACAGGAAGTAGAGTAATCAGCCAGCTGCAGGTAAAGTGACGCCCCGGACTGCAGGAGACAGGAGAAGATAGGTGAGGTGAAGATCTTGTAATAATATTCAGATACCAGTTCTACACCGTGCAGTTCTCTTCACTGAACATAGGAAAAGTCTTCTCACATTTTTCTTCTCTATGTGGACCCCAACCACCATGATGAGTTCTTCCAGCCATGACTTGTCTCTACACATTCTCCCTATCTTGCTGATACCCCCTCCCTTCCAGTACAGTACAGTATGTCCAGAGAGCAGGAGAAGGGAGGAAATAATATCATGCTTTAATGGGTGGCGTCATGATGGCCGCAGTGAGTGAGGAGAGGAGGAAAAGACAGAGTCAGATTGCACTGGTAACAGTGTGTGAAGAAAGAAAAAAGAAAAGTGTACTTCTGATGCAGGCTGAAAACTGCTATGGCTGGATATCTTAAAGTGGCCACCAGTTTCAGGACTTGAACCCAGTAAATCCTGTGCTCCAGGTGGCAGCTCTTCTGCATGACCTTGTCCTTGTTTCCTGCTACTGCAGTTTCCTGTTTGGCTCCCCCCTGTTCTCCCAGATTGGATGTCCTATAAAAGTCTGGCCCTTCCACTTCCTCTTTGTGTCATTATTGTGCTCCACCACCTGCCTGCTCCACTATACTGCAACTGATACTACCCGAGTACCGACTTCTGGCTTCCCCTAACTATGCTACCTGCCTGTTACTTTGTACTGCAACTGATACTACCCATGTACTGACCTCTGGCTTTCCCTGACCGCACTCTGTCTGCATTGGTTACAATACTGAGGCTCCAAACCCGAACCAGTTAGTTACAGAAATAATCATGCCCAAAAATGGAAGCCGTTGTGGCCACCCTAAGGAAGCAAGTTGCAGAACTGCAAGAATTTGGCGCCACTTACCAAGAAAAATGTTCTAATTTAAAAACCTTGGTAATGGACCAACAAAAGGAAAAACCCAACTTACAGAGGCAACTTCTGGATTTGCACAATTCAGTCTAAGATATCTGAATGCCACTGCCAGCAAAGTTTAGTGCGGATCGTCATCATTACTGAGATTTCCTTAACTAATGCTGTATCTATTTTCAAATTCAACCCACTTTTTTTTACCAGTGACAGAAAAAAAGGACTATTTGGGCCTCGCCTTATGTGAAGAAGAACTGTAACCTCCTCAATGACCTGAATACCTTTATTACTGATACGGACCAAGTTTTTTCATCCGAATCGTCTTACCCCAGCAGAGAGTAGATTGCATAACTAACGGCTAGTGTTTGAGATCCCTGATGATTTGGAGAACTTTATTAATTATGCATCCAAATAGATCAGAGACTTACTGAACAAAAAAAAAGAAAAGCTGCGGGTATCAGGAAACAACCCTGCTTATTTCTTCAGTCAATCAGAATTGAACACCCAGCAAAAGACTTAAACTATACCTGAACCTATGCAGTCAATATCATCCGCAAACCTCTTTCTGTAGTAGACAAGGAGAAGCGCTGTGCTGAGAATCTGTGTCTCTATTGTGGGGGCTCAGGACATTATGCTATTAACTGTCCCAGCAAGTTCCAAAAGACTATCGCTTAAGTCTAAGATAACGTTTCACCGCATATAGCGTGGATCTTCAGGAGATCCAAGAGCTTATTGTAGGTGGCAGACTTGTACAACTAGCCTAGCTATGATCAGTTTGGATATTAAGACTATCACGGTTGAGTCTGAGAACATTTACCGCAAGGAAAATTGCAGTAAAATAGAAGGGTCACAATCACCCTATTCACCCAAAAACATGTCAGGGGGTATAAACCCGAATATGCCAGTGCCAGCTTTCTTCTGAAGATCAGCTCTATTTGCGGTGAAACATATTAAGTCCTAAATCCGAGCTTGAATTATTAGTCCTAAATCCGAGCTTAAAGGGGTTGTCCCGCGAAAGCAAGTGGGGGTATACACTTCTGTATGGCCATATTAATACACTTTGTAATATACACCGTGCATTAAATATGAGCCAAACAGAAGTTATTCACTTACCTGCTCCGTTGCTAGCGTCCTCGTCTCCATGGTGCCGTCTAATTTCAGCGTCTAATCTCCCGATTAGACGCGCTTGCGCAGTCCGGTCTTCTCCCTTCTGAATGGGGCCGCTCGTGCCGGAGAGCTGCTCCTCGTAGCTCCGCCCCGTCACGTGTGCCGATTCCAGCCAATCAGGAGGCTGGAATCGGCAATGGAACGCACAGAGCCCACGGTGCACCATGGGAGAAGACCTGCGGTCCACCGTGGGTGAAGATCCCGGCGGCCATCTTCGCGAGGTAAGTAAGAAGTCACCGGAGCGCGGGGATTCGGGTAAGTACTATCCAGTTTTTTTTTTTTAAACCCCTACATCGGGTTTGTCTCGCGCCGAACGGGGGGGCTATTGAAAAAAAAAAAAACCCGTTTCGGCGCGGGACAACCCCTTTAAGTCACTCATTTTCTACTTACATACTGATCTTGAGTTACGAACTTAAGCTTGACTACCTACCTTTATATTGATATGAAATCCAGAAATTTATGCAGGGATTTTTTTATCATATTTTCCGGCATAAATCAAAAATTCTATCTGTCCTACTTTGAAAGTAATATAGTGGGAGCTATGATGATTATTTCCTTGAGCCCAACCGCTAACTAATGTTGGTTTCCACTTACTGAAGCATTTATATGCTCACTATCTAGAAATACTCGAAACTATCTGGTATGGGTCTAACTATGAAATTTCTATAGACTTAACTATAGAGAGGTCACTCTCTTTCTTTTACGTGTCTAAGTGTTCAGTCTTGTCCATTTTTTGCCCCGTCGTTGCGCAACTAGTGGCTGCCTCAGACAGGACAGTAACTTTGTGGCATTTGTGCCCTATATAAGTGTGTGTTTTTAGGAATCATTTTCATTAAAATTCCTTTTATCTTATAAAGTCTACTCTGTGAAGGGTGTTCTTGAAATATTTAGACTTTCCTGCACTCTGTGATTTACTTTGTGGAGAAAAAGGATTCAACCTTGTTGCCATCTATTGATTACAGAGAGCTAAATAAAATTACTGTTAAAAACTGCTACCCTCTCCTCTTAATCCCATAAATGCTGGAATTACTCCATTCTGCCAAGATCTTTACCAAACAAGATCTAAGAGAGGCCTATATTCTTATGCGAATTTGCCCCAGGGATGAGTGGAAGACTGCCTTTAGGAGCATCTATGAACATTTTGAATACCTGGTTCTGCCTTTTGGCCTTTGCAATGCCCCTGCCACTTTTCAGCATTTTATTAATGATGTGTTTCGAGATCTCTTGGATCAATTTGTTGTGTATCTCAATGACCTTGTTATATTTTCAGACAACCTGGAGGAGCATCTCAGGCATGTTTGGCTAATCTTTGAATGTCTCCAAAAGAATCCTCTTTCTATTAAACTGGAAAAATGTGAAATTGAACAAACCAGGATTCAATTTCTTGGATACATTATCTCCCCAGATGGTCTGAGAATGCATCCAAGTAAAAATAAAGCTCCGGTTGACTGGCCTACTCTCAGAAATTTAAAAGATGTTCAACGCTTTATAGGGTTTGATAATTTTTACAGAAGATTCATAAAAGCCTTCTCAAAGATCATCTTATCAATCACTTCACTCACAAGGAAAGCTCACTAAAGCTCTTTTTACTTCTACAGCATTACTTGTCCATCCAAATTCTGAATTGCCTTTTGTTGTGAAAGTGGACGCCTCTGTGAATGGGGAAAGGCGGGCCAGAAAGATCTCTGGCATGCTTCACCCATCGCCTTATTCAACTTTAGATGCACAAGTTCACATACAATATAAGCCTCCAAAAATATGCAGTAAATGATATAATAGCTAGTCACTAAGATAAGTCTTACAAGAGCCTTTCGTGCAAATCTGTTTAATATCATATACTATAAACAAAGCACCCACTCAAACTATCCGAATATGGGACGAGATCACCGGCTAATTAGCAAACTGTTAAGTTCTCATAGGGTCCATGATGTCCTAGTTCATGTCTGAGCCAAAAACAAGTAACGGAATGGGACAAATATTCCCTTTTTCTTTGATACTGCAGCTAAATAAATGATGTGACCTGGCAGTGCCACTTCAAATAATAACAGTCTCTTTGTGCCACCAACCATGAGAGGTAGATTGGCAGCTCTAGTCTTCTGTGAGATATCTATAGTTAACCCTTTCCGAACCCTACAATTATCTACAGTGTTTTATCTAAAGGCAGTGTACAAGAATGTTGTATCCTATGTAGATCTCTACCCTCGAAATAAAGGGTTAAATGAAGAGTTATGCTCTTTCATCTTCGGTCTTTGAAGCTAAATCTGATGATTGAAAAAAGCCAGGCTGCCTTAGAGAAAATGTCTTATGCTGATGAGAGACTGGTATTTAATTAGACAGACAATATAGCTGATCAAATGGATTAATGGAAAAAGTTTATAGCACTGCAAAAAGATAGTAAGTGCAGTCTATAACAGGCTGGACCTGGACAGAAAAAAGCACGTTGTCAGAGAGGCAACTGCCATTCGGAGATTCATATTGTAGAGTCACATCACACTGCAGTACAGTTCCTTATGGCAGTTATTATGGAGAATAAACTCTAAAAGCCGCCATACTTTTCTTCAAGGCTGTAACGACCTTAAAGATGGCTCTAAATTATCAGTACATGTACCAGCAGGCAACAAAAGTAGGTCAATAACTTTACCTACTGCAAATTTCAAGCCCTCATCGAAAATAACTCTGCTCATAGGATTCAAATGATTTCGTAAAGAGGGAATGTCAGAAATAACCTGCCACATAATAGACTATTGTATCGTCTAATTTAATTCTACCATCCCATTTGCATAAATTTCTCTATTGTGAATGGAGATCAATGAGGAAAAAGACTAATATACAGTATAATGAGTCATGTCACTACTTCCAATGTGTCAGGAGGGGTGTCGTCTCTCCTTAAGAAGAGCACCCATGAGATGTGTGGAGACACCTAGGAGATGAGTGGGTCTGGAGGGGCATCGTCTCTCCCCAAAGAGAGCACCCAGAAGGGGTGTGGAGACACCTAGGGGTGAATGAGGAGACTTATAAGGCCATGCATTCTCCTCTGGGTAATATATGCAAATAAGGAAGATGGGTCAATACCTCTGCAGCGCCACCTATTGGATGCTGCCATCTAATAGGTGGCGCTGCAGAGGTATTGTTCCATCTTCCTTATTTGCACTGCTTCCAATTACTAAACAAAGCCAATGTTTGAAAAAAGTCAGGCTGCTTTAGAGGAAGAGCTATTGTATGGATATGAAGGCTGGACAGAGTGGTACCCATATACTGTGCATTGTATATCCGATTTATCTGCAATTTGTATAGTCTATAGAAACGGGGTTTAATTTTTTTCAATTATTTCCTGCGTTCATCTTGTGCGCGCAATAACTTTTTTACTTTTCCTTTGACGTAGTTCAGCGAGGCCTCATTTTTTTCTGGATGTCCTGTATTTTCTGTTAGTACTAATTCAGAATACATACGACTTTTTGATCGCTTTTTATTGCGTTTTTTTCTGGGAGACAGGGTGACTGAAAAAGTGCATTTCTGGCGTTCTTTATTTTTTTTTTTCGGACTACGTTCAGCTTGCGGGGTAAATAATGTGCAATACTAAATATGTATTTTTGTTTTATGATTTACATTTATTAATGTAATGGCAAAAGGGGGGTGATTTAAACTTTTATTCCTTTTTTTTTTACAATTAAAAAAACGTTATTAATCTTTTTTTTTTCTTTACTTTTAAGTCCTCCTGGGGGAATACAATATGCGATGCTTTGATCGCTCCTGCAGTATGCTACAGCATTACGTCATACTGCATTCTCACAGACAGCCTATCAAGCCACCCCACAGGTATCGTTTGATAGGCAGTTTCCCAAGGCAGCCCTGGGGCCTTTCAGAAGGCCCCCGGCTGCCATGACACCTGCACAGCTCCCCCGATCTCACTGCGGGAGGGGCCGTACGGGACCCCCGCACATCGTTCGGGGATTTAAATGCCGCTGTCAGAATTGACAGCGGCATTTAAAGGGTTAGCAGCCGCGATCGTCCGAACGGCCGACTGTAGCTATTGCCCTTGGGTGTCAGCGGTAGTAAACCTCTCGACCTCTCTGCATATATACCCCAATGCTTCAGGACATAAATGTACGTCCTGGAGCGGGAAGGGGTTAATGTTGTATAAGTTTTGGTAATATGATTGGCATGTTTCCAAAATTTCTAAGGTTGAGTGAAGGAGACCCTTGTTGTGAGAGTTAATGAAAAAGATATATAGGGCAGATGCTTTGGGGTGAATTAGTCTTGCGAACCATCGACCACATTGTTGCCATATTCGTAGAACCCACTCCTGGTTTTATCTCTATAACATTGATTGATCTAATAGATGGAGGATTTGCTGGCGAAGGGCCGTAGTTTATAGTTTAGATCAACGGATCTGATTTGGTTACAGCATTACTGATGCTTCTTTTCTAATGCTGTAATTATTTCATGCTAAGTATAAAATATTATTGTTCCTTATTGTGCAGAAAGTATTGAAAATCCTAGGATTTAATTAGCCATAGCTAGTGCTAGATGATTCTATGGCAACAATTTAATTGCTTATTTGTTATTAAAACATTTCTCACTTTCCTTCCTCTATTGCATATTTTTATAACACCTTCTGCTGCATTGTAACCTGAATCTACGTTGCAATACCACTATTCGCAACAGCACAACCACGGAACCCAAGAGTTGATGTGATGTAATATAAACCACCGAGTTCTCATGAAGTGCAACTTTAGATAGTAATTAGAGATGAGCGAGCCTACTCGGTAAGGCTCGCTCTTCTCGAGTAACTGCTTAGTGATCCGAGCAGGCTCGGGTGGGCTGCGGGGGGAGCGGAGCGGGAGGAAGAATGAGAGATATCTCTCTTTCTCTTCCCCCCACTCCGCTCTGCTCCACCCCCCCACCCCCCCCCCGCTCACCCCCACAGCCCACCCGAGCCTGCTCGGATCACTAAGCAGTTACTCGAGAAGAGCGATGCTCGCTCAAGTAACTGCCTTACTGAGTAGGCTCGCTCATCTCTAATAGTAATACATTCTGAATTGTACAAATGTCACCTGGTTACCAAGGCCAGGGAGAGGAGAATGTATCATTTAGTTTTTCACATGATGTGTGTATTTCGTTAAAAGATGTGCTAATTGGTTCACAGTGTACGGTCTCTGCGTATTCAACAAGCAATGTAGGGGACATTTTTCCTCATCTCTGTTTAGTAAGAGATGATATACTATTATCTATAACATTTATTTATTGCTCATTTCTTACAGAATTGATTTTGAAATAAACTGCTATTGATTGTGCGACTATTTACTATGCTACATAACAGATGGAGGGTTCAGAAGTTTATGAGGAAGGACATTTTTTAGAATTTTTTTTTTATAGCTGTGATGTATAATTTAGTTTTTCTGCAATGGGTATTTGAAAATATCCACTAAATTATCTCATAGTGCAGACGAGAACATAATTTACTATTATTCCCTTTATGTCTCAACATGGTAAGTTTTGTTTAAACATGCCAGCCTTTTGTTTCCTCAGCAGTTAAAAGAGTTGGAAATGTTTCATCCCACTCCCTGCAAGGAAGCAAATATGAAAGCTCAGCCATTGTATTTCTTTTGGGATAAAAATGCAGACTGAAGGCTCATTGAAGCTTTTAACAAGTATGTATTAAATAGTAAATACATGGGTTTGCTCAACTTGTGATGACCCTGACTTGTGATATGTTTAAGCTATGTTGCCTCTGAGTGCCTGTTTGTACCCCTTCTCATAAAGCAAGAAACAAGTGATTTGATGTTTGACCTGATTTGAGAATTCAGTGACCTTTATTCACGGAGACAGATCGGTTTTCAGATCTAATAAAAAAATAAGTCATTTTTTAATATTTTTGGTAGGTTCTCCACAGTGATTAAGAATACAGTGAAGATGTGGCATTGTAAGGACCCTTGGGCATCTTAGAGACCACGGGCAGGATTGGGCTTGAAGGGCTTATGGAGGTAATAACACCTCTGGGGGTGGGGGACTCACCAGGGCTAGAGCTGGCATAATCTCCTCCAAACTGCTGGATTCTTGACTCTAATGTTAGTAATAAGCCTGATTGCAGGGCTTTAGCATGGTGGGGTCAAAAGTATTCTCAACAGGTGAAGGATGGGTATTGACATGCTCAGAAATGGAAAAATAAACTGGCAGCTTGAGTAAAGAATAATCTCCAATCGAGGGAAAATATAGTTCGTTTGATACAACTTGTACCAATTAGAGTACAGGAATATCACTCAAAATATGTCAGTCTATTTAGGATAAAGTCCCAGCTTGGGTATTAAACAGTCTCTGTAGTATTTAAGCAACTGCTTTCAACTTCCCTTTGTGTGGTCATGCGGAGGGTGGTGCAGGCCGCAGTGGCAGCAGCATAGGCAGTAGGCCAGAAAGTCTAAGAAAGAAGTTTCAACCAAAATCACTTTTCTCCTTTGTGTATATTGCGGAGACCAGTGCGTATAACTGCTCTGTAGTCAGCAGTAGTGTTGAGCAGTTATTGAAATAATCAGGTTAGGAGTGATTGACCTGAATCTAAAAATGTAATTGTGAATTTGGATGATCCAATGTCATTTAGCAAAAATTGGCTTGATCTTAATTAGAGATAAGCGAACACCAAAATGTTCGGGTGTTCGTTATTCGGAACGAACTTCCCGCGATGCTCGAGGGTTCGTTTCGAATAACGAACCCCATTGAAGTCAATGGGCGACCAGAGCATTTTTGTATTTCGCCGATGCTCGCTAAAGTTTTCATGTGTGAAAATCTGGACAATTCAAGAAAGTGATGGGAATGACACAGAAATGGATAGGGCAGGCGAGGGGCTACATGTTGGGCTGCATCTCAAGTTCACAGGTCCCACTATTAAGCCACAATACCGGCAAGAGTGGGCCCCCCCCCTCCCAACAACTTTTACTTCTGAAAAGCCCTCATTAGCATGGCATACCTTTGCTAAGCACCACACTAGCTACAACAAAGCACAATCACTGCCTGGATGACACTCCGCTGCCACTTCTCCTGGGTTACATGCTGACCAACCGCCCCCCCTCCCCCCCACAGCGCACACCAAAGTGTCCCTGCGCAGCCTTCAGCTGCCCTCATGCCACGCCACACTCATGTCTATTTAGAAGTGCGTCTGCCATGAGGAGGAACCGCAGGCACACACTGCAGAGGGTTGGCACGGCTAGGCAGCGACCCTCTTTAAAAGGGACGGGGCGATAGCCCACAATGCTGTACAGAAGCAATGAGAAATAGAATCCTGTGCCACCGCCATCAGGAGCTGCACACGTAGGCATAGCAATGGGGAACCTATGTGCCACACACTATTCATTCTGTCAAGGTGTCTGCATGCCCCAGTTAGACCGGGCTTTTTAATTCATAGACACAGGCAGGTACAACTCCCTATTGTGAAGTCCCTGTGGACCGACAGCATGGGTGGGTGCCAGGAAGCCACCGGCGGTACATAGAAATATCCCATTGCATTGCCCAACACAGCTGAGGTAGTAATGTCGTGCGTAATACAGGTGGGCTTCGGCCCACACTGCATGCCCCAGTCTGACCGGGGTTCTTTACAAGTGGACACATGTAGGTTACACTCCCTGTGGACCCACTGCCTGGGTGGGTGCCAGAAAGCCACCGGCGGTACATAGAAATATCCCATTGCATTGCCCAACACAGCTGAGGTAGTAATGTCGTGCGTAATGCAGGTGGGCTTCGGCCCACACTGCATGCCCCAGTCAGACTGGGGTTCTTTAGAAGTGTACAGATGTATTAAAAACTCCGTGTGCACCTACAGCATGGGTGGCTCCCTGGAACCCACCGGCGGTACACAAAAATATCCCATTGCATTGCCCAACACAGCTGAGGTAGTAATGTCGTGCGTAATGCAGGTGGGCTTCGGCCCACACTGCATGCCCCAGTCAGACTGGGGTTCCTTAGAAGTGGACACATGTAGGTTAAACTCCCTGTGGACCCACTGCCTGGGTGGGTGCCAGGAAGCCACCGGCGGTACATAGAAATATCCCATTGCATTGCCCAACACAGCTGAGGTAGTAATGTCGTGCGTAATGCAGGTGGGCTTCGGCCCACACTGCATGCCCCAGTCAGACTGGGGTTCTTTAGAAGTGTACAGATGTATTAAAAACTCCGTGTGCACCTACAGCATGGGTGGCTCCCTGGAACCCACCGGCGGTACACAAAAATATCCCATTGCATTGCCCAACACAGCTGAGGTAACGTCAGCTGGAATGCAGGTGGGCTAAAAATTAATTTGATTACACTGTAGGCGAGGGCCCACAAAAATTGCTGTATCAACAGTACTAATGTACATCCCAAAAATTGGCCATGGCCAGCCAAGAGGGCAGGTGAAACCCATTAATCGCTTTGGTTAATGTAGCTTAAGTGGTAACTAGGCCTGGAGGCAGCCCAGTGTAACGAAAAATTGGTTCAAGTTAAAGTTCCAATGCTTTTAAGCGCATTGAAACTTATAAAAATTGTTCAGAAAAATTATTTGAGTGAGCCTTGTGGCCCTAAGAAAAATTGCCCGTTCAGCGTGATTACGTGAGGTTTCAGGAGGAGGAGCAGGAGGAGGAGGAGGAATATTAGACACAGATTGATGAAGCAGAAATGTCCCCGTTTTGGATGGTGAGAGAGAACGTAGCTTCCATCCGCGGGTGCAGCCTACGTATTGCTTACGTATTGCTGCTGTCCGCTGGTGGAGAACAGAAGTCTGGGGAAATCCAGCCTTTGTTCATCTTGATGAGTGTTAGCCTGTCGGCACTGTCGGTTGACAAGCGGCTACGCTTATCTGTGATGATTCCCCCAGCCGCACTAAACACCCTCTCCGACAAGACGCTAGCCGCAGGACAAGCAAGCACCTCCAGGGCATACAGCGCTAGTTCAGGCCACGTGTCCAGCTTCGACACCCAGTAGTTGTAGGGGGCAGAGGCGTCACCAAGGATGGTCGTGCGATCCGCTACGTACTCCCTCACCATCCTTTTACAGTGCTCCCGCCGACTCAGCCGTGACTGGGGAGCGGTGACACAGTCTTGGTGGGGAGCCATAAACCTGGCCAGGCCCTTAAAGACTGTTGCACTGCCTGGGATGTACATGCTGCTCGATCTACGCACATCCCCTGCTACCTTGCCCTCGGTACTGCGCCTTCTGCCACTAGCGCTGTCGGCTGGGAATTTTACCATCAGCTTGTCCGCAAGGGTCCTGTGGTATAGCAACACTCTCGAACCCCTTTCCTCTTCGGGAATCAGAGTGGGCAGGTTCTCCTTATACCGTGGATCGAGCAGTGTGTACACCCAGTAATCCGTCGTGGCCAGAATGCGTGCAACGCGAGGGTCACGAGAAAGGCATCCTAACATGAAGTCAGCCATGTGTGCCAGGGTACCTGTACGCAACACATGGCTGTCTTCACTAGGAAGATCACTTTCAGGATCCTCCTCCTCCTCCTCCTCCTCCTCCTCCTCAGGCCATACACGCTGAAAGGATGACAGGCAATCAGCCGGTGTACCGTCAGCAGCGGCCCAAGCTGTCTCTTCCCCCTCCTCCTCATCCTCCTCATGCTCCTCCTCCTCCTCCTGTACGCGCTGAGAAATAGACAGGAGGGTGCCCTGACTATCCAGCGGCATACTGTCTTCCCCCGCCCCCGTTTCCGAGCGCAAAGCAGCTGCCTTTATGGTTTGCAGGGAATTTCTCAAGATGCATAGCAGAGGAATGGTGACGCTAATGATTGCAGCATCGCCGCTCACCACCTGGGTAGACTCCTCAAAATTACCAAGGACATGGCAGATGTCTGCCAACCAGGCCCACTCTTCTGAAAAGAATTGAGGAGGCTGACTCCCACTGCGCCGCCCATGTTGGAGTTGGTATTCGACTATAGCTCTACGTTGTTCATAGAGCCTGGCCAACATGTGGAGCGTAGAGTTCCACCGTGTGGGCACGTCGCACAGCAGTCGGTGCACTGGCAGCTTAAAGTGATGTTGCAGGGTGCGCAGGGTGGCAGCGTCCGTGTGGGACTTGCGGAAATGTGCGCAGAGCCGGTGCGCCTTTACGAGCAGGTCTGACAAGCATGGGTAGCTTTTCAGAAAGCGCTGAACCACCAAATTAAAGACGTGGGCCAGGCATGGCACGTGCGTGAGGCTGCCGAGCTGCAGAGCCGCCACCAGGTTACGGCCGTTGTCACACACGACCATGCCCGGTTGGAGGCTCAGCGGCGCAAGCCAGCGGTCGGTCTGCTGTGTCAGACCCTGCAGCATTTCGTGGGCCGTGGGCCTCTTATCGCCTAAGCTGAGTAGTTTCAGCACGGCCTGCTGACGCTTGCCCACCGCTGTGCTGCCACACCGCGCGACACCGACTGCTGGCGACATGCTGCTGCTAACACATCTTGATTGCGAGACAGAGGAGGAGGAGGAGGAGGAGGAGGGTGCTTTAGTGGAGGAAGCATACACCTCCGCTGATACCATCACAGAGCTGGGGCCCGCAATTCTGGGGGTGGGTAGGACGTGAGCGGTCCCGGGCTCTGACTCTGTCCCAGCCTCCACTAAATTCACCCAATGTGCCGTCAGGGAGATGTAGTGGCCCTGCCCGCCTGTGCTTGTCCACGTGTCCGTTGCTAAGTGGACCTTGCCAGTAACCGCGTTGGTGAGGGCGCGTACAATGTTGCGGGAGACGTGGTCGTGCAGGGCTGGGACGGCACATCGGGAAAAGTAGTGGCGACTGGGAACTGAGTAGCGCGGGGCCGCCGCCTCCATAATACTTTTGAAGGACTCCGTTTCCACAACCCTATACGGCAGCATCTCAAGGCTGATGAATTTTGCTATGTGGACGGTTAACGTTTGAGCGTGCGGGTGCGTGGCGGCGTACTTGCGCTTGCGCTCCAACAGTTGCGCTAGCGACGGCTGGACGGTGCGCTGAGCTACACTGCTGGATGGGGCCGAAGACAGCGGAGGTGAGGGTGTGGGTGCAGGCCAGGAGACGGTAGTGCCTGTGTCCTGAGAGGGGGGTTGCATCTCAGTGGCAGGTTGGGGCACAGGGGGAGAGGCAGGGGTGCAAACCGGAGGCGCTGAACGGCCTTCGTCCCACCTTGCGGGGTGCTTGGCCATCATATGTCTGCGCATGGTGGTGGTGGTGAGGCTGTTGGTGTTGGCTCCCCGGCTGAGCTTTGCGCGACAAAGGTTGCACACCACTGTTCGTCGGTCGTCAGGCGTCTCTGTGAAAAACTGCCAGACCTTAGAGCACCTCGGCCTCTGCAGGGTGGCATGGCGCGAGGGGGCCCTTTGGGAAACACTTGGTGGATTATTCGGTCTGGCCCTGCCTCTACCCCTGGCCACCGCACTGCCTCTTGCAACCTGCCCTGCTGATGCCCTTGACTCCCCCTCTGAAGACCTGTCCTCCTGAGTAAGCGTTGCACACCAGGTGGGGTCAGTCACCTCATCGTCCTGCTGCTCTTCCTCCGAATCCTCTGTGCGCTGCTCCCTCGGACTTACTGCCCTTACTACTACCTCACTGCAAGACAACTGTGTCTGATCGTCATCGTCCTCCTCACCCACAGAAAGTTGTTGAGACAGTTGGCGGAAGTCCCCAGCCTCTTCCCCCGGACCCCGGGAACTTTCGAATGGTTGGGCATCAGTGACGATAAACTCCTCTGGTGGGAGAGGAACCGCTGCTGCCCAATCTAAGCAGGGGCCCGAGAACAGTTCCTGGGAGTGTTCCCGCTCCTGAGCAGGTGTTATTGTAGTGGAGTGAGGAGGCTGGGAGGAAGGAGGAGCAGCAGACAGAGGATTCGGATTGGCAGCAGTGGACGGCGCAGAACTGCGGGTAGACGATAGGTTGCTCGAAGCACTTTCTGCCATCCAGGACAGGACCTGCTCACACTGCTCATTTTCTAATAACCGTCTCCCGCGTGGACCCATTAATTGGGCGATGAATGTGGGGACGCCAGAAATGTGCCTCTCTCCTAATCGCGCAGCAGTCGGCTGCGACACACCTGGATCAGGAGCTTGGCCTGTGCCCACACCCTGACTTGGCCCTCCGCGTCCTCGGCCGCGTCCACGTCCTCTAGGCCTACCCCTACCCCTCAGCATGCTGTATTACCAGTGATTTGATTTCACAGGCAGGAAATAAATTGGCGCAAGACTGCAGGCCAAATATAATTTTTTCCCTTTTTTGAAAACGAAAGGCCCCACTGCCTCTAGTGAATGAATAATCTAAGTTTAATAACTGTGCTGTTTTCCTGCTAATGTGTCACAGAACGTGAGGGTAGCAGAGTTATTAACTGTGGCAGAGCAGGTATTTTTTTTCCCAATTAAGGAAAGCAAATGGCGAAGCCAGGAGTAAAACGTAGCTGGGTGTGTATGATTTTTACAGGTTGCAGACGCAGCCGACACGTGTCCACCGCCCTTAGGACGGACAGAGGCCGGACAAATAGAATTATTTTCCGTTTTTTGGCACCAAAAGGCAGCACTGCGTATATTCTATGAACATGAGAAGTTTAATAACTGTGCTGTGTCCCTGCTAATGTGTCACAGAACGTGAGGGTAGCAGAGTTATTAACTGTGGCAGAGCAGGTATTTTTTTTCCCAATTAAGGAAAGCAAATGGCGAAGCCAGGAGTAAAACGTAGCTGGGTGCGTATGATTTTTAAAGGTGTCACACGCAGCCGACACGTGTCCACCGCCCTTAGGACGGACAGAGGCCGGACAAATAGAATTATTTTCACTTGTTTTACAAGCAAAAGGCAGCACTGCGTATATTCAATGAATAATAACTGTGTTGTGGCCCTGCCTATACAATTCTTTCCCTGCAGTATCAATGGAGGGTGCAATGCTCTGCAGAAGCGATTTTGAGAAGCAAAAAAAAATGCAACACAGCTAACAGCAGCCAGCACAGTACTGCACACGGTTAAATATGGCCCTAGAAAGGACCGTTGAGGTTCTTGAAGGCTACACTCACTCCTAACACTCTCCCTGCCTATGCAGCACTTCTGTCCCTAATGCCGGGTGCAACGGTCTGCAGAGGCGATTTTGAGAAAAAAAAATTGCCACTGCTAACAGCAGCCAACACACAGCTATCAGTGGCCCTAATAAGGACCTTTGGGGGGTCTTGAAGCCTACACTAACTACCAATTCTTTCCCTACAGCAGCTCCGGTACAAACAGCACTGTCCCTCATCTAACTCACCAGGCATCTGAGGCGAGCCGCGGGAGGGGCCGACTTTTATGTTCGGGTGACACCTGATCTTCCCAGCCACTCACAGCAGGGGGATGGTATAGGGCTTGAACGTCACAGGGGGAAGTTGTAATGCCTTCCCTGTCTTTCAATTGGCCAGAAAAGCGCGCTAACGTCTCAGGGAAGGAAGTGAAAATAACCAGAACACCGCATGGTGTTCGTTACGAATAACGAACATCCCGAACACCCTAATATTCGCACGAATATCAAGCTCGGAAGAACACGTTCGCTCATCTCTAATCTTAATGCCTGGCCACTCATGACAAGCAACACTACTGTTCCTTTGCAGTGGTGAGATCCCAGGTTCAAATCCCCATTAAAGGGGTTGTCCCGCGGCAGCAAGTGGGTCTATACACTTCTGTATGGCCATATTAATGCACTTTGTAATGTACATTGTGCATTAATTATGAGCCATACAGAAGTTATCAAAAGTTTTATACTTACCTGCTCCATTGCTGGCGTCCTCGTCTCCATGGTGCCGACTAATTTTCGGCCTCCGATGGCCAAATTAGCCGCGCTTGCGCAGTCCGGGTCTTCTCCTGTCTTCAATGGGGCCGCTCGTGCAGAATGCCGCCTCCGTGTAGCTCCACCCCGTCACGTGCCGATTCCAGCCAATCAGGAGGCTGGAATCGGCAATGGACCGCACAGAAGCCCTGCGGTCCACAGAGAGACAGGATCCCGGCGGCCATCTTCAGCAGGTAAGTATGAAGACGCCGGACCGCCGGGATTCAGGTAAGCACTCTCCGTTTGTTTTTTTTAACCCCTGCATCGGGGTTGTCTCGCGCCGAACGGGGGGGGGGGTTAAAAAAAAAAAAAAAAACGTTTCGGCGCGGGACAACCCCTTTAAGGCCAGATTCAAACCTAGAACTCTAGCACTGCAAGGCAGCAGCGCTAAGTCAACTCACCTGTCCTTCCTGCTCAAAGCAGAGAGACAATATTTTGACAATTTTCCTTAAAAATTGGATTGAGACAATTCCATCTGATTTAGCAAAACTTGGACCTATTTTATCACCTGGTCAATTACGACGAGCAACACAGTCAGCAGGACTGATGCAGTTACTCATCTGCTACGTTTCACACATACAAATTCCCTGACACGCACACCCTGACACTGTTGGAGTTGTGACACAGTATATATATATATATTAATCTCAGAGTAGTGTGTCACCACTCTGTGTCTGCATCCCTCTTCGGATGTCCAGTCTCAGCCAATCAGATAATTCCAATAACTTACCTTAGAACAAACGTTTCTTACATACCCGACAGAGATCAGCATCAACCTGAATATCTATATAAAAGAGAAAAAAGCAGCAAAAACAGAACAGGAGAGGGACAACGGGACTCCAATTTATACCTCGTAGCAGCAACATGTATCTGTACCACCATGGCAATATATTGTATGAGTTTGTGCATTACATAGTTGAACCATAAAGTTTTTTTTCCAAAAGCAGGCCTTTTCTTCCCTGAGAACATCTGGAATACACCAGAATAGAAACTCATTGGTAGGGCAGTGCATTATAAGGGGGTTACAGGAAAGGGTTCTTTCATAGAGTTGTCCTTTTCTGGGCAATAGTCCAAGTTGTCAAGATCGGCAAAGGTAACTAAGCATAGGTGACTAACGTCCCTTTATCTCTGTTAATCGTGATGATTTAGAGCCAGTTATTTATGTATTTTATGGCCTTAGACCTTACACTAATATTGTAAGGGTCTGTATTAAAAGTTATATTTCAGCTCTACATAGTGACAAAACTTTAAATAAAATAAATCTTGCTATTTGTATAGCACCAACTTATTCCGCAGCGCCTTCAGGTAATTTTTATTTATTACCCCCCACCAAGCTGGGTACTCATTTTACCAACTTCAGAAGGATGAAAAGCTGAGTCCACCTTGAGTCGGCTACCTGAACCAATCAGGGATTGAACTAGCAACCTTCAGGTTGTGAGTGAGAGCTTATACTCTGCACCACAAAAGGCTCTGTAAATGAGCTGCTGAGGGACTCTGAAGTCACCACCTACTTTACATCTGTATGGGTCAGTATAAGTCGTATAAGTAGATCAAGGAACTCATGAATTAAGGGATCTCCCTAAAAACCGTATCGCAATCAGAGGACTGCTAACTACTAACATAGTACGATAAAAATGCATATAATAATGGCTTGCATTTATCCATTTCAAACCTAGTATATAGACAGACCGATAGCTTCTATAACGAGAATTTAAATTATTTAAATGATGAATCTCCATATTTAGATTTTAAGCCTGAATCTGAATCACTACACCACACTGCTTGTCACGTACACATTGACATCTGAGTTATATTGTGCTCAGAAAATATATATTTCTGTCCCTCATTAGTTGAAAAGCTGCTTTATTACTATACCCTTTAACATATGACTCATTGTAACAGTCCACTGACGCCATACAATCTATATATGTACATCCTATATATAATTCTACGTGTACAGAGAGTGAATTGTAAGATGAGGGTATAGTTTCTACATTCAGTATAAATTATGATATCTGAACAGTGAAGTATGCTTTATTATCTTCCCAAGCCTAAACCTCTCTCTATAATCCTATGACTAAGGCCAGCTTTACATGGGTGTATTTGCGCACAGATGTCCGTGCGCAATGTTTTTGCACATAATACGCAGAGGAAAGAACCAATTGATTTCAATGGGTTCATTCATATTTCCATATTTTGCATGCGCATTTTGGTAGTACAAAAAAAAATAGAATATGCTCTATTTTTCATGGAACTTAATGGGCAGTGGGTGCATGCAACACACAAGGAGATGCATGAAACATTTCCACTGGAAAAGAATCTATCTGGAATAGAGATGAGCGAACGCGTTCGTCCGAGCTTGATATTCGTGCGAATATTAGGGTGTTCGGGATGTTCGTTATTCGTGACGAACACCATGCGGTGTTCTGGTTACTTTCACTTCCTTCCCTGAGACGTTAGCGCGCTTTTCTGGCCAATTGAAAGACAGGGAAGGCATTACAACTTCCCCCTGCAACGTTTAAGCCCTATACCACCCCCCTGCTGTGAGTGGCTGGCGAGATCAGGTGTTCGCCTAATATAAAAGTCGGCCCCTCCCGCGGCTCGCCTCAGATGCGGTGTGAGTTAGATGAGGGACAGTGCTGTTTATACCGGAGCTGCTGTAGGGAAAGAATTGGTAGTTAGTGTAGGCTTCAAGACCCCCCAAAGGTCCTTATTAGGGCCACTGATAGCTGTGTGTTGGCTGCTGTTAGCAGTGGGATTTTTTTTTTTTTCTCAAAATCGCCTCTGCAGACCGTTGCACCTGGCATTAGGGACAGAAGTGCTGCATAGGCAGGGAGAGTGTTAGGAGTGAGTGTAGCCTTCAAGAACCTCAACGGTCCTTTCTAGGGCCATATTTATCCGTGTGCAGTACTGTCCAGGCTGCTGTTGGCTGTGCTGCATTTTTTTTGGGCTTCTCAAAATCGCCTCTGCAGAGCATTGCACCCTCCATTGATACTGCAGGGAAAGAATTGTATAGGCAGGGCCACAACACAGTTATTATTCATAGAATATACGCAGTGCTGCCTGTTGGTGGGAAAAAACTGAAAACAAATCAATTTGTCCAGCCTGTGTCCGTCCTTACGCCTGTGTAGACGTGTGAGCTGCGTGAAAAACATTGCTAAATCATACGCAGCCAGCTACGCTTTACTGCTGGGTTCGCCATTTGCTTTCCTTAATTGGGAAAAAAAAATACCTGCTCTCCAAGAGTTATAATAACTCTGCTACCCTCACGTTCTGTGACACATAAGCAGGGACACAGCGCAGTTATTAAACTTCGCAGGTTCATTGAATATACGCAGTGCTGCCTGTTGGTGGGAAAAAACTGAAAACAAATCTATTTGTCCAGCCTGTGTCCGTCCTTACGCCTGTGTAGACGTGTGAGCTGCGTGAAAAACATTGCTAAATCATACGCACCCAGCTACGCTTTACTGCTGGGTTCGCCATTTGCTTTCCTTAATTGGGAAAAAAAAATACCTGCTCTCCAAGAGTTATAATAACTCTGCTACCCTCACGTTCTGTGACACATAAGCAGGGACACAGCGCAGTTATTAAACTTCGCAGGTTCATTGAATATACGCAGTGCTGCCTGTTGGTGGGAAAAAACTGAAAACAAATCTATTTGTCCAGCCTGTGTCCGTCCTTACGCCTGTGTAGACGTGTGAGCTGCGTGAAAAACATTGCTAAATCATACGCACCCAGCTACGCTTTACTGCTGGGTTCGCCATTTGCTTTCCTTAATTGGGAAAAAAAAATACCTGCTCTCCAAGAGTTATAATAACTCTGCTACCCTCACGTTCTGTGACACATAAGCAGGGACACAGCGCAGTTATTAAACTTCGCAGGTTCATTGAATATACGCAGTGCTGCCTGTTGGTGGGAAAAAACTGAAAACAAATCTATTTGTCCAGCCTGTGTCCGTCCTTACGCCTGTGTAGACGTGTGAGCTGCGTGAAAAACATTGCTAAATCATACGCAGCCAGCTACGCTTTACTGCTGGGTTCGCCATTTGCTTTCCTTAATTGGGAAAAAAAAATACCTGCTCTCCAAGAGTTATAATAACTCTGCTACCCTCACGTTCTGTGACACATAAGCAGGGACACAGCGCAGTTATTAAACTTCGCAGGTTCATTGAATATACGCAGTGCTGCCTGTTGGTGGGAAAAAACTGAAAACAAATCTATTTGTCCAGCCTGTGTCCGTCCTTACGCCTGTGTAGACGTGTGAGCTGCGTGAAAAACATTGCTAAATCATACGCACCCAGCTACGCTTTACTGCTGGGTTCGCCATTTGCTTTCCTTAATTGGGAAAAAAAAATACCTGCTCTCCAAGAGTTATAATAACTCTGCTACCCTCACGTTCTGTGACACATAAGCAGGGACACAGCGCAGTTATTAAACTTCGCAGGTTCATTGAATATACGCAGTGCTGCCTGTTGGTGGGAAAAAACTGAAAACAAATCTATTTGTCCAGCCTGTGTCCGTCCTTACGCCTGTGTAGACGTGTGAGCTGCGTGAAAAACATTGCTAAATCATACGCAGCCAGCTACGCTTTACTGCTGGGTTCGCCATTTGCTTTCCTTAATTGGGAAAAAAAAATACCTGCTCTCCAAGAGTTATAATAACTCTGCTACCCTCACGTTCTGTGACACATAAGCAGGGACACAGCGCAGTTATTAAACTTCGCAGGTTCATTGAATATACGCAGTGCTGCCTGTTGGTGGGAAAAAACTGAAAACAAATCTATTTGTCCAGCCTGTGTCCGTCCTTACGCCTGTGTAGACGTGTGAGCTGCGTGAAAAACATTGCTAAATCATACGCACCCAGCTACGCTTTACTGCTGGGTTCGCCATTTGCTTTCCTTAATTGGGAAAAAAAAATACCTGCTCTCCAAGAGTTATAATAACTCTGCTACCCTCACGTTCTGTGACACATAAGCAGGGACACAGCACAGTTATTAAACTTAGATAATTCATTCACTAGAGGCAGTGGGGCCTTTCGTTTTCCAAAAAGGGCAAAAATTATATTTGGCCTGCAGTCTTGCGCCAATTTATTTCCTGCCTGGGAAATCTAATCACTGGTAATACAGCATGCTGAGGGGTAGGGGTAAGCCTAGAGGACGTGGACGTGGACGTGGCCGAGGACGCGGAGGGCCAAGTGAGGGTGTGGGCACAGGCCAAGCTCCTGATCCAGGTGTGTCGCAGCTGTCTGCTGCGCGATTAGGAGAGAGGCACGTTTCTGGCGTCCCCACATTCATCGCCCAATTAATGGGTCCACGCGGGAGACGGTTATTAGAAAATGAGCAGTGTGAGCAGGTCCTGTCCTGGATGGCAGAAAGTGCTTCGAGCAACCTATCGTCTACCCGCAGTTCTGCGCCGTCCACTGCTGCCAATCCGAATCCTCTGTCTGCTGCTCCTCCTTCCTCCCAGCCTCCTCAGTCCACTACAATGACACCTGCTCAGGAGCGGGAACACTCCCAGGAACTGTTCTCGGGCCCCTGCTTAGATTGGGCAGCAGCGGTTCCTCTCCCACCAGAGGAGTTTATCGTCACTGATGCCCAACCATTCGAAAGTTCCCGGGGTCCGGGGGAAGAGGCTGGGGACTTCCGCCAACTGTCTCAACAACTTTCTGTGGGTGAGGAGGACGATGACGATCAGACACAGTTGTCTTGCAGTGAGGTAGTAGTAAGGGCAGTAAGTCCCAGGGAGCAGCGCACAGAGGATTCGGAGGAAGAGCAGCAGGACGATGAGGTGACTGACCCCACCTGGTGTGCAACGCTTACTCAGGAGGACAGGTCTTCAGAGGGGGAGTCAAGGGCATCAGCAGGGCAGGTTGCAAGAGGCAGTGCGGTGGCCAGGGGTAGAGGCAGGGCCAGACCGAATAATCCACCAAGTGTTTCCCAAAGCGCCCCCTCGCGCCATGCCACCCTGCGTAGGCCGAGGTGCTCTAAGGTCTGGCAGTTTTTCACAGAGACGCCTGACGACCGACGAACAGTGGTGTGCAACCTTTGTCGCGCAAAGCTCAGCCGGGGAGCCAACACCAACAGCCTCACCACCACCACCATGCGCAGACATATGATGGCCAAGCACCCCGCAAGGTGGGACAAAGGCCGTTCACCGTCTCCGGTTTGCACCCCTGCCTCTCCCCCTGTGCCCCAACCTGCCACTGAGATGCAACCCCCCTCTCAGGACACAGGCACTACCGCCTCATGGCCTGCACCCACACCCTCATCTCCGCTGTCCTCGGCCCCATCCAGCAGTGTAGTTCAGCGCACCGTTCAGCCGTCGCTTGCGCAAGTGTTCGAGCGCAAGCGCATGTACGCCGCCACGCACCCGCACGCTCAAACGTTAACCGTCCGCATCGCAAAATTCATCAGCCTTGAGATGCTGCCGTATAGGGTTGTGGAAACGGAGTCCTTCAAAAGTATCATGGAGGCGGCGGCCCCGCGCTACTCAGTTCCCAGTCGCCACTACTTTTCCCGATGTGCCGTCCCAGCCCTGCACGACCACGTCTCCCGCAACATTGTGCGCGCCCTCACCAACGCGGTTACTGCCACGGTCCACTTAACTACGGACACGTGGACAAGCACAGGCGGGCAGGGCCACTACATCTCCCTGACGGCACATTGGGTGAATTTAGTGGAGGCTGGGACAGAGTCAGAGCCTGGGACCGCTCACGTCCTACCCACCCCCAGAATTGCGGGCCCCAGCTCGGTGCTGGTATCTGCGGAGGTGTATGCTTCCTCCACTAAAGCACCCTCCTCCTCCTCCTCCTCCTCTGTCTCACAATCAAGATGTGTTAGCAGCAGCATGTCGCCAGCAGTCGGTGTCGCGCGGTGTGGCAGCACAGCGGTGGGCAAGCGTCAGCAGGCCGTGCTGAAACTACTCAGCTTAGGCGATAAGAGGCACACGGCCCACGAACTGCTGCAGGGTCTGACACAGCAGACCGACCGCTGGCTTGCGCCGCTGAGCCTCCAACCGGGCATGGTCGTGTGTGACAACGGCCGTAACCTGGTGGCGGCTCTGCAGCTTGGCAGCCTCACGCACGTGCCATGCCTGGCCCACGTCTTTAATTTGGTGGTTCAGCGGTTTCTGAAAAGCTACCCACGCTTGTCAGACCTGCTCGTAAAGGCGCGCCGGCTCTGCGCACATTTCCGCAAGTCCCACACGGACGCTGCCACCCTGCGCACCCTGCAACATCACTTTAAGCTGCCAGTGCACCGACTGCTGTGCGACGTGCCCACACGGTGGAACTCTACGCTCCACATGTTGGCCAGGCTCTATGAACAACGGAGAGCTATAGTCGAATACCAACTCCAACATGGGCGGCGCAGTGGGAGTCAGCCTCCTCAATTCCTTTCAGAAGAGTGGGCCTGGTTGGCAGACATCTGCCATGTCCTTGGTAATTTTGAGGAGTCTACCCAGGTGGTGAGCGGCGATGCTACAATCATTAGCGTCACCATTCCTCTGCTATGCATCTTGAGAAATTCCCTGCAAACCATAAAGGCAGCTGCTTTGCGCTCGGAAACGGGGGCGGGGGAAGACAGTATGCCGCTGGATAGTCAGGGCACCCTCCTGTCTATTTCTCAGCGCGTACAGGAGGAGGAGGAGGAGCATGAGGAGGATGAGGAGGAGGGGGAAGAGACAGCTTGGCCCGCTGCTGACGGTACACCGGCTGATTGCCTGTCATCCTTTCAGCGTGTATGGCCTGAGGAGGAGGAGGAGGAGGAGGAGGATCCTGAAAGTGATCTTCCTAGTGAAGACAGCCATGTGTTGCGTACAGGTACCCTGGCACACATGGCTGACTTCATGTTAGGATGCCTTTCTCGTGACCCTCGCGTTGCACGCATTCTGGCCACGACGGATTACTGGGTGTACACACTGCTCGATCCACGGTATAAGGAGAACCTGCCCACTCTGATTCCCGAAGAGGAAAGGGGTTCGAGAGTGTTGCTATACCACAGGACCCTTGCGGACAAGCTGATGGTAAAATTCCCAGCCGACAGCGCTAGTGGCAGAAGGCGCAGTTCCGAGGGCCATGTTGCAGGGGATGTGCGTAGATCGAGCAGCATGTACATCCCAGGCAGTGCAACAGTCTTTAAGGGCCTGGCCAGCTTTATGGCTCCCCACCAAGACTGTGTCACCGCTCCCCAGTCACGGCTGAGTCGGCGGGAGCACTGCAAAAGGATGGTGAGGGAGTACGTAGCGGATCGCACGACCATCCTTGGTGACGCCTCTGCCCCCTACAACTACTGGGTGTCGAAGCTGGACACGTGGCCTGAACTAGCCCTGTATGCCCTTGAGGTGCTTGCTTGTCCTGCGGCTAGCGTGTTGTCGGAGAGGGTGTTTAGTGCGGCTGGGGGAATCATCACAGATAAGCGTAGCCGCTTGTCAACCGACAGTGCCGACAGGCTAACACTCATCAAGATGAACAAAGGCTGGATTTCCCCAGACTTCTGTTCTCCACCAGCGGACAGCAGCGATACGTAAGCAATACGTAGGCTGCACCCGCGGATGGAAGCTACGTTCTCTCTCACCATCCAAAACGGGGACATTTCTGCTTCATCAATCTGTGTCTAATATTCCTCCTCCTCCTCCTCCTGCTCCACCTCCTGAAACCTCACGTAATCACGCTGAACGGGCAATTTTTCTTAGGGCCACAAGGCTCACTCAAATAATTTTTCTGAACAATTTTTATAAGTTTCAATGCGCTTAAAAGCATTGGAACTTTAACTTGAACCAATTTTTCGTTACACTGGGCTGCCTCCAGGCCTAGTTACCACTTAAGCCACATTAACCAAAGCGATTAATGGGTTTCACCTGCCCTCTTGGCTGGCCATGGCCAATTTTTGGGATGTACATTAGTACTGTTGATACAGCAATTTGTGTGGGCCCTCGCCTACAGTGTAATCAAATTAATTTTTAGCCCACCTGCATTACAGCTGACGTTACCTCAGCTGTGTTGGGCAATGCAATGGGATATTTTTGTGTACCGCCGGTGGCTTCCTGGCACCCACCCAGGCAGTGGGTCCACAGGGAGTTAAACCTACATGTGTCCACTTGTAAAGAATCCCAGTCTGACTGGGGCATGCAGTGTGGGCCGAAGCACACCTGTATTACGCACGACATTACTACCTCAGCTGTGTTGGGCAATGCAATGGGATATTTCTATGTACCGCCGGTGGCTTCCTGGCACCCACCCAGGCAGTGGGTCCACAGGGAGTTAAACCTACATGTGTCCACTTGTAAAGAATCCCAGTCTGACTGGGGCATGCAGTGTGGGCCGAAGCCCACCTGTATTACGCACGACATTACTACCTCAGCTGTGTTGGGCAATGCAATGGGATATTTTTGTGTACCGCCGGTGGGTTCCAGGGAGCCACCCATGCTGTAGGTGCACACTGAGTTTTTAATACATCTGTACACTTCTAAAGAACCCGTCTGACCGGGGCATGCAGTGTGGGCCGAAGCCCACCTGTATTACGCACGACATTACTACCTCAGCTGTGTTGGGCAATGCAATGGGATATTTCTATGTACCGCCGGTGGCTTCCTGGCACCCACCCAGGCAGTGGGTCCACAGGGAGTTAAACCTACATGTGTCCACTTGTAAAGAATCCCAGTCTGACTGGGGCATGCAGTGTGGGCCGAAGCCCACCTGTATTACGCACGACATTACTACCTCAGCTGTGTTGGGCAATGCAATGGGATATTTTTGTGTACCGCCGGTGGGTTCCAGGGAGCCACCCATGCTGTGGGTCGACAGGGACTTCACAATAGGGAGTTGTACCTGCCTGTGTCTATGAATTAAAAAGCCCGGTCTGACTGGGGCATGCAGACACCTTGACAGAATGAATAGTGTGTGGCACATAGGTTCCCCATTGCTATGCCCACGTGTGCAGCTCCAGATGGCGGTGGCACAGGATTCTATTTCTCATTGCTTCTGTACAGCATTGTGGGCTATCGCTCCGCCACTTTTAAAGAGGGTCGCTGCCTAGCCGTGCCAACCTCTGCAGTGTATGCCTGCGGTCCCTCGTCATGGCAGACGCAATTCTAAATAGACATGAGCGTGGTGTGGCATGAGGGCAGCTGAAGGCTGCGCAGGGACACTTTGGTGTGCGCTGTGGGGGGGAGGGGGTGCGGTTGGGCAGCATGTAACTCAGGAGAAGTGGCAGTGGAGTGTCATGCAGGCAGTGATTGTGCTTTGTTGGAGGTAGTGTGGTGCTTAGCAAAGGTATGCCATGCTAATGAGCGCTTTTCAGAAGTAAAAGTTGTTGGGAGGGGGGGGGGGCCCACTCTTGCCGCTATTGTGGCTTAATAGTGGGACCTGTGAACTTAGGATGCAGCCCAACATGTAGCCCCTCGCCTGCCCTATCCGTCACTGTGTCATTCCCATCACTTTCCTGAATTGCCCAGATTTTCACACATGAAAACCTTAGCGAGCATCGGCAAAATACAAAAATGTTCTGGTCGCCCATTGACTTCAATGGGGTTCGTTGTTCGAAACGAACCCTCGAGCATCACGGGAAGTTCGTTACGAATAACGAACACCCGAACATTTTGGTGTTCGCTCATCTCTAATCTGGAACTAATTAGCCATTTAAATTGGTGTGTCTTTGTTTGCCATGTGCACGTGTACATGCCTTGCGTAGGCAAAAAGTACCGTAAAATACGCTCATTCTGCAAATACGCAGCACTTCGGCGTGCGCAAATACACTTATGTCCGTGTGAAGCCGGTCTTACAGTCTTCTTTATTGAGAATTTCTACATGTATAGAAACTACTAGGTTACAATTCATACTGATCTTGTTTGTTTCTTGTCCCTCAGTTCATCTTCGTGCTAATGGATATCTTTGCCATAGACTGCCTGGCACAATCAAATCTAAACTTTTAAGCAACACAGCTCTTGGCACTCAGAGAATGAACTTTCTCATCCGCGTTGGAACCTCTGGTCGGAGGCTCCGCTGCAGATATGGCTCAAATTACCATTAAAAGCCGGGCAGCCAAGTGGAAACTGACAGACCCTATTATAGTCAATGGGGTCCGTTCGGTGCTGTTCGGTTCCATCCCGAGATGGATCCATTTGGTCACAGGGATTCCCCTTTCCTTCTTCCCGAGCAGAGCAGGAAAGCAGAACCTGGGTGTAAGATGTGAAACCACCCTTACCTCTTTATTTACACTCTGCTATACTGTACAGATCATGTACTCCTTTATAATCATCCCTGCTCTGTCAAGCTAAACTTCCAACATTAAAGATTAAATCACATATTAGAGTCAACTTCATTGAAAGTCAATTAATATTTGGTGTATCAGAGGAATAGTGCCCAAATACAATCAAGAAAGAAACACAGAAACTCCATGGCCATCCCCCTTTGGTTGTATTAGAATCACTAACCCAATTTCCACATGGCAGATGTGCTAACCCCTGAGCCATTTGGCAAGTATGACCGCTTAGCCTGCACGGTTTTCTATAATTCATAATTTTTTTCCCATTCAAAATGTCTCTTATAAGGGAATGTGTCATTAGAAAAGTACACATTATTTCTTGTGGGGTTTTAACCCCTTAGTGACCAAGCCTGTTTGCGCCTTAATGACCAGGCCAAATTTTGCAAATCTGACACGTGTCACTTTAACATGGAAAAACACCAGAAAGGTTTTGCATATCCAAGCGATTCTGACATTGTTTTTTCGCCACATGTTGTACTTCATTTAGGCGGAAAAAATAGACCGATAGAATTTGTGTTTATTTATTAAAAGCGCCAAAATTGGGAAAATTTTGAAAAAATCGTCATTTTTTCACATTTCCAACTGTTCAGAGACATACCCATTGTGGCCCTAATGTTATGTCTGGATGCACAACAGGGCCCAAAATGAAAGGAGTAGTCAGTGGCTTTCAGAACATAGATTTTGCTTGAAGTCCTTTTAGGCCCCATTGCCCAATTGTAGAGTTCTTGAGCGCCCAAAACCATACAAAACCCCCACAAATGACCCCATTTTGAAAACTAGACTCCTTAACGAATTTATCTAGGGGTGTACTGTGTATTTTTAGCCCACAGTTTTTGAATAAATTCAAGCAAAGCAAAAGGAAAAAATTAAGATTTCGTTTTTTTGGCAATTCTGTCATTTTAAAAAACAGCTTTTTTTGTACAGCACACATATGAAGGAAGAATTGCACCCCAAAATGGATACCCCTATTTGTGCTGTTTTCAGAAATATACCCATTGTGGCCCTAATCTTATGTCCGCATGCACAACGGGGCCCAAAATGAAAGTAGTAATCGGTGGCTTTCAGAACATAGATTTTGCTTGAAGTCCTTTTAGGCCCCATTGCCCACTTGTAGAGTTCTTGAGCGCCCAAAACCATAGAGAACCCCCACAAATTACCCCATTTTGAAAACTAGACCCCTTAACGAATTTATCTAGGGGTGTACTGTGTATTTTAACCCTACAATTTTTGAATAGATCTAAGCAAAGCAGTAAGAAAAAAATTACGATTTTCATTTTTTGGGCTATTGCGTCAATTTAAAAACAGGTTTTTTTGTACAGCACACATATAAATGACGACTTTCACCCCAAAACAGATACCGCTGTTTGTCCCGTGTTCAGAAACATACCCATTGTGGCCCTAATAGACTTACAGGACACATGGCTAGGCCTACAATGAAAGGAATACCCGTTGGTTTTCAGGGTACAACTGAATAAATTCCAGGCCCCATTGCCCACTTATTGAGCCATTGAGCAGCCAAAACTATAAAAAAAAAACCTCAAATGACCCCATTTTGAAAACTAGACCCCTTAAGAAATTCATCTAGGGGTGTACTGCGTATTTTGACCCCACAGTATTTGAATGAATCTAAGCAAAGCAGAAGGAAAAAGTTACGATTTTCAATTTTTTGGGCAATTTTTTAAATTTAAAAACAGTTTTTTTGTACAGTGCACATAGGAATGAAGACATTCACCCCCAAATGGATACCCCCGTTTGTCCCGTGTTCAGAAACATACCCATTGTGACCCTAATTTACTTACAGGACCCATGGCAAGGCCTATAAAGGAGGGAACACCCGTTGGATTTCAGGGCACAACTGAATAAATCCCAGGCCCCATTGCTTATTTGTACAGAATAAAAATTGACTCCCTAAAAATTCCCCCCCCCCCCTGCCCACACACACTCCGCACCCTTTTTGGCGTTCGCAAATCTTAGATAAAAGTAATAATGTGAACTGTGTGGTATTTCCGAAGACAGGGGTAATTACGGAGGCTGGTTGGAATGGGCCCATGGGGCAATAAAACAGGTATCCCCCCTCCTCTCATGCTTTTTGGGGGTCATTTCATGACCTCAGTAGCGAGTATGGGGTGTAAAAAGTGGCGTTCCATGAGTCTCCGTAAGCTTGATGAGGTGCGGAGATCTCCGGGGGACACCGCCGACAAGCCAGGTGAGAATTTTCAGCTGCCCTGATGGATCCGATCTGGAGCATGGAGCTGTCACGTCCAGAGCCCACGGGGCTTTATTCTCTGCAGGACACATGTTTTTACGTCCTCAGAGAATAAAGCCCACTTGGGCAGGACGTAAAGGGGTAAATATATATATTCGTTTGTTATATGTGACTACCCATATAAATCATATTCCCAACTGGCCACTAAAGCAGTCACACTTCTTGGCTTTAAGTACAAGTGAGGAGAGCGCCAAATAAATACAGAAAAATTTGCAGATTTTTAGGTGAAGCAGAAGAAACACTCACCAGGTGCTTGGGTGAGAAAAGACCTAGGGAATTATCTCACCTGCACCTTAAATCCAGGATGCCATATAAGAGTGGCTGGATTCCTCATCCGAAGACAGCCGCAAAGCTATATAACGAGCTACACCACCCGCAAAGGGGGGCTCGTGTTACAAGTAATAAACGTGAAGAAAAATGTATGCTTGCGCTCGTGGGAATCAAGCAGGTCACAATTACTTAAGATTAATTTATTTTTATAATCAAAAAAGAATATTGAGCAACGCATTTCAGCGATGTCCCATCGCCTTTTACAAGCTCACTAAGTCACAGCAATACATTCTATTTATACTAAATGACAGCATTGGAACTCACATGTCCTTGTGTGCATTAGCGGTGCACGCCGTAATCAGAAAGTCCGGGCGGGATCTCCGCTACCAGCGATGATTGGCGGATGTCATCACGTCACCTCTTGGAATGCACGTTGCGTGTCAAGTCTTTTGAAAAACTTTATTAGCACTTGTATTAAGGACACAAGCGACCTATATCTCGTTTCGCAAAAACTGACATGTAACACAACTAAAGTCGTTTATTTGGTAGAATGCCAACCTAAAATACGTGGGCAGAACAATTAACAAATTAAAAACTAGAATAAATAATCACCGCCAAAATATTTTAAAAAACCTTAGAACCCATAGCTTGTCAAAACACTTATATCGATTCAAAATCAATCTCCGTGTTACGCAAAAAAGAGATGTTTTGGATCTATAGATTGAACACTCTAGTACCATTCGGTTTAAATGAAATGCTAGAAAAAATTTTATGTAGTCTATGCTATTTTTCCTTTATCCGTAGTTCATAAATTATAAATCTAAATTATTATATTATCATTATATTATATTGTATTATAATGTTCATTAATTCATATTTAAATGAAATACTGGAAGTAAATTTAATGTACTTATGTGTTTTTTATTTTTAAACAAGATTTTATTATTTTAGTTATTGAATTTATTATGTATAAAAAAATTCATCATTGTCATTATTATATATTACTGTTATATAATGTTTACTAATGTTGGTTATAGATATTCACATCCTTGTGTATACCTTATAATAATGTATATTTATACAAGCTACTCAGATATAATAATTTTTAGTAGCTTGCGAAACGAGATATAGGTCGCTTGTGTCCTTAATGCAAGTGCTAATAAAGTTTTTCAAAAGACTTGGCACACAACGTGCGTTCCAAGAGGTGACGTGATGACGTCCGCCAATCATCGCTGGTAGCGGAGATCCCGCCCGGACTTTCTGATTACGGCGTGCACCGCTAATGCACACAAGGACATGTGAGTTCTAATGCTATCATTTAGACAAATGTATGAATAGAATGGATTGCTGTGACTTAGTAAGCTTGAAAAAGGCGATGGGACATCAATATACTTTTATGATTATAAAAAAAAATTAATCTTAAGTAATTGTGACCCGATTGATTCCCACAAGCGCAAGCATACGTTTTTCTTCACGTTTATTAATTCTTGGCTTTGTCATCATCAATCAATAATAAATAAAATAATTAGAGGGCGGGAAATTTAATGATGGAGCTGTTGTACTGGTTGAGCCCTTGGCTTTAGATGATAGAGGTGTTTCCACTTTGGGGTACGCCTTTTTTTAAAAGATATCTTTACATGAGACGACTGTGGAGCACATAAGCGCCGGACAGCCGTCCCACTGACTATTGCTCCAGTGCCGTTACACAGAAGCAGTAGTCATTATATGAATGAAGGAGTAGTGCGCCAGAGATCGCTTCCAGGTGCCCAGCTCCATTCACTGCAGACAGTCGGTCTTCATAGTTGCTTGGTTTGTAGGTTTTCGAAAAGCCTAATAACTCTGACAAGTGACTGATTTCTCACTCAGTGCCTTGTTGGGGTCTGCTTGTATACATGACAACTATCACCTGAATTTGCTGTTTCCAGCAACTATTTGGGTGATAATCACCACTTTGTAAAGGTACCTTTAGTTCATAGGGTCTTTGCCTTTTTCTGGATCCACATTGCAGGATAATAGGCTGAACTGGATGGTTGTATGTCCTTTTTTGACCTAAATAATATAATTCTATGTTCTTTTGGCTAAACATGTCCTAATCTAGGATATGAAAAACCCTTTAACTACTATATGAAAAGAATTCTGAAAGGTCCCTTCATCTCTGGCTTTGGCTTATATTCCCAGTCATTGTTACAAGGCCTATTCAGACATTGACTTGCAGGAATGCTGCCTTTATTAGGTAGCGCTGTAGAGTTATTGTTCCATCTTCCCATTCACTATTAACTATCATTCCTCTGAAAAATAGCTTCCAGTTCAATCTGTCTTGTGCTTATACTAATGCATCTGCTCTCTGTCCCTTCATACAATGGTTTCCTTTTCTAGTAGTCTACAAATCTCTAAGCAATGCTGGACTGTCATTGTTACGATGTTAAGAAATGAGCTGAGCACAGTGATGATGTCAGTAAATGTCCTCAGAAGAACAACTTGGGAGATGGATGCAGAATGTAGAAAAAAATCATTAAAGGAATAAAATGCTATTGCTCTCAGTAAGAGAAACAAAATAACATTGTAGATATACCTATTAATGGCTAACGAAAAGAAATGAGGTTAACAGTTCAAGCTTTCAAGACTACTATATTTAGGGATGCTGTAACAAAGTATCTAAAGAAACACATGTGCGTACTAATGTATATACGGGGTAAAGGCCCGTTTAGACTGGACGAATGTCGGGCAAACAATGCCCGACACTCGTCCCTGCACATACTCGCTCTCCTGCTGCTGCATAAGAGCGAGTATCGTGGTTCACAGCACGGAGGCTGGAGGAGATTTCTCTTCTTGCGTTCCCCCGTCTCTCTCCATTGACTTAATGTAGTGACCGTTCAGTACTGAACGGCTATTATGTACACTGAATGATCAACTCATTGTCCATCATTTATACTGCATAAATGATAGATGATAAGCTGTACGCTGATCCTTCAGTGTAAATAGCAGCTGTTCAGTATTGAACAGCCGCTATGTTAGGTCAATGGAGGGGGGCGGGGGAAAGTGAGGAGAGAAACGTTCTGCAGCCTCCTTGCCCCCCTGCTGACTGCTCTGTGAGCGAGCCAGCTATACTAGATCCCGTTCAAAGACACGGTAGCGAGGACACACAGGGACAAGTGTTGGGCATTGTTTGACCGACATTCATCCCGTCTAAATGGACCTTAACACAGTACCACATTTTTTTCTTTTTAGCAAAGGAAATTAATAGGAATTGTCTGGCAATGACAGTTCTCAGGAGCACAAGACTGAAAGAAACAGAGCTAGACACATTAGTCAAGCAATGTTTGGATTTCCATGGGGATTGAGGTAGGCCCAAACAGGAAGCAGTATGCCCTCTACAGGAATCAACATTGACTATCCTGGTTAAGAGCAAGTTTAAGGCCAAAATAACTGCAGCCGATGGCAAGGAGTGAAAGTGCAGCACAACTTTTTAAAGTTGGAAAAAGTAGCCACTAGTGGTCAATTCTGTTCAAGAACATAATCCGGACAGTCATTTACACTCAGATCTACATCTATCAACTCACATTTGTTCTTCGCTTATCCAATGGTCTACAACTTTCATGCTCTCTTATTACACTCTCATTCCCATCTGCTGGACTTCTCACTTCCCTTCACTAGACTAAGGCCTCCCTCACAGAGACATTTTTGTACAGCGTTGAGCGCTGCCTTTTCAGTGTTGTACTGAATGCTGTACAAAACTCCCATTCATTTCAATGGGGCTGCTTACACAAGTGTCAAAACGCAGCATCTTTAACGCTGCGCTTTGACAGCGATGCATGTTCTATTTTTGACCATTTTCAGCCCTATGGAGAATAAAGTTGGTCCCACCAACAGCACTAAATAAACCCTTACCGGGGTCAGGCAATCAAAAAAATGCAAAAGCCAGTTAAGAGCCAAAAAACCAGAAAGGTTCTAGATTAATGTCCATATAAATAATGAACTGGCAGATGAATGTGACGTTTTGGCCCTGTTAGGCCTTCCTCAAGCTTGAGGAAGGCCTAACAGGGCCGAAACGTCGCATTCATCTGTAATGGGGTAATAAAGCGGTTTTGTATCTTTATACATCCGTCTATGCTGCCAGTTCATTATTTATATGGACATTTTCAGCCCTATGTCACCCATTGAAATGAATGGGCAGCGGTTTCAGCGCTGTTGAAAATGTGGCACAACTTAGTATCATGTTTTCGGAAGCTAACTGCACTACCAAAAAAAGGAATACTCACCTAGTTCACGCTGTCTGGGACACTCTGAAACTCTGTGCAGGCTGCTGGATGCATGGCTGTGATTGGTGGAGCCAGCTGACACTCAGCGGTGCTCAGCCAATCAGAGTAAACTCTTGCTGGAGGTGGGGGATTTCAGTTCCCGTCACTAGCAAAAGATCCTCTATTGGCTTGATAAGTGTCGGGAGCTCCAGAGAGCAGCAGCAGGGTCCAGACAGCGGCAACTAGGTGAGTATTGATTTTTTTCCCCTGCATCTTTGGGACAAAACGCTGGCATAACGCATGTCAGTTCTGCTGAAACCGGGCTGTAACAGCAGTAAATGCAGCATTGAAAAACGCTGCATTATTGCAAACGCCTGTGTGAGGGAGGCCTTACATATTCGGTTTTGAGTATGCTCTGGAAACTAATTAAATTAAGGTGGCCTATGTCACATAACCATAACAGAATCTGGTTAGATCTCTAATCTATCCTGTTTTAATAGGAGCCAAGCCCCTCTATTAGAGCTAAGCTCCTTGAAAATGCAGGAGTTGTTCCCAGCATCCCTTGCAAACAGCTGATTTTGCAGGGGATAACTATAGGCAGCAAGACATTTCCTTTCAGCAGTGCCTGCTACAGAGGAAGAATACTATTGTATGGCAGCTTTTCAGATGAATTGTTGGTCTTCCATGTAATACAAAAAGACAACTGAGGTCCAGAAGAATGGGAGTCACTCTCCGTTCTGCCTCCTTCAGGAGTGTCCTGAGCAGGGTGCTCCCTTCTATAATGTCCATGCAACCAAATGTGGCATTATGACAGGGGTTTTCTTTTATAAAACAACCCCTTTAAGTAGCGACCATTATGCTATGACTTCTCACTTTGTAACCAAGTTAAAGGTCTGGACCCTCCACAAGATTAGTGCCATGTGTTTTTGTGTTCGTTTTTCTCAGCACACTTTGATTGTAAACTTTAAGTGGACGGAGGCCTCCTTTCGTGATATTTGTTGGTGCTATTATATTATCATAGTGGAAAAATAATAATTAAATTTTTAAAAAGTCTCCAGGTTTCCAGATGGATAGGTTGTTATTCCAGTTATCTACGTGCAAGAAAAACTTAGAAGATGATACAGCGCTAAATCAAAACTGAGGCTCTTTCAATCACAGGATCTGTGGGGGTTCCAGAAATCGGACCCTCACCAAACAAAGTGATAGTATATTCCAGCAATATGCCATCACAGATGGGAACACCCCTAAAAAAGTGAATCTGTCAGCACCTATGAACCCTACATACTAAACTTATGGGCAAATAGCAGCTGCCACACTGAGTCCAGGGATGTGTTGCAATACTGGCAAGTCATAGCTGGAACCCAACTGCCTGGAGGTGGAGAACTGAGTGTAGTGAATTGTAAGGGCCTTCAGAGGGGTAGCTTGCAACATGATCACTAGGTAGTGGGTAATCATCAGTCTGGAAAAGAGAGTCTCTGTGGCATGAGACTGAAACTAGGTCAACAAAACTTGGTCACAATACTCCTGCAAATTAGTAGGCTTTCCATGTGAGCTCAAAGCAACCCTCTAAACCTGGAAAAACAAAGATGACCACCCCGATTCTATAACTAACTGATGCACACTAGACACTGCTCTAACTGCCCAGCAATACGCATATAGGCAGCATTGGTTAGTCAAAACAGGTGTAGTGTCTTATAATGCATACTAGTGCACAGTGTGCATCAGGTAGTCAGAGAAGCAGGTGCAGCCATCTTTGTTTGTCCACGCCTAGAGGGTCTTTTGGAGAAACTAGGAAGCAACACGTCTTATCTAAGAGGAAATATCAGCCATCTTGGTTAAGGGCAATTTTAAGGAAAAATAGCAGCCACCAGTGATATGGAGTAAAAAATGTCGTAATCCATACAGTGAATATAACAACTATTTCAACACCTAAAATATTGAAGGAATAAGAAAAATGGAGAACAACAGCAGAACGTCTCTCTTTCATACTCTCTCTATTTTGTCTTCCCTCTGTTTCATCGTCTCTCTCTCCTTTGTTGTCTTTCCTTCATTATCCCTCCCTCATTTCTCCTTAATTGTCTCTCCTTCATCGTCCCTCCCTTGTCATATCTCCTTCCTTGTCTCTTCTTCATCGTCTCTCTCTCTCGTCATCTCTATCCTAGTGTCTATCCTTAGCCATCTCTCTATAGTTTTTTAGATTTCTCTGTCTGTTGCCTACTCTTAATTGACAGGAGATGTGGAGTCTTAGAACAGGTGATGAGTCATTAGGTTCATTGAAAGGTAAAGCACAGAGGGGAGGAGTAAAAGAGACTCACTCCAGCACTGCCTGCAGCTATTACTTACTGTGTTTTAGCTACAGCAATCACTTCTCCACTGGTCATTCTTGCTGTACAGTGTCTTAAAGGAGATGTCCCGCGCCGAAACGGGTTTTTTTTTTTTTAAACCCCCCCCCCGTTCGGCGCGAGACAACCCCGATGCAGGGGTTAAAAAAACCACCCGCACAGCGCTTACCTGAATCCCGGCGGTCCGGTGACTTCAATACTTACCGCTGAAGATGGCCGCCGGGATCCTCTATCTTCGTGGACCGCAGCTCTTCTGTGCGGTCCACTGCCGATTCCAGCCTCCTGATTGGCTGGAATCGGCACGTGACGGGGCGGAGCTACACGGAGCTACACGGAGCCCCATAGAGAACAGCAGAAGACCCGGACTGCGCAAGCGCGGCTAATTTGGCCATCGGAGGCCAAAAATTAGTCGGCACCATGGAGACCAGGACGCTAGCAACGGAGCAGGTAAGTAAAAAACTTTTTATAACTTCTGTATGGCTCATAATTAATGCACAATGTATATTACAAAGTGCATTATTATGGCCATACAGAAGTGTATAACCCCACTTGCTGCCTCGGGACATCTCCTTTAAGTGATTTTATGTATGTGTGTAGGCTACAGATCTTTTGAGAGCCAGCTTTGCAGATCTCGGTGTATACTTTATAGAACACAGCGCAAGAGTTAGGGTCCTCAAACTATTTCGGAGAGAATGAAGAATTAGATGTACACTCTGCAGAAAGGGAAATGGGAAAATACAGGGAAAAAGTAATATAATGGCCAACAAAAGTGTTAATCCCAGCTGCACAAACAGCAGATTATATTGAAAAGCTAGATACACTTTAAGCATTAAACTTTACTGAATTCACACCTATAAATAAAAAATATATATATTTCAGGTCATACACACACAAGTCCAAAAGCCGTAAAACAATAAAGTATATATAATAAATTACCATTACTATAATCTATAAAGTGAACAGAATCTCTCCACCATTGTCTCTCTTTCTCTGCTGCCTGTTCTTGATCAACCAGAGATGTGGAAACTTAGAGCAGGAGTTGGGGAAGGGGATGAGTCATCATACTCATTGAAACTTAGAGAGAAGCAAGGAAAGAGACTCACTCCTACACTGCCTGCTGTTAATAGTTAACTTTTTCTGTGTTTTAGCTACAGCAATCACATCTTCACTGCTCACTCTTGCTCTGCAGTGTCCTACATGATTTTATGTATGTCTGTGTTAAAGATGTTTTGAGAACAGAATCTACAGATCTCTGTTTAAAGTTGATAGCACACAGCACAGTAGCCAGGCTCCTCCCACTAGTTCTGGGAGAACTAAGAACAAGATCTACACCTTGCAGAGAGAGGTATTGGAAAAATACAGGTACAAGTCATATAATGGGCAGAAATATTATTCCCTGTACAAAAATAACAGCTTATATTGAAATGTTAGATATGTTTCAAAGATTAAACTTCACTGAATTTTAAGCTGTGAATTAAAAAAAAAACATATCACTTTAGGTCTCACATAGAGTAGTGCAAGAGTCATTCGACATTAAAATATATATGGCAAATTACCATTACTGTAGTCAATATTGTGAATTTAACAAATATTTCACTATGTAAGATGCTTAGGGAATCACTAAAAATGAAAATGTGACAAGAGAATCTCTGTGCTTCGTACTCTCTCGTCTTTGTACTTTCCCTATTTTGTCCTCTGTATTTCATTGTCTCTCTCATGCAACATCCCTCCTTTGTTGTCTCTTTTTTGTCATAACTACTGCGTAATTTCTCGTTCGTCACCCCTGCTTCATAATCTCTCCCTCGTAATCACCCTTTGTTGTCTTTCCATCATCTCTGTCCTCCTCTTCCTTTTGTTATCTCACCATAGTCTCTCCTCCATCATTTCTCCCTTGTTGCCTCTCCATTGTGGGGTCTCCTTTTTCATCTCTCCTTCATTCTCCCTCCCTCAACTTGGCTCCTTCACAGTCTCTCTCTCATCATTTCTACTTTATTGACTGTCTTTTTTCTCTTTGTCTGCTGCCTGATCTTGATTGACAGTAGACGTGGAGACGTAATACAGGGATTGGGAAGCGGGATAAATCAATAGGCTCATTGAAATGTAGAGGGCAGAGGAGAGGAGTGAAAGAGACTCACTCCCACACTACCTGCCTCTAATAGCTTATTTTTACTGTGTTTTAGGTAAAGCAATAACATCTCCACTGCTCATTCTTACTGTGCAATTTCCTTCATGATTTTATGTCCATGTATATGTTACAAATGTTTTGAGAGCAGTATCTGCAGATGTCTGTGTACAGTTCATAGCACACAGCACCACAGCCAGGCTCTTCCCACTAGTCATGAGAGAATCTAGAACCACATGTAGATAGAGATGAGCGAACCTACTCGGCCACGCCCCTTTTTCGCCCGAGCGCCGTGATTTTCGAGTACTTCCGTACTTGGGCGAAAAGATTCGGGGGGTGCCGTGGGTGAGTGGGGGGTTGCAGCGGGGAGTGGGGGGGGGGGGGGAGAGGGAGAGAGAGAGGGCTCCCCCCTGTTCCCCACTGTTACCCCCCACTCCACCACGCCTCCCCCCGCCCCCCGGAGCCCCCCGAATCTTTTCACCCGAGTACAGAAGTACTCGAAAATCGCGGTGCTCGATCGAGTAATTACTCAAAACAAGTATATTCACTCATCTCTACATGTAGACCTTGAAAAATTGGGAATTGGAAAAATATAGGATATGAGTACACAAATATCAACATATTATAAAACAATAGATATGCTTTGGAACAAGAAGCAACAATGGTTGGTTTACAGACTGTGTGAAGACATGGATTATGCGAGTTGTATAAGCCAAACCCACAAATGCCTCAATCATGGTAAACCAACATTAATGGTTGCTAGAGGCTGGCAGGTGAACATGATGTCCAGTGTCATATCGGAAATGCATGGGCAACTTTCCAGCGTCTATCCTCTATATGGGCTACTGACTCACTCCAACTACAAATGAAGACATGACCTCCGAACACTATGTATGAGACATGAAAATTGACCACACGTATCAACTGGTGACTTGATGTTTTCCAATCATGATGCCTTCATTGCCTGTTCAGGGTTACTTACCATGATCGGGTTATGAATGAAGAAATTTACCACCACTCTAATATGCAGCCACTCCAATCTAACCTCGCTATCTCATGGAATCCAAAAAATGGGAAGTGTCAGCGTGGAAGGCAAAACCGGCAACATACATTTATAGAGGACTTGCACATTTTTAACCCTTCATGGGATTATATAGAAACTGCTGCTTTTTATCGCCAACAATGGCATTTTTTTGCTGAATTATGTGCCAAAAGGTGTGAGTAATACACAAGACAATTAGTAATTAGAGAGGACAGTGGCCCCCACCAGACTCTAGGATCAGAGACCCCCAGCAACCCTGATCCAGGTGTGGCTGTGCCCCAAACTTCTTCTACCATGTATTATATACTGAGTTTCCTATGCTAAAAAAACTTTTAGTCACCTGAAAGAGAACATGAAAGGTTTTATGGATTTCATGTCATTCTTTGTGATAAGAAATCATCTTTGAAAGCAATGAAAAAAATATAATTTCTCTTCTATTGTTCAAAATAGTGGAGACAGAAGGTGACAGACTTAAAATATCAGACTGCTGAGCCACCACAAAGAAATTCCACAGGAGAATATCAAATCAAAGTATTTTAGATGCAACCGTGCATGTCTAGTCTAGCTTTGTTCTTTGTGTAAGACGTACCCAGCAGGGGGGGTAAGCAACCTGTTCTGCTGCAACTGTAGCCGAACTACTCGGTACAAGATGCTCACTTGTCAGCAGGGAGCCTCAATCTACCTAGAGATAGCTTATAATAACATTTATTATATTCTCACGGAATTCTAGTGGCTGAAAGATTATGGAACAAACTTTGGAAATGTTCTATCTTGTATCTGCTGGGAAGGAGGCTTGTTAGGCATATTTCATATTACCATGATAGTCTGATATAGTTTGTTCTTCATTAAAGCTAAAAATTTTGGATTAGTGTCAGACACATTAAATGGGTAGAAATAGCCTACTGTCCAATGTAGGAGGCATAAGTATAGGTAGTTGAAAGGTCGCAATTGTGTCCAGGCCTTGGTGCCTGATGGAGTTTAATGGACCCTGTGCCCCATAAGAGGCTCATGATGGTAGTTTTGGTGGTGATAAGGTTCAAGAGCCTATACATATATTGCCTATTTTGGTAGGCAGCAATCAGAAAGCTAAGTTCAGAAAACAGTCTAGGTACCTGCTTTCCAAGGTAAATCACACCTTTACAACCAAGCAGTAACTTTGTTGCTCAGGCAAATTAAGAGTAGCAAAGACAAGTTTAAAGAGGTGATGATGCTCAGTTGAAGGCTGAGTAAACTGAATTTGCCACATGCAGCCCCTTAAGATGTACCGCACAGGCAGCCAGGACATGGCTGGTCATAGAAGCAGAATGTTACATATGGGATGCTTTATTTGCACAACTGGAGGTGACAAGTATAGGATATGAGACAATGGAGAACTGGTAACTGGCTCTATGGGATCTCTCGGATAAACTAAGAACATTAGAATTGAATTTAGCTAGTTATGAAAAGATACCAACAGTTCTAGAACCACTAAAACCAGACCAATCCTTCAAGCAGAGTACCAACTCCAAAAAGAGTAACTCCACTATGGGAGAAAGACCGGAAACCGATTTTAGAGAAATTGGCAACAACTACACTAAACTCTAGCTGATGGATACTAAGTAATTCCCCAAAACTATACTGGCTAGATAACTTTAATAGAACCCTAAATTCACTGTATTATAGTAGAAATATCTCTGACACAATGTGGCCAGTATACAATCAGTATAACTGGTGCCCTTAACACTAACGAGACGGTTAATCTACAATACAATTACAACTGAAAGTTTGACTGTGATAACAGACAACCCAGCAGGCTTATCAATTCTGGCACCAGAGGGAGGAATTACTCCCTAAGTGCTCAGTACTAAATGATAGCGAGCATGTACCGCTCAGCACATCACATGGTCTGGGGTGATGTGTTGGCATTACCCCAAACCTGTCCGAGAACCAGAAAATCATGGTGCCGTGATGAAGGACATGTGTCAGGGCAGCAGCAGCGATCAATACTGGACACTGGCTGCAATGACCTTGTAACTGGCCAGCATGGACATGCCTAAAACAGGATAACTGAGCTTCAGTTTATGAAATGTACTAGACTACTAAACATGTCGACGAGATACAAACATATATCGTAAGGATCACCATCTCAAAATGAAATAAAAATCAAGAGGTTATTCAATTATAGCCTCAATTACAAGGAAAATCATCACTCTCCAAGTACCCACATCTATGCCCTGAGCAAAGAATCATCACCTGCCATATTCATTTGTGGCATGGATCACACCCCTAAAGAAGACTAACCGTAAAGCTATGGTCTAACTCATGAGATGTTATTGTTTATTAGTAGAGATGAGCGAACGTGTCCGTAACGGACACATCCGCACCCGGACACCGGCTTTAGCGAACACTGGAGTGTTCGCGCGTAAGTGTCCGGGTGCCGCCGGGGGGCGGGGAGATGCGCGGCGGCGCGGGCGGCAGTAGCGGGGAACAGGGGGGAGCCCTCTCTCTCTCCCTCTCCCCCCCACTCCCCGCCGCACCCCCCCGCGCTGCCACGGCGGCCCCCGAACTTTTTCGCCCGAACACCGAGGTGTTCGCAAAGTTCGGTGTTCGGGCGAAAAAGGGGCGGGGCCGAACGTGTTCGCTCATCTCTATTTATTAGTGATCAAATGCAAAAATATAAGTGATCTGTATAATAATTGAAATTACTCCACCATCATGAAAATACATAAATATTTGTAAAAGCAAAGGAGTAAAATGATAAAAAGACTAGGCGAGGAATCAAAGGATCAGCGCTGAGGAGGTAAGTTAAATTGTAGGGCAGTAGACTTTGCTTCACTATAAAAAACTGCTATAGAAAATCAAAAAGGGACTAGAACCATAGTAAACCCTGGTGAAGGAAATGGGTTGACAACCATGCTGGCCACTCATCTCCTATGCATGGCATGAAGGAACAGGAGTCAAAGCTTTACCTAGGGCTTCTTTCACACGGGCCACAAAATCACACATCAGCATAATCATTGCAGAAAATCACATGTATGTACGATTTCCCACTATCAAGTCCTGAGCTTAATTAGCAGTAAAAATTGCCCATTCATATGATTGGGTGCTACGTTTCAGCAAAAAAGTACTGCAGCGCCGGGAGGAGAGAGTTGAAGGAAAGCCCTGGGGGAACCCCCTTCTCCACAGGGCTTCCCCTTCATCTCAGTGGGGCTGGATGGATATTCCCTAGCAGTGCAGATGCCGGGGTTCCCCTGCAGGGGAGAAGAAGGAATTACCCAGTGGAGCAGATGCCAGGAGGAACCCCAATCTCCCCATTGATGGGGAATTAGTTCTTCTCCCCTGCAGGGGAATCCCAGCATCTGCTCTGCTGGGGAATTAATCACTCTTTGTTGGCTGCCTCGCATAATCTCCCATAGGAGTCTATGGAGGCTTCTGCGATTTTCTGCAACAAGATAGCTCAAGACCTATTTTTTCATGCAGCAGGGAATTCCGCCGCTGATGTCCTATCTTTTTTGGTGCAATTTTTTTGACCCGGCTCCAAATCGCTCATCTGAAGATTTCTATAGGAAACCATTGGTTCTATTACATGCGATTTTTTGACACATGTAACTTTGCTGCAGAAGATCGTGCGTGTGAAGGAGGCCTTAGTCCAATGGGGAAGAGCAGAACTGCTGAATTTCTCTCCGGTTACAATAGGTTTAAAAACTTTACATATTAGTATTTCTGATGCTTTTGAGCGTCTCATCATTTCTTTGTGCGAGATTTAATTTCTAACATTATGTAACAAGGTCTAAAATAAAAACCAATCTCTAATAGAAACTAAAGCTGTAACGGATGCTGTACTCGGCCTGTCTCCCCCATTTCTTATTTTGCAGGAATGAAGCTTGCTGTTTGTGTGATCCCTGCTGTACCGCTACCTGTTCACAGCTATTTCCTTCTTCTTAATGGCTACATTAGCCTAGACCTGACTGTGCCTTTCTGTTCGCACACGCGTGTAAGTGTGTATGTGTATACGAGTACAACCTGTCATTACCTTACCAGCGGTGGCTTTCTAAGAGGCAGACGGCTCTTTAGAACTCCTGAAAGCACGGCCGCTGCCTCAAAGTGAGAGATTTTGGAGGATAATTGAGGCCTGGAGGCATTCAGGCCTTTGACTTTCCCACGCAAACTCGGCAGGAGTATTATTTTCCATAGAAAAGAAAATTACCTTTTGCTGTGCTGCATAAACGACAAAGCTAGGGAAGAGAATGACAAGTACCCCGTACCATAGCAGAGGCCAGAAAGCATTGGCATCCCTGCCATTAACTCCTTAGAACCCAGGCACTGTTTAACTGTGTGGTAGGTATACACTAAGTGGCAAAGACAATCCAAAACTTTAGCCTAAAATAGTAATTAGATATTATACATACACATGTAGATTCTCTGCTTATTTGAGGTCACACTACAGGAAGGTAATATTGGCCATTCTGCTGGTTATTCAGAAAAATGAATAGTTTAAGATTAATGTTCTGCAAAGTTTCGTATAGACATATATTATGTTTACATGGAGAGATGTGCCGCCGACAAGGGAGCAGTTTTTTGCTTGCATACATAAATCTATCAGCGGACAAAGAAAGATTTGCTCTTTGGCAGCTGACTGTGGACATAATTGGGAACAAATGTTCGTACAAAAAAGAATTGTATCAAAAGGACATTAAAGGAGTTTTGTAAGTAGAAAAAAATATCAATACTTACCTAATTCTCCCGCATCTTCTTACCGCATCTTCTCCTCACCCATCTTCTCCTGGCTCTCCAGTCCCCGGAGTCACATCCCCTCTAGCCGACCAGATTCCTCTTTCCTGTTATTTAACATACATTGGTGGCATTCTGCTTCCTGCAAGTCAGTGTACACTATGTCACTTTTACATTTTACACTGTCTATTTTTTGCTAAAATGTATGCAAAATACCCTTATTGTGTCCTGTCCATCTGCACTATATAACAAGACTGTACACATTTTTCACTGTCTATTTTTTTCTATAGTGTACGCAAAATACCCCAGTGTGTGTCCTGTCGATCCGCACTATGTAACAAGACTGTACTCATTTAATACTGTCTATTTTTGGCTAAAAGCATACGTAAAATACCCTTACTGTGTGTCCTCTCGATCCACACTATATAACAAAACTGTACTCATTTTACACTGCCTATTTTTGGCTTAAAGCATACGTAAAATACCCTTACTGTGTGTCCTCTCGATCCGCACTATATAACAAGACTGTACTCATTTTACACTGTCTATTTTTGGCTTAAAGCATACGTAAAATACCCTTGGGGTGGCTTCAGACGAGCGTGTGTTTTGTGCGTGCATATGCACGCACAAAAAAACCATATTCATTAGCCCTAATGCATTCCCTATGGTATGTGCACATGTCCGTGCTTTACATGCTTGTGCCTGCAAAGATAGGACATGCGTGCACCATAGTGAATGCACTCATTGTTTTCAATGGAGCCGCAGCTGCTGCCGGTGGCTCAGTTGAAAACAATGTTCTGCCAGTACCCCCCCCCCCCCCCCATTGTTCTTCAGGGAAGGGCTTTACATATAAGCCCTTCCCTGAAAAACAAAAATTTTAGTGTAAAAATAAATAAATAAACTTATCTGTCCGCCACTGCCGTGTCCCCCGCGGGGATGAAGAACACATCTGCCGCATGCGGCAGATGTTTCCTTCATCCCCGCTAGTAAAAAGAATTCCCTGCTGCTACATCTGCCACATCTGTGACAGATGCAGCAGAGGAATTCTTCAATTCTCTACCGCAGCTGTCACACATGCGGTAGAAATCAATTGATTTCAGGGAAGGGCTTTAAATATAAGCCCTTCCCTGAAAATCCAGTAAAAGTGCTGTAAAAAACTAAAAAAATATATACTCACCTTGCTTCAGCTGCCGGGGCTCAGGCGTGTCTTCTGCTGTCCCCTGCTCTTTAGTGCTTATCTATCAGCAGCAGGGATTTAAAATCCCCGCCTGCTGAAAGGGCTGAATGTGAATGGCTGAGCACCTCAGCCAATCACAGGCAGTACTCTCCATCATTCATTCTGGGTGTGTCCTGTTGATCCACACTATATAACAAGACTGTACTCATTTTACACTGTCTATTTTTTGCTAAAGTGTACGCAAAATACCCCAGTGTGTGTCCTGTCGATCCACACTATATAACAAGACTGTACTCATTTTACACTGTCTATTTTTGGCTTAAAGCATACCAAAATACCTCGCAGTTTGCGTAGCATTTCGACGCAGTGCATTATGCAACATGATCAACACCAGGGGTAAGGGTCGGGGACGTGGACGTTGGCGTCCGAATGAGGGTGTGGCCAGAGGCCGAGGTCCTGGGCAGGGTGAAACAGTGCCGACTGCTGAGGGAGAAGTAGAAAGCCGCGTATCTATGCTCCCCATCTTACAGTTTGCAGGTCTGTGTGGTACACCATTATTAAAACCACAACAGTGAGATCAGGTGATTACGTGGATAGCGGATAACACGTCCAGTAATTTATCCACCACCCAGTATTCCACACAGTCCACTCACGCTAGCCAAGGGACTGGACCTGTGAATCCTGACACTGATCCTCCTTCCTCCCAGCCTGGTTACTTCAGGAAAAGGAGAGATTCAGAACAGGCATACTCACAGGAACTGTTCTCAGGTCCCTTCCCTGAGCACCCAACAAGGTAGAACGAAGGCCATTCACCGCTCACATGCTACCCACACCGAGGATTGCAGGTCCTACCTTGGTCATGGTTTCTCCGGCTTATTATGCCACCTCCTCCAACCCCCCCTCCTCCTCCTCCCCCACCACCTCTCAATTACCATCTGTGAGCATGTTGCCTTTAGTCGGCAGCTCAAGGCACTGCAGCACTACCGCGGGGAAGCGTCAACAGGCCGTGATGAAACTCCTGAGCTTAAGTGACAAGAGGCACTCCGCCCAAGAGCTGTTACAGGGTTTGACGGAGCAGACAGATCTGTGGCTTTTGCCACTGAACCTCCAACCAGGCATGGTCGTGTCTGACAATAGGCATAACCTGGTGGTGGCTCTGCAGCTTGGCAGACTAACACACATGCAATGCCTGGCCCACGTGTTCAATCTTGTGGTTCAGCGCTTTCTTAAAAACTACCCTAATTTTTTCTGAGCTACTCAGCAAGGTTCGTCGTGTGTGTGCACATTTCAGAAAGTCCACCACAGATGCTGCCACCCTCAGGACACTGCAACATCACTTCCAGCTGCCAGTTCACCGACTGTTGTGCGACGTGCCCACGCGCTGGAATTCAACTTTGCATATGTTGGCCAGTGTTCATGAGCAGTGTAGAGCCATTGTTGAATATCAACTGCAACATGCCCATCGGACTGGTAGTCAGCCTCCACACTTCTTCACAGAGGAGTGGGCATGGATGTCTGACATCTGTCAGGTGTTAGGAAACTTTGAGGAGTCAACACAAATGGTGAGCAGCGATGCTGCCATTATCAGTGTAACCATCTCGCTGCTTTACCTGCTGAGAAGGTCGCTGCTGAGCATTAAAGGGCTTGTCCCTCGAAAGCAAGTGGGGTTAAGCACTTCTGTATGGCCATATTAATGCACTTTGTAATATACATCGTGTTTATGTCCAGCGCGTCTAATCCAGGCAGAAGGCAGCTTTGGTGGGCGCCATGGAGACGGGGACGCCAGCACCGGATGGGGTAAGTGTATAACTTCTGTATGGCCAATATTTAATGCACAATGTATATTACAAAGTGCATTAATATGGCCTTACAGAAGTGCTTAACCCCCCTTGCTTTCGTGGGACAACCCCTTTAAGGCCGACGCTTTGTGGATAGAACAGGAGATGGGGGATGACAATACATCGCTTGATAGCCAGACCACCCTTAGGTCTGTTTCTCAGCGCGTATTGGAGGAGGAGAAGGAGGAGGGGGAAGAGACTACTGCCCACACTGCAGAGGGTACCCATGGTACTTCGTTCACATCTGTTCAGCGTGCATGGGCTGAAGAGGAGGAGGAGGTGGAGGAGGGGACTGAGAGTCATCCTCCTAGTGAGGACAGCAATGTGTTGCATACTGGGACTCTGGCACACATGGCTGACTTCATGTTAAGCTGCTTTTCCCGTGACTCTCGCGTTAGACACATTCTGGCCAATACGGATTACTGGGCGTTCACCCTTCTTGACCCACGGTATAAGGAGGACCTTTCCACTCTCATTCCCAAAGAGGAAAGGAGTACGAGAGTGATGCAATACCACAAGGCCCTGGTGGAAGAGCTGATACTAAACTTCCCATCTGACAATGCTGGTGGTAGAGGACGAAGTTCAGTGGGCCAACTAACAGGGGACATGAGGGGAACAGGCAGCATATCCAGCACAGGCAGGGGAACACTCTCCAAGGCCTTTGCCAGTTTTATGGCATCCAAGCCTAGACTGTGTCACCACTCCCCAGTCTAGGCTGAGTAGGGGGGAACAGTGTAAAAAGATGGTGAGGGAGTACATAGCTGACCGTACCAACATCCTCTGTCATCTCTCTGCTCCATACAACTATTGGGTGTCAAAGCTTGACACATGGCACGAACTTGCACTGTATGCCTTGGAGGTGCTTGCCTGCCCTTCCGATAGCATGTTATCAGAGGGGGTGTTTAGTGCTGCTGGGGGGATTATCACAGATAAGCGTACCCGCCTGTCAACTGACAGTGCCGACAGGCTTACACTTATTAAGATGAGCAAAGCCTGGATTTCCCCAGACTTCTCTTCTCCATCGGTGGAAAGCAGCTTAACATTAAGTATCTTTAAGCTGGAACTGGAGAACCATGCACCCTCTTACCCTTTATCACCCCAAAAAAGAGTAGAAGTAGCTTGGTCTATCCTTCTCTGATCTTCCTCCTCCTCCTCCTAAACCATGTCAGCACGCTGAACAGCCAATTACTCAGAGGGCCAAAAGGCTCTTTAAAAACTATTTTTTTCGGAGGGCTGCCTCCAGGCTCTGTCAAAACATTTTTTTCTGAGGGATGCCTCCAGGTTCTTGCCCCCAGTTTTGAAGAAGTTCACCACTAGAGTTCAGTAAACGTGCTGGTTCCAGCTTTATACACCCACAGAGTCCACAAATGTATCCCAACGCTGTGTCTAGCTATTTGACATGGAGACAGAATGAATTGTCCTGGTTTGGCCACTCTAATTTCTTCAGAGTACATGCTGTCTTTCCCTGGGGCACTGATTAAAGAGCCCCTCGGGGAGAGGCAGGGGCTGGGACAGGCGGTAGCTTGCCTGTGAGTGGACCGCCACCTGGATCCCATTAAGCAAGTATGAGCTCTATGATACAAAAAAATATTTCAGGGGTTCACCTGCACTCTGGGTAAACAAATCTTTAAGGGGTACACCTATACTCTTGGTACACAAATCTTTACAGTTCATGCTGTCTTTCCCTGGGGCACTGGTTAACAAGCCCCTCGGGGAGAGGCAGGGGCTGGGACAGGCGGTAGCTTGCCTGTCAGTGGGCCGCCACCTGAATCCTATTAAGCAAGTACGAGCTGTCGCTGAAAAAATCTTTCAGGTTTTTACCTGCACTCTTGGTAAACAAATCTTTCAAGGGTGTACCTATACTCTTGTTAAACAAATCTTTCAGGGGTTCACCTATACTCTTGGCAAACAAATCTTTCAGGGGTTCACCTGCACTCTGGGTAAAAAAATCTTTTGTTTTAGAATGGGTTGTTGAATTGTGGAGATGTGTAGAAGTATTGGCACCTGAGTCCCCTTTTTGCCCAAGTTTGTGGCTCCTGAAATTGTGTGATGGAGGTGGCATGGGATTGGAATTATGATCATACGTTAATTTATCAGCAATTCTCATCAGCATTGTGGGCTATCACCCACAAGTTCAAAAAGGGTCGCTGCCTGGCCCTGCCAACCCTCTGCAGTGTGTGTCTCCTGTTCCTCCTTATCCAATACGCACTTATAAATAGACATGAGGGTGGTGTGGCTATCAAGCGATCGTGTGGCATGAGGACAGCTGAACGCTGCGTTGAGCAAAATTTCAGTACGCTGTGGCCTACCGAGTAGGCAAAGGGGTGCGCCTTATCCCATCTGGGATGAGGACAGCTGAATGCTGCGATGGGAAAAATTTGAGTACGCTGTGGAGGCAGGCTCGTGCCTGCATCCTGGGGGGATTGCACAGCATGTAACACATGAGAAGAGGCAGTGGTGTCACTTGCAGGCAGTGATTTGCCTTCGTTCCACCTACTGTGGTGCTTAGCTAAAATGTGCCAGCGCGTGTGCCTTGCTGATTATGGTCTGGCCCAACTAAATTGTTAGGGGGTGACCACCAGGCTCTTGCCCACAATTTGACTTAATAGTGTGACCTGAGAGCCTCTAATGCATCCATGCATGCTGCCCCTGCTGTTCCCTATCCATTTCTGTGGTGTTTTCATCACTTTCTGATGTTTTCAGGTGAATTAAACACCCTCCCTTATGCAGAACATGGGTCACCTTGAAAAATGCTTGAGTCTCCCATTGACTTCAATGGGGTTCGTTACTCGAAACGAGCTCTCGGGGATTACAAAAAATTCAGCTTGAGTAATGAACACCCGAGCATTTTGGTGCTCACTTATCTCTAGTAGTAGCATATTGGACGAAATAGGGGGTACAATGCACCGCAAGCCGCAGGAAATTCTGCAGCAAAATTCTCAGGCATTTAAAAATGCCTTAAAACTTGCCTGTGATTCCCTGTCTAAATCTTCAGTTGGATCTGTGCATTTTGGAGCAGAATTCCATAGATGTGGATTTGGCTGCAGCGTAATTCTGTCCCATGTGAAAAGTCCCTATAGCATGACAGTATAGCTGAGAAGACTCAATCTGCAGTGTTACTAAGCGGAGACGATATTATCAGCTGCCAGAGGGGAAAAGAGACTGATTGTGACTAGAGCTTGCAACCAGCAGCACAGATTAGCAGCAGTACTATGGGACACACATGGAAGCAAACGAGCAAAAAAAGCAGTTTCTTTTTTTATAGAAACTGCAAATTACTTTGAAATGACTTTTAACACTTTTTCCAGACTTTTGGTATAAAAATGATTCATGAGATGACCCCACGAAGAACCTTCTTTTCAACACATTATATTGTAGCTTAGCCATTAAATGGGTAATAGTCCTCTGTATGTGATGGCAGGAAGTACAAAAACCAAAGTATTAAAATAGCACATTACTAATTCTCCATGACGAATGCTGTCAGACTAAAAAAAAACATAATGGCAGAACTGCTCTTTTTGGTCATCCTGTCTTCAAAAAAAAGTGAATTAAAAAGCAATAACAAAGTTGTATGCACCCCAATAAAAACTACAGGTTGCTCCACAAAAAATGAGCCCTCACTCTACCCCATCGACAGAAAGGTAAAAAAGTTTTGAAGGTCAAAAGATGATGGCAAACATCACCTAAATAAATGGAAAACAGTGGTCTGGAATTCCATCCTATGGGTGGCATGTTGCTAAGAGTAAGGGTCAATCTGTGAGGGCGGTGTCCAATAGGTTGGCCATTTTGAATGCTGCATTTTGGAGCTAAGTCAAAATTTTCAAAGGGAAAAAAACTTGCATGTGACAAATGTAACTGATAGAGAATTTGATGAGGAATCCAAATCTGTGCTTAAGGGCTTATTCACATGTCCGTATATTGGCCGGGTTTTCACGCCCAGCCGATATACGGTGTCCCTTTCTGCAGGGGGAGGAGGCTGGAAGAGCCGGAAGCAGTGCTCTGAGCTCCCGCCCCCTCTCCGCCCCTCGCCACTGTTGACAATGGGAGGGACAGGACTAAGGTGGAGCAAAGTTCCGTGCCGTCCCGCCCTCTACCATTGTAAATAGTGGCAAAGAGAGGGCAAAGAGGGGGCGGGAGCTCAGTGCACTGCTCCTGGCCCGGCCTGCCTTTTCCCCTGCAGAAAGGGAAACCGTATATCGGCTGGGCATGAAATCCCGGCCAATATACGGACGTGTGAATAAGCCCCTAATGGGATGTATCTTTATTCCTGCCAATGTTGTTATTCATTTTCTCATTGTTACAGATACCGATATGTCTGCAAGATGAACATGCAAGGAGAGGACAGAGATTGTGCTGATCTCTGAAGAGTCATTGTAGTGGATTTCAATGGTTGGCACTCTAACAAAGCACCCATGCACCGTGGCACAGTTGGCAAATTGCTTGCCAAATGTCGCCAAACAGGTTCTGTGTTGGACCTTCCAAAAAGTGGATGTAACAAAACTGCCACTGTTGAAGCAACAACAATGTCCGTCCTTCCGCAAGAGCCTATATCGTAGAACCCGGCATCTGTCACAGGAGAACGGGGTGATTGGAGCCACCATCGGGTGGATACTGCCTATGCACAAATGGCATTCATAAAAGATCCAGTGTCTGCATCATCTCAATGAGGACGATCTCTCTTGGCATGTTAAATGGGTGTCACAGCAATTGCAACACGACTCACATTTCACAGGGACAGGATTGCTCAGTGATGAAGAAACTTCTACATGAATGGCGAGGTGAACAAACAAATCCTTCGCTACTGGTCTGACACAAACCCACACTGGACAGATCCTTATCAGAATGCTGCTGCATAGAAATTGATATTGTGGTGTGCGGCGTATGAGGATAGTGGGCACATTCCTCTTCGATGGTAACCTTACTGCAGCCAAGTATCTACAATTGTCACGTGACGAGGTGTTCTTGTCACTGTGCAACGAAGATGACATATTCCCAGTGTTCTTCCAGCAAGATGGTGCCCTCCCAAATTATAGACATGATGTCTGGGAGTTTTTGGATCAGCAGTTTCTGGAAGAGGGGAATGGAATCCACGATCGCCGAATCTCACACCCTTGGGCTTCTACCTGTGGGGTGATGTTAAGTCCAGGGTTTACACAGTGAAAATCCAAAGGGTCGCACACTTGCAAAGGTGCCTGTGCAAGCATTTCTGCTGAGGTGTTGCTCTCAGTGGATCGTGAATGGGAGAAGAGGATAGGCTTGACAATTCGTAACAATAGGGAGCACATCCAGCATGTCCTGTAGTGAAGTGTTGTGTTCCATGTCACAGACAAATTGTTAATACCTTTGGCATGAATAAAGGTACATGGCATTTAATTCTCTATTAGATACATATGTCATATGCACCCCTTCCCATTTGTAAATAGTCATTCAAGATAGCGCGTCCTGTTGAGTAGACCTTGTGAAAGTGTATATAGTGAATAGAGATTTATTCCTTGCTGAATCTCGCTCCAGGTAAAGATTATCCTCATATACATAATTACATATGCATACATTTTTTCTGGAGCAAATATTTGTGTTGAAACTTTGACCAAAGCCAAAACTTGTGTGTTCCATAACTTTAACTACTGTAACAGCGATGCGCTTACAGAACTAACTGCTCAACTGTGAAGAATGTTGCAGTCCAACACTGCCCCCTAGTGGTTCAATTCTTAATAACAAGTGATTGATTTACAAGGTCAAAAGGTTTTTTATGTATTTATTTCCTGAAATAGGAATGATCCAGTTATTTTCTATTATTTTCTGTTTTATTTTCTATATATTCCCTCTGTGATGCTATAGAGTACAGTATGGCAGCTTTGGTAAACTGGACTGCTAATAACTAGAAAACTAGAAAATGTTTATTAACACTCAAATTCTCCGTGTGTTTTTGCTACGCATGTATGTTCTGAATTATCTAGTGAACATTATCTATCTATCTATCTATCTATCTATCTATCTATCTATCTATCTATCTATCTATCTATCTATCTATCTATCTATCTATCTATCTATCTATCTATCTATCTCCATTACTGATTCAAGATTGCCACGGGTTTCTTTAGGAGGTGAGCTGGCAGGGCAAGTTGGTGGTGGACTTGGTGGAACCTCTGACATACATCCATGGATATGCCCTCTCGAAGGAAGCCGAAATACCCATTCCCTGGCCCATGCTGCTTTTATCTCGATGAGAGGAATAAAGCCAAAATGTTGCATTCTGACGTTTTACTTTACATTTTTGAATAGGAACCAGAATGACTAGAACAATCTGTGAAGCTCCAGTGGATGAGTGGGATATGCGGTAGTTTCATTAAGGCATAACAAGTGCATCGGAACAACACTTTATTGAAGGCACAACTGGTGCAGCAAGTTTAGTGTAGAAGAAATTAACTCTGGTCATTTAGCACAGTCCTTAACGTTCTTTGGTGTGGAGCGCCGAACTACAGTGGAGAGTTGCAAAATGAGGGAGCAGGCCTCATCAGGCCACACTGCGGAGGGGAAGCCATGCTAAAGATGGAGCCTGAGGCTTCTCTTTAACAGTCCGATATTCAGCAGTAGTTCCTTTTTCTTCTGGCTGGACGTTGATTGCTTTCCCCACCAGTCCTTCATAGAATGTGTAACCAGACTTGGGTATTGCCTTCCATAGTAGAAATGCACAGTACATCTACCCCTTACTGAACTCTATTCTACTCTACCCAACAATGCGAATCCTGCATTGAGTAGTCAGTTGGATCTGATGACCCTGGAGTCTTTCCTTTAACATCCCTCCAGATATTTGTAGACAGCTATTAAAACTCCTCTCTACCTTATTTTTACAAGCTAAACATTCCCAGATCCTTTAAGCATTCCTCATAGGACATGGTTTGTAGACCCCTCATCATCTTGGTAGCTCTTCTCTGAACTTGCTCCAGTTTGTCGATGTTTTTTGAAAATTGCGGTGGGCAGAACTGTATATCAGGTCTGACTAAGGAAGAGTAGAGGGGGATAATTACCTCACGTGATCTAGGCTCTATGCTTCTCTTAATACATCCCAGAATTGGGTTTGCCTTTTTGGCTGCTGCTTCACATTGTTGACTCATGTTAAGTTGGAGATCTATTAGTATACCCAAGTCTCTTTCACATGAGCTACCGCTTAGCTCAATTCCTCCCATTCTGTATATGCTTTTTTCATTTTTCTTGCCCAGATGTAGGACTTTGCATTTCTCCTTGTTGAATACCATTCTGTTAGTCACCACCCACTGTTCAAGCTTGTCTAGATCTTTTTGAATTCTCTATCTCTCTTCTCCAGTGTTAGCCATCTCTACTAGCTTTGTGTCATTGGCAAATTTGAACAGTTTCCCTTTAATTCCCTCCTGTAGATCATTTATAAAAATGTTGAAAAACACTGGGCCCAGGACAGAGCCTTGTGGTACCCCACTTGCCACATTATTCCACTTGGATGTGCAGCCATTTATGACCACTCTTTGCATACAATCACTCAGCCTGTTCTGAATTCACCTAAAAGCCCATTTAGACACAACAATTATTGCTCAAAATTCGCTCAAAAGCCAACTTTTGAGCGATAATTGTTACATGTTAATGTGCCCATCTTTCACTTTTCTGCGGAACAATGAATTTCAGTACAGCAGATCAGCTGATAAGAAGGACCACACGCTGTGTTCTGCCCAGGGAGCTCTGATTAAATCCTTTATTCAGGGAATAGCGGGTGGTTTGTTCTCTGAATACAGCTCTCAGCAGCTCACACGCTACTAATTGGTACTAATATGCGTTAGTACCAAGTAGTAGTTTATGCAAAATGATTGCTCAAAAGCCAACTTTTGAATGATCATCTTTGAGTGTAAATGCACCTTAAGAGTTGCTTTTGTAAATCCCATATTTGGTCATTTTTTAAAAAGTATTGTATGATATACTTTGTCAAATGCTTTACTATAGTCAAGATATACTATATCTACTGCATTTCCTGATCAAACCAGTCTTATTCTTTGAGCTGATCAACCCAGTCTGTCATTGTGTCATAGCAGGAAATTAGATTCATCTGGCATAACTTGTTTGTTAGAAACCCAAGCTAGCTCTGGTTAAAGGGGTTGTCTCGTGAAATCAAGTGGGGTTATACACTTTTTTAGACGCGCTTGCGCAGATCCGTCTTCTCCCTTCGGCTCCGCTCGGCAGCATCAGTGTTTTGGCTCCGCCCCCTTGTACGCGTCATCGCGTAGCTCCGCCCCATGACGTGTGCCGGTTCCAGCCTCCTGATTGGCTGGAATCGGCACGTGACGGGGGCGGAGCTACGCGATGACGCGTACAAGGGGGCGGAGCCAAAATGCCGATGCTGCCGAGCGGAGCCGAAGGGAGAAGACCCATCTGCGCAAGCGCGTCTAAAAAAGCAAGAAGACACCGAAATTAGACGGAACCATGGCGACAGGGACGCTAGCAACGGAGCAGGTAAGTGAATAACTTCTGTATGGCTCATATTTAATGCACGATGTACATTACAAAGTGCATTAATATGGCCATACAGAAGTGTATAACCCCACTTGATTTCGCGAGACAACCCCTTTAATTACTTCATTCTCATCCAAGTACCTCACACTGGCGTTTACAGAAACGCAACGTTTTTCAACGCTACATTTACTGCAGTTTCAGCAGTGCTGGCATGCATTTTGCGTGTGTTTTGACTGTGTTTTCAGCACCATCTGTCCTAATTCTACAAAGGGGAAAAATTATCCCCCTTGATTGTGCTGCTGTTAGAACTAAGGGTAAACTTTTATGATCAATCATAATGCTTCCCCACACCTATAATACTTCACACAGTCTTACATCAAGCTTTCAACATCTGTTATGTGCCTGGCATCCATTTACAGTCTCTTCTCTCAAGGGTTCTGTCTCTTTTTCACAGTTCCTTGCATCTCAAATTTACATCCAGTTTATCAGTGTTACCAGCGTCTCCAGGGTTTTATCTCTATCACTATTCCCTAAATCTCAAGGGTTTGGCCTAACACAAATCTCTCCAGTCATGTCACCTGGGGACAATTCAAACCACAGAGCTTTTTTAAATTCCCGCGGGTCAAGAGTCATACTTTTGATTTTCCTTACACTGCCACATAAGGGCTAGTTTTTTGGAAAACATACAAAGCAGTGAAAAACTTTTATTATTTGTTCCCCTTTTTTGGGGTGGGGGTGGGGCAGCCATAAAGCAATTCCACATTGGGTTTTAATTTTATAGCATTCACCTTTCATATAAATGACATGTTAGGCCTTATTCAGACTGCAGTATTTGACCAGTATTTTACATTAGTATTAGAAAGCCAAACCAGGATTGGATCCTACAAAAATAAAGCATAATGGGAAGATTTGCATCTCTTTCATATTTTGAACCCACTCATGGTTTTGCCTGATTGTTTGCTGATTATACAAACGTCTGCAATAGAATTAATAATTCTGGTGGTGTGCTGAACATGGAAAACAATTTAGCCTTACTGGCTGAATAGTCAGAATAATGAAAATTACAGTTCAATGTTTCCAAAGGTAAAATAACGTACTAGGAGAGACAAAAAAATCTGAGTATCATATTGGCTGTTCTGCATTATCACAGACTTTAAAAGAGAAAGATTTAAGGGTTCAGATTTTTGACCGCCTTAAAAATGAATCCACAGTACGGCCAGGCAGCAAACAAAGCAAGTAGGATGCTCTGCTGGAAAGAAAAAGTTATAACTAGTACAAAGAGGAAGATTGCGGTATTGAATTTTGGAGAGACTGCTTCTGGAATGCTGTTCTCAGTTCTGAAGACCTCACCTACCCCTTTAAGTGACTTACTGTAGATGTTTTTGACCTCAGATATGCTAACCACAACATGAGCCAGCCTAGGTTATTTTTACTCTTTCATAAAAAATTAGAATGTGATTGTTCCCAGCAAGAGAAACTAAGTAATCTTGTAGATATGATAACTTTTAATGGCTAACAAAAATACATAATGTTATAGCGAGCTTTCCAAACTCTCAGGGTTCTACCTCAGGAATAATGAAATAGATCCGAAGAGGCATGAATATATATACAGACATACTTATGACAAGGCACAGACATGGATGTGATTAATTTGCACTTTTTTCATAAACAATTAGAGAACAATTTCCTACCGTAATAACTATAAGATTATTTTTAACAAAATTGAAGCCATCTGTATAATGTACATCTGTATAGGTAAAACATACACTTTTAGCAGGCTTTTACTGCCCACCCAAGATAATATCACCAAATTGCAATTTGATAACAATTTTTGATTTTGATGAGTAGTTGTGGAAAGTTTCCTTCATATAGATCTGTTAAGTGACTAGTCACATTTACCTTCTGATATTTTAGAGTCTCCTGATGCCACAAAAAAGGGGTAATAGTTTTGATCTTCCTGACCTCCAACTCACTGTAATGTTGAGAATCTCTGATTTATTGAGATTGACTTGAAAATTAGAAGATGAATTAAACTTGAAATGAAAGAAGTTGAAAATCATGTGTACTTTTGTAAGGGCTATCTTAAGGTTTGTGACCAAGATGAAATCTTCTGTGAAAGAAGCAGTATGTTAGAATGAACCTTTCGTTGTAAGGTCTTGTATGACGGGATCTTGTTTTACATGTCAGCTTTCTTCTTTTTTTTAATGCTTTTCCTGTAGTATGCGCTATGGTGGAGATGCGAAAGCACAGTAATATATTGGATTCTATTATGAAAGGAAAACATGTCTGTACAAGAGCCAATACTTGAAATCACTGGTGCCTGAAGTTGCTATATAATGCTGAATAAAGAGTGCTAGAAAATGGAACTTCTGAATAAAGTGCCATTTACCTCAGAATATAGCATTTTAACAAAAGTACAATTGCTGCTGCAAAAGCAAATAAAGTCTTGGGGTGCATTAAAAGAGGTATAGGGGCGAAGGACGAGAAAATTATTCTTCCACTATATAAGGCACTTGTCAGACCTCACATGGAATATTACCAACAGTCCTGGACACCAGTACTCAGGAAAGGCATTGCAGTGCTTGAGGGGGTTCAAAGAAGGGCAATTAAATGAATAAATGGAATGAGACGACTGGAATACCCAGAGAGGCTATCAAAAGTGGGATTATTCACCCTGGAAAAAAGACGACAAAGGAACGACCAAATAACTATCTATAAACACATGAGGGGACAATACAAGGATCTCTCCCATGATCTATTTATACCCAGGACTGCGTCAGTAACAAGATCCTCTATGTCTAGAAGAAAGCAGGTTTCATCACCAACACAGAAGGGGGTTCTTTACTGTAAGATCAGTGAGAGTGTGGAACTCTCTGCCTGAGGACGTGGTGATGGCAAAATCCATAGAGGAGTTTAAGAGGGGACTAGATGTCTTTCTGGAGCGCTATGATATTACAGGATATAGACATTAGGTGACCAGCGGGGTTGTTGATCTGGGTCTTGCAGTCAGGCAGGAATTATCAAATGCTGATCCCGGGGTTATTCTGACTGCCATCATGGAATCGGGAAGGAATTTTTCCCCCAAATGGGCTAATTGGCTACTGCCTCATTGTTTTTTTTTTGCCTTCTTCTGGCTCAACAATGGGGGGGGGGGGGGGGGGTGTGAAACAGGCTAAACTAGATGGACGTTGTCTTTATTCAGCTTAACATACTACGTTTAATTGATTGCAGGAGATCACTGACCAATACTCATCTCGTATGCTAATCCCAGGCCAGAACATACAGTTATATTGAAATGGCTCTCTGGAACATACAGACTGATGCTTCTCTGCAGGACAATTCTTGGTACCATACATTAGACGCATACAACTAATTAATATATAGATGCAGCAGTCATTAATATGACTGTCACATTGTTATAACTTGATTTATAGCATTAAGTTATTAAATGTCAGGTTATGATAAATTGTTGTAAACCAAAATGCTTTCTGGGTAATCATGAACCGTTTTCATAGAGTGCACTAAGTAAAGTAGAATTTGTTATATGTACCGTAAGCTCACATACATCTTCTAAAAGTATACATGCAGCGGAACTAAGTTAGCAGTACTTTTTCATAGGAATGAGGGTAAACCTACTAACTTATCTTATTTCATAGCGTTATTATGTACAGAAATGGCTATCTTTATGTAAGGGGCTACTCTAAAGAGATAAAGGGTCACCATGGTGATGGATCATGAGGAAAGCCAAAACTATGCCAAAATGATTGTGTGCGCTTGAATCTGCCCTCAAATTTCAGAACATGGGGACTGAGGATGCTCAGAGGATGTGTAAAACACTCACATGAAAGAGACAATTTCCTGCTGCGACACAGAAAAGCATAAGGACTGTGACAGTGAGCAGTGTCAGGACCCGGGATCCAGGAAACTGGAGGTCCCTGAAAATACCTGCAACCCCTGTCCCTACCTACTTGCCCCCTTGGCTAAGCCCCAAAGCGACAACTGGGCGACAGTCCCTACACTCACTAGGGAAGGGGAACAGCAAGGAGAGTCAGACTATCCGGGTCGGCAACAAGAGGGTACGCGGTACAAGAGGATCAGGCAAAGGCAACGTCAGGTTCAAAAACTGGGAGTCAAAAGTCAGGAGTCACAACAAGAAGTACGCTGGTGTAGCTGGAAGACCAAACTAACACTGGCACTGGTCTGCAGACACAAGCAGGTTTAAATGCTGTCAGAGCTCCTGCCTCAGCAGTTGATTGGGGCAGGGAGTCTGACAGCAGCTGAGAGCACCCAGCGGCACTGGGGAAGGACGCCTCGCGGGGCAACACCCACCGCGTCCCTAGCAACCCGGCGGTGAGGAGGAGCCCGGCGGCCAGGAGAGGTGACGAGGACTGGGGCTCCCTTGCGCCGCACTTCAGCAACCCGTGTGACAGGACCGGCAGTGAGGGTACGAGAGAGCCGCGAGCCGCTGGTCCTGATAAGCAGCACGTGTTGCTGGAGCATTGCAGACGAGAAGCGCAACAGTCTGCAGAGAACACAGAAACTAGATCGGTGAGAGAAACTGTTGTCTGTGAGTGAAAGATACTGGGAGTCACAACCATAAGAGGAGAAAAGTGACAGGAGCTGCTCAGAGGGTACTGTGGCTGCTGGACTGAGTGACCAGGGCTTACTTCTGCCTGTAGAATAACAGGGAAAGCCTGTGCTACAACCCTAACCAAGGGACAACGCCCATTCAACAGAACCGTAAGTGAGGCTAGCTTCAAGCCAAAATATAAGTTGTACATGCTATTACTAATAAAAGTAGTTACTCAATAGGCCTGTTGTGCTGGAGGGTGTTATAGCATAAAGGATTTGAACTGCTTTAGCAAACCTCCAGTGCTCACTGAGCTAATAATACAGGAGTGCGAGCTGACGTGATAGAAGTAGGCCAAAGTGGTTTAAACATTACGTTCATTTAGACCACATTAATAGTAGTAGAGTGTTAATCCTTCCAAGAAGAATTGTGTGCTCTATCACATGATCTGTATTTTGGTGCCACGGGAGTAGAGATAGAGCTAAACTTCACAAAGTGTTATTGATATTGTTCTTTAAGTACCTTTATAGATAACTGTAACTAGCATTAGGTAAATCTAAGGTAAAGATGTAATGCTTACTTGTTAGGCCTCACTCATACAGGCGTTTGCAGAAACACAGTGTTTTTCAACGCTGCGTTTACTGCAGATTCTGCCCGGTTTCAGCAGCGCTGGCATGTGTTATGCCAGCGTTTTGGCTGCATTTTCAGCACAGCTGAAAACGCAGCCAAGGCTGCTGGTAAAAGAAAAAAAATCAAAACTCACCTAGCTGATGAAGTCGCTGTCCCCTGCGCCGCTGTTGGGACCTTGTGTAGCCGGCCAATTGCTCTGATTGGCTAAGCGTTGTTGAGTGACAGCCAGCTGAGCCAATCAGAGCCAGCACTGGATGCGTCCAATCACAGCCATTCAATGAATGAATGGCTATGATTGGACACATCCAGTGCTGGCTGTGATTGGTTGAGTGGGCTGTTGCTCAGCGGCGCTCAGCCAATTAGGGCAATCTCTCGTTTGAGGCGGGGATTTCGAATCCCCGTCACTAGAGAAAAAGTTTCCCTGCCGACTGACAAGTCCCGAGAGCACCGCCGGGAACAGCGACATCAACTCTAAGGTGAGTATTGATTTTTTTTACTCAGGCAGTATAGCTAGGGCGTTTAGCACTGCCAAAAGCGCTGTACCAAGTTGTGCCACGTTTTCGGCAGCGCTGAAAACCGCTGGCCATTCATTTCAATGGGAGACACAGGGCTGAAAATGGCCAAAAATGGAGCATGCAGCGCCATCAAAGCACAGCGTTGAAGACGCTGTGTTTTCAGCCTTGTGTGAGCAGCCCCATTAAAACGAATGGGAGCGTTGTACAGCGTTTAGCGCTGGGCTGAAAAAGCAGCGCTAAAAGCTGTACAAAAATGCCCTGTGTGAGGGAGACATTATTATACCATTACTTACTTGCATTACTTTGTTCACTACCACAATAATACAAGTAGAAATGTTACTATTACTATTATTACTATTACCAGAAAAACTATTACAGACTGGAGGTATTGATAATATAATAGTGCATTGGAAAGCCTGACACTTTATTGGCAAGTTGGACAGCAGACCCCATGGCTGCCACAGTAGTAGCGGAGGAGTTATTTTAAGTTTCTTAACCCCAATGCAAATCTGCAACAAGGTCTCCAACCTACTGTAAGCCATTTATAATAGGCATAGAGGTCTAGTGACCTAGGAGTCTTTGGTCCGCATCGGGCACCGAGGACCTGGTGCAACTACTACCTTTGCACCCTGCATTGCTGCGTCCTTGAATTATAGTTTCTCCATTCACAGCTATAAATGGCCTGTTTTCTGTCTGAAGGCAGAAGTGGAAATTCAAATTTGACATACTTATTGGCTCTACTACAGAAGAGCACAACCTGCAGCTAAGCTTGCCACCAGGGTAGTAAATTTCCAGCCTGGCCAGTATTTTTACTTAGAGTCCAGTGCCAGTAAAATTTCTGCGGTTCATGTACAGAAATACGAAAATACAGAAAAATACATACAGAAAATATGTGTATTCCATCTTACTCAATTTGGCACCCCATTGAACTTTAAAGTAAACTTCTCAAAGTCGGAAATCTTGAATCTCTCACTACCTCAGACAAACATTCAGTTTACATACTTCCTTCCCTTTTGTTTGGGTGAAAAGATCCATTAAATATCTGGGCATACAGTTTTTAAGAGACCTAGCTGATCTTTACTAACTGAATTTTGTCCCCTCGCTCCTTATTGTCAAAAACCTGCTTTCAGAATATGATGTTCCCTTGATCTCTGGCTTCGTAGAAAAAAACTGTTAAAATGTATATTATACTGAAAATCTTGTATATTATGACTATGGTCCCTATTTCTCTCTGTTGTTTTCTTTCAAGCCATTCATTGCCTCTTCTCTAAATTCCAGTCGAGACAGTGGAGATTGTGTCTTGCTTACTCCCTTCTAGTCCAAAGGAAAGTGTTTGGGCATAGGCTTACCTGATGTTAACATACACTATAAGTCCATTTAACTAAAGTGATGGTTGGAATTTACCAATTCTAGTAAAAACTTGGATGTTATTTGGCTAGCTAAAAACGCTTGTGGGCCCTCATTCTTGAGAGACATCTGGCTTCCAAATTCAAAAACCTATATGAATGTCTCCTTTGATCTGATCCTGAAGGGAGCTTGTGTGAAGAACATGCAAACCTCTTTGATTTCTTCAATCCCACTTGATCTACCTGCAAAACTAAATCCAGAACCAGTAGGAGACTTTAATAATACCTACCAAAATATGTGGGACAAACTAAAATCTTACTCCTCATTAGATATCTTGGGCCAAGGCAATATCGTAGACCAAACTGCCTTCCAACAGCTTTTCGATAATTATTGCCTCAACTTTCTTCACTATAATCATTTAAAAAATACATGCTCTCAAATGATAAAGTGCTTCCACATAATTAGTCCCTGAATGAGTAAAACACAAGCAAACAATAGTTACTAAAACACCAGCCTCTAGGAAAATTTTGAAATGATACCACTTGTTTGTTAACAAGGTTTCCTACTTCCCTCGGAGAACTAATTGGGAATGCCTTTCTCAGACTCTGAGGTGAAACATATATTTTAATGCACTTGTATGGTTATTCGAAATGTAAATGCTTACAAAAAAAAAGCATTACAAGCTCCTCACAAGCTGGTATAAAACACCTGAATGCTTATATGCTTACAAACTCTCTAGATTTGGCTGGCAATGTTGGTTCTCTATACCATGTATCGTGGATGTGTCCCCTTATTATTCCATACTGGGAACAGAGTGAAACAACAATTGTAAAGGTAGTGAATCGCACTTTGTCATATAGTATTTGATAATCCTAGCCAACATTACGTCACTAACAAAGATAACTGGGTCACACATTTAATAGCAGCAGTGAGAATATTAGGTCTCCTATTCTGGTTGCAGACTTTCCCCCCATCTTCTTCAAGGCATGGATCGATAATGTTAAGCAGATTACTAAATTCAAAGAAATCTCATGCTATATAGAGAGGAGACACATGGAAATTACAAGACCTGTTGCCCCAGGCTGAGATCTCAATCTATATAAAATTTGGGATTTATCTTCTGGGACCACTTTTACTAGATACTAAACTGAATTGTGATTAAATATACCATTATGTCTGTGATCTTCTTCACACTTCAACCTCCCCTCCTTTTCTCCCCTGCCTCCTTCCCTCTATATCTTGCAATATCATATCTGTTTAAAGGACTTTATAGTTTCTGGATCTAAGCTTATTAGCATGCGAATATAACTTTCCCAAGTTTGTTGAATAGTTTTCTTTCATAAAGTTTGCCATGAATGTTCAGGCATTTCAGCGGGTTTTGGAAGCATTGCTCTGCTTCTTTTATTGTTAAATGTTGTAATTGTTTCTACTTCTTTGAGAACCCAACACAAATTTGAATATTAAAATGTACAGTAGTTTTCTTTTTTTTATTTGCTGAGATTTAAAGTTACATAAGTGCTGTTATAGGATCAAATCCCACTTAGTGTTACTTAAGGTCCATTTAGACGGGATAAATGTCAGGCAAACAATGCCCAACACTTCTCCCCACACATACTCGCCACATCCCCAAACCATGTCCCTTTTTACCTTGGCCAGTATTTTTGGGTGGGAAAGCTAGCAATCCTGCCTGTAGCCAGTGGGTCACATAAAGCCCACAATGCCATTTTGTGAAACCTCAATGGTCAGAAAAAAAGATGTAGCTATCTGTGTCCAGTTGGTTCGGAAGAACACAGTTAATACAAGAAAGACTAACGTTGAAAACAAAGTGCTGTGAATAGATGAGAGCCCCATCTCCTCTTCCCTGCGCTGAACATGCTGTAGATATCAATGCAAGACTTGAAAGTTGCATGTGAGGCTCCTCTGGTGGCAAAACTGGTTCTACCTGCAAGTCACTCACATGGACATTAAAGGAGTTACCAAACCAAAATCAGTTATCACTCATCCACTTAATCTGTAAGAAATGTTTTGTTGCTTTGACTCCCATGGATCACAAAAATGGTACAAGTCTGACCACCACTCCATTTTTTTCTATGGAACTGATAGATATAGCTGAGAGAATTGCTTGGCTATCTACACAGATAATTAATTTAGAGGTGGTCATGTGTGCACACCACCATTCCATTTACCTGGCAGACTCAGGGTGCGCTGTTTTTGTGATCCCTGGGGTCTGAGCAATATTTTTGGCATTTTGTAAAAAATAGTTTGTCTGAATATTCTTATAGGTTATTATCGGGGGCCGTGTGCTGTCTGCAAAATACATAGACAGCAGATGACCCAAAAATATGGCTATGTAAATGGACCCTCACTAAGTGAAAATGACTCATCCGTTCATTGAGAGTATCCACTAAAATAGTGTTCTTCTGAAACCTCAGTAATCGTCTTAAGGAGGCTACTGGCTTGTAGAGGGTGAGAGGCATTGGTAACCTTTTTCCTTCTCTCCTCACATCATATAAGTTTCTCATAACATTTTCATCAATTCAGTTAATCTTTGATGGTCTCTGCATGAATGCCCATCCATACATTTTACTCCTTCCTGATTTTGGTGATGACCTTTTTGGATCAGTATACGTAGAAGTGGAAGCTCATTAATCCCTATTGATTCCAATCCACATATTACCAGCTATGAAGAATTTGCATATTTATACTGGTATCATTGGATACCACAAACCGAGTCAGTACAACGATTTGTGTCCTGTGATGGGCTTAGTTCAATATACCTCTGGTACTATTGGGAGACTTTTAATAGATTTTTGTTGTCTTTCTAACCCCCTACCAATTAAATTTGAAACATGTTGGGAGTGAGACTATAACTAAGGCCGGTTTCAGAACAGCGTTTTGTCGCACGTCTGTAATACAGGGCCATAATATGGACGTGTATAGATGACATTGCAACCATATGTCATCAGTATTTGATCGTTACTTGCTTCCATGCTTGCAGTCATTGGATTTATGTTCTACTGGATGAATACAGATCTGTATACGGACCATATACAAAGTTGAAATTTCTCTGAAAATGGCCTAAAACTGTATTTTAATGTTGTCTGTAGTTATTTGTGTCTTTCTTTGGCTTATCACTGATTAAACTGCAATGTCTCTATGTCACCTGGGTTTACATATACACACCCCTCAGAGCATTTACCAGCCCCTGGGGAAAATTAGACTCTGTTCACACCTGCATTGAAGCTTCCGTTTATATCAGAATCCACTGCATGATGGACATTGGTGATGCCTGACAGACCCCTTACACCCAGCAAGACCACAGTTTGAAATTAGGATCCCAGAGACGCAGCAAGCTAACTGTCCAAAATACAGCAAAACATTTACCATGCTCTATAATTGATAAAAATGCATACCTGCTTGGAAAACTAATGGGACGCTTTGTGTCATAATAATACAGTAAAATGACAAATGCCAAGTTTTATGAATAAAGGTCATTATTCATCCAAATTAGTGACATCTGGGATAATGAATGTGTTAGCAGGCACAGCACAGGATATTCTTCTCTGACTTGCTATTTGTATAATATATGCCATGTGCTTCTCATATACTTAAGTTATAAATGATGCATGAAAAGCGGTAAACAAAAGAAATTCATCTCAATTCCAGTTCTATAAATGAAATATTTTGATAAACTTGGCCGGCACGCGCACTGTGATTATTTCAACTATTTCTAATTGGCAGTGTCCATGGATGAAGGAACCTTTGAGTACTTGTAATTGAGCATTCGTTGGCCTTGCAGAGGAGGATTGGCTCTTGTCAATCAATGTGAATAATTATAGCTCTTTGTGTTGGCAGATTAATAACGGGACATGTTCATATGCGTTAGTTACCTCCTACACATTTACTCATGCACACCGATTTTATATTCCATTGTTTTATCTTTCACCCAAATTAACATCCAGTAAATGAGAACATAACTTATTCCGTTAAATAATTCTTAAATACATTTTATGTTGACAGGGTGTTAACCCTTTCAAATCCACTGTCTGACCTCTGAAGACATTAGGATTTTAGGCTGTACAGCTCTGATGTTGGAAGACGCCCGTCGGGGTTCTCTTACTGTATATTGCCAGCCTCTCTGCTGTCGGAGCCTATCCAACGTGTCACCTCATGCAGTACTGGCTTTAGCCAGCAGATAGCGCCATTGTATAATGGCAGAAAAAGAGTAAGCCCCCTAATAAAACCAGGATACAAGTTGGATTGGAAAGGGTTAAAGTGTTTTTCTCGTGCTACTCTTCCTTTCGATCTAACATAGGGGAAAGAAATGCGCAATTGCATGCTGGGCGATACAGTTGCTGAGGCAACTAAACAATGCCCGACAAGAAATAGGTGAAGGTCCTTATCCGATTATTAGGACCCATGCATCTTACTAGTTGGGCATTCTTTGGTTGCCTCCGCAGCTTATACCACAGTTGTGTCTCTCCGTGCGTGATGTCACACTGGAGAAATATTTCCATTGTAAGATAATGCATTTCTAAGCCAGGCATTCATTGGGTTTCATATATTAGCAGTGATGTAAAGAAGAAGTGGCATAGGTGGCTATAACAACTAATTAGATTATTTCTATTATTTGTCCAATCTGAAATACAAAAAAAAAAAGAAATGGCTCTAATTATGTATCTAGTAGCTATGGGCAGCGACAACTTTTTGTTGGTACTAGTTTGTATTCATAGGGCTTACTGGAGTCAAGAAAAGGCCCTCCATTATCAAGAGCTCTCATTAATATGATTCTTATTAAAGCCCTGGCACCACTATCGAAAGATATGCTTGAACTTAGACAGGACATCCAGTATATTGGCCACAGAGTTGAATTATTAGAGAAATTGCATTAGTGACTTGCTTCTTTTTTTTTAAATTCCCCGCTCTGTTTTTTTGCAAATGTACAGCATTGCATATGCTACCCATAGAGAACAACAGGGCTGTATGTGGATAATATGTGGTAAAATAGAGCATGCTGCAATCTTTTTCACATGCATATTTAAACGCAGTATACAGTATATACACTAATGTGAATGGATCAAAGAAAATTTATGTACATTCATTAACTCCATTGATTACACGGGTGTATATCGTTTGCGTAATACTTGGTGAAATCATGCTTGTGGGAATGAGCCCTTAGAGAAAACAAACTACCTACCTAGTATTTATAAATTAAAATTATGAGTGTCCCAAAATGCAGAAGAGATGCAAATCTTTCCATTACAGTTGTTCTCTGTATTTTGGATGCACTCCTGATTTTGGCTTCCAAATACTGATACAAAATACTGACCAATTACTGCCATCTGAATGGGGCCTTAAGCAGTAAAGTCAATGTCATGTCTTCAGTCCATGACTATGTTAGCGCAAATATTCGCTAATTGGTATGTTTTCAGGGGGCCAAATTTGTTAGAGTTAATGCTGGAGGATGCTTACAAGTCACACACAGCATTGAATGTGATATGACATTGTCTGATTCATTAATCTGCATAGGTATTTATACAAAGATATTTGAAACTAGGCTGGAAAATGCCTCACTTGAAAATAGTTATAATTTATTATAATACATTTATTATCATTGGTTACTAAAAGCTCAACAAGTGCAGTAACGTCTTTTTAGAGGCAGGACTTCTCTCAGGCCGATTAAAGCTGTTTCTCATGAGACCTCATTAAATGGCATTAGAAAACGGCCTTGCATTTCTGTGATTGAAACAATCATAATATCTGAATATCTGCTAAGGAAAGACAGAGAAATAGAGAATAAGAGCAAGTTTCAAGACAAGATAGAGGATATAAAATATTATGGCTTCTCTCACAACTGATTGCCACACTTTTTGATATGTCATCCCTATAGAGCAAGGGCGTCCCACCTTTTCTGGTCAAAGGGCCATATCATCAGATTATATCTCTAAAATTGTTCCTCTCTTGAATGTTGAAGATCTTTGTGATTTATCAACATAAGATGACAGTACTAAGGGGTCTGTAACTAGTATTGTGAACATCACATTGCACACTAGAATACGATATCCTCAACGTGACCAGTGACCTTCATAATGTCTTGCTGTACTGCTATCAGCCTCTGGCTAGCTAATATCCATCAAAGCCTTCCCCACCTATATGCCATTAAGTTTGAATGTTGCCCTGCCCCTTGCTGGGTTCTTATGGCTGCTACACCACTATCTTTTATCGACCCCCAACTATCCATGGCTATGAGTGTGGAGCATGCACATCACATAATACTTGGTGCAACCTTGTGGCTCACATACTTCCAGTGCAAGGTCATGTTAAAAAGAGTTATTTTCTCTTTAAAGAATCAGTCAACTTATATAACAGTATAAGGTTGGTTTCACATATTGATAGATGTCCATAATACAGATGTATTACAGATGAAATTGCATATACCAATTACGACATCCCATCAAAAGCAACAATTTCCAGTGTCAAAATGTTGAGTCCGAGATAGGTCATCAGAAATGCCTTAATATGAAGCGAGCAAAGTGAGAATTGTTGCCACCATACCTATATGGACATTTTTACCGTGTCACTCTTTTATTGATGTTACTTGTAACTGTTCCTTTAATTTTTAAGACTTCTGTACTGTACATAGTAGAAGCAGATGAATGATTTTTAATGAATATTTTACTTTGAGCTGCTCACCCACATATGAAGTCAAGTATTTGTTACTAATAATAATAATCGTATCAATGTTTATTAACTAAATGAGGCATGAAATGCATTTCATATGAAAATGTATTCTAATTCAATAATAACAAAATTTTGAAACCTTCATGACACCTTAAAGATACAGCCTAGTTTGGTACTTAAGGACACAGCAAATTTTTAGATTTTTTTTTTCATCTCAACTTTTTAAAATCCAAATCTTTTTATTTTCTATCAACATACCAATGAGGACTTGTTCGTACATAACATGTAGGACAGGGTGAAAATGCAGAGCCATTGTTGTATTGTTTTGAGGTGTTTTCTTTACAGCGTTCACCATACAGTATAAATGACATAACTTACATGACATGACTTATAACTTATTGTCTTGCAGTGCCAGAGTCCTGGGTTCAAAACTTACCAATGACAACATCTACGTGAGATTTGTATGTTCTTTTTGTGTTTCTTCTCCTTTACCTCCTACTCCAGAAAAGGAGGAAGTACAGTGGCTCTGTGGTTACCACTATTGCCTTGCAGTGCTGGAATCCCAGGATCAAATCAGGCCAAGGACTACATCTGAGATCGGTTTTAGTTGTTTTTATGAACTTCCACTTCAGCCGAAGCAAACTGCCTGAGGTTCAGATTCTCAATGAACTGAACTTTTAGTAAAGTGTGTCCTGAATTTGGGTTTTACAAATTTGGTTCATTCATCTCTAGTGTGTAACAAATGCTTTTTCTTAACCTGGATATTTTTTTTTAACTTGAGCATGAGATCTTTTAACCACTTAGATAATACACTGCAATTAGAGATGAGCGAACGTACTCGGATAGGCACTACTCGTCCGAGTAATGTGCCTTATCCGAGTACCGCTGTGTTCGTGCTCAAAGATTCGGGACGCGCTGTGGAGCGGGGAGCTGCAGGGGAGAGCGGGGAGGAACGGAGGGGAGATCTTTCTCTCCTTCTCTCCCGGCCGCTCTGCCCCGCTCCCCGCTCCGACTCACCTGTCAGCAGCGGAGCGCCCCGAATCTTTGAGCACGAGTACAGCGGTACTCGGATAAGGCACATTACTCGGACGAGTAGTGCCTATCCGAGTACGTTCGCTCATCTCTAACTGCAATGCTTCTGTAGTGTAGTGTATTATCTCTGTTATTTTACTTTTGACAGTCATAACAGCTTGGAGGCCACTGTTAGGCTTTCAACTGCCATGGCCCTCTGGCCAATTGACTTACAGAGGAAGCTCCCTCCCTCTATTAACTCCTTAAAAGCCACAGTAAGCATTGACCACAGCTAAAGGGTAAAATGGCTGGGATCAGAGACTTTTGTAATCCTGGCCATTCTTGCAAAGCTTCAGCTGTACAAGACAGCTGACATCCACAAGTGTTGGCATTGACACAGCTCCTAATCCCATGCCTTTACAGTGCCTTGCTAGTCCAGCAACGTATATTAAGTATATTCAAGCCAAGATATGCTATTACAGCGCAGAATGAGAAGGGACTAAAGAGATTTTCCAAGAAAAGAAATGGCCAGAGGGCTACTTATTGCATAAAACAGTTGAAAAAAAACAAGAAATGTCCTACTGCTCCAGTTCTGAAAGCTCCTGCACCAGTCACTTACCATTCATCGTTAATGTGTCATGTTTGCATGATCAGCCTAAGATTACTGAGACCAATTATTGATTGCAATAGGCACATGAATTCTGCAAGAGCTTTAGGACCAGAGTGACTTGGAATGGAGAAGTGGCACTTGAGCAGTGAGTAATTTAAAAGTTGAGTCATGCTTTTATTTCTTGTTTTACACTTACAGTATCTGTTTACTGGCCTTTTTTTAATCCCATCAAACCCATTTAATTTTGCACACTCTTTGTAAAAAAAATTGAAACACCTAAAAGGAGTTGTCATTTTGTTGCAAAACTCAGCATGCAGTTACATCTCAGACAGATATGCAAATGATTAGAGTTGTGGTGTGATTAGATGAACGATCTTCTCACCTGAGGCCCAAAAAGTGGTTCCTCCCTTGGCCTATAAAAGAGGCTACTTGTGTGTAGTGAGCTCTTTTTCTGTTTGTGCAAAGCTTGTTGACCACTAGACATGCCTCTATGATGCAGTCAAAGGGATTTTGTGCAATTAACAGCCCTGGAGATGAGGCGCCTTATTGGAATGCAAGACCAGACTATTTGGTAGTGTTGGGACCAGTGGATGAGTGAGGGTATAAACAAAGGCCCTCAACAGACCACCAGTAGAGAGGATCAACTGATCATCTGACAAGCACAAGCAGCTACAACTGTTTAATTGTCCACCATCCAGAGACATGTAGCACCAATGTTACAGGCCCCTGTGTCTCTTAGAACCATTTCCAGGCACTTGGCTGAAGGACATTTGGTCTCACAGTGTTCATAACGTGCACTGCCTTTGATATCCACCCACTGTCACCTCTAATTGGTGATGTGAACAATGAAACAGGGCTGCTACAGAGTGGAACATGATTGTCTTCAGCAACAAATCCAGGTTACTGGGCAGGCCACAGAAGTGTGACAATGTTGTGGGGACATTTCTGTGACCCCCTTGTGTGTGCGGCCGAGCATTATCCGGCTGGAGGATGCCTCTTGGAAGCTGCCATGTGGCTGCAGGATGTCCTGAACATATCACTAAGCTATCATTGTCTCTCGTACCACTACCAGGAATGATCGACTGTTGTATGTGACAGACCATTACACCATCAGTAGGGGCAGTGTGCTGCACCACAGGAAGGGCAGGATTGAGGTGCTCACCCCTAGGTCTCTAGACAAGAACCCGACCGTTTAGAACATGTATGGGACCATCTGTAACACCATCTTTATCAGCTTGCAGGTTTTCATGATCTAAAGGCTCATTTACAGCAAATGTGGCACAGTGTGTTACAGGATACTATACAGAACTTGTATTGTAGAGACCTAGAGTTAGGGTCCCTCCAGCATTGAATCTATGTGTTTTAAGTTTGTTACATGTAACTGTTGAAAGTGGTGTATGGATGCCAACAGGTCATGAAGCAGTTAATGTCTGGAAATTGTATCAGTCTAGTCTGGTTATGTGTATTGTCTCTCCTAACTTCTGTGTGCACCTGTTAGAGAGTGCATCAGGTGTTAGGGGGAGGAGTTAGACAGTGAAGAGAGAGTTGGGAGAGAAATGTGAATGGATTCTCAGTTGTTGGAGGTGGAAGGTGAAGAGAATGGAGATGGAGGAGAGACAGGCTGTCGTTCCAGCCGGGGCTGAGACAGAACGATGTCCCCTCCAGGGACTCGAATGCCGGAGATGCTGGGAAAGAGTTGGTGTTAGAGTGCAAGTGCCACCCACTCCCCTGCTGAACCGCTACCCAAGTCAAACTGTAAGGAACTTGTTAATGCTAGCAGCAGATGTAAACATGTTTGAAAGACATTGTAATCTAAGAGTGACTGTCCCAAGAGAAGTGTCCATCAGATAACAGCGACTGAGGATGAGTATGCCTTGGGGAGCAGGACTTTGTGTTATTCAAGTGTGTCAAGAAAAGTGAAACTAGAAGTTGTTCAAAAGTATTTATTGCCGTATTTGAAAAGTACAAACATCTGTCTGTAATGGGAAAAGCAACGCAGTAAAACTATGAGTAAAAGGAAACCGTACGTCCCCGCTTATGAAAATCACTTTGTTTGTGGACTTGTCTTTATTCAGGGCAAGTGACTTGTCACTGATCTAGGGACATGGGCATCACAATGACAATCTAGAGCTATTCTGTGGTAATCAAGTTTACATAATCTTATCTCCCTTGCTAGAGGCTGAACTGAGTTGCTCTTCTGGGAAAGGAGACAGCAGAGCCACAGTGAATTACGGCCATCTTTTAGCTTGCTGTCTTCCCTGCTGAAGGCTTAGTTCCCGGCCACTGCATTATGCCTCTATGCCCACCCGTATCACATCTTACATCCAAGCTAAATGGCGGCCCAACAGGGTAGAGAGAGCCTCCCTTTGTGTTCAGCTTTTTGCAATAAATGTTCCTTTTGCTCTGATATTGTTATCATTTATATCAATGTTACAATCACACAGAAAGTTTCATTTTATTCCGACAACTCCTTCTTGGGGCTTGATTTTTTTTTGAGAATGACTGCATAAATGTTCCCATGGCACAAAATACCTAAAGATGTTTGCCTGACAATAACGGCCATAAGACAATATCTCACTTCAATTTACTGTTACAGCCAATTTTACTGTAACAATTCAAAGTATATAGTCACAGAGGCAGAAAAAAGTCTAATTTAGTCGTTGAAGCCCTTCACAGTTTAGACATAAATAAAATCAATTCCTTTTATTAGATAACTTTTTTAAAAACAGTAGACAAGAACAGGGCACTACAGATAACCCTCTAGATTACCAGAGGTATGTTAATCTTAATCAAAGACAAGCGACTAGAGCCACTTAATTGGTTTTATCGTGCCCTTCCTTTATGCATAGAGGGCACCATATGATATATATTTATAAAGTAAGCCGATGCGGTGGCTGTCGCTATGTCAAAGAAATCGGGTCAAGGTGAAATCAAATTTGTTTCTTGCGCATCACTTCCCATATTTTTGTAACAGGGAAGGTTTGCGAATACAGAGAGTGTGAGCCCTTTATCTTGGTAAAGTGTAATTTTTATTCCAAGTAGAGTTCAAATATGTTGGGGCTCATAACCTCATTCTGTCGAATAATGTAGTGCCAAACAGTTTCATTGGTATTGAGAGAAACCCAATTCCTTTCCAATGACTGTTGATTAGCTGTATGGACACACATTAACTTGTATTTAATATTCTTTTTGTAATCTCAGTTATAGCATCCGTAGGCTCAGATTGTAGTACTTTTTAATCTCGACGCGTTTCTCCGCTAGTTTAAGCGGGTCATCAGGAGATTAGTTGAGTATTATTGTAGCTGTAGTTACAATTTGATACCCTTTTCCAGAGTTTTATTTGCTCAATTTAAACTAATGCATTACTCTGTCAGAAGTGATGTAGGCAGTCGTAGTGATTCTATTTCCTATATAAGATTTTATTAATATCAGGAGAGGGCGACCTTTAGATTTTAGGTGGTCTCTCTGTATAAGGCAGATCTATAGTCTATATATTTTTCAGAGAATGTAGTCTTATGATAAACATACAAACTCTCTATAAGGTATAGATCTACTGTTTTTTAGGAGATAGCAGTCTGTGGTGAACAGACAGCTTTTCTTTGTATTTTAGATCTGATAATAAGAGCAAGGTGCAATCAAACACAGCTTTGTGTAAAGGTAACAGGCATAGACTGGGATTCCCATAGTCAAATAAATGCCTGGCTTACAAAGATTAGTGCAGGGTTGATTGCTATTGCTTTATTGCTAGCACTGCCTAGTATTAAGGTGCAGTTTTCTGATCTAGAGTAAGAGCAGTAGCGCCTCTGGCCTGGATGGTAGGTCAGGGCTATCTGTAGTGCCCTGTTCTTGTCTACTGTTTTTAAAAAAGTTATCTAATAAAAGGAATTGATTTTATTTATGTCTAAACTAACAATTCATAGTAGGTGCAATAATTCCTTTCAGTCTTCAGGACAAGCTAGTCTGACGGAGGTTGGGAATATCAACTCCATAGAATTCCACTGGAAGTGGTTGCACCTGTGTTCAAGCTACCTGAGATTTTAAGGTACTTTGTGCATTTGACAGTCATAGTGCGCCTGGGAATTGTTAGTACTATGCCCCTTCATTTGGTTGTGCTGTAGGTGACAGATGTGCTAACTAGAACTTACAGCAGCTCAGCTGGTCTTGATAGTTACTGACTGCTGCCTTTCATAACAAATCTCCAGGCTCTCCATTGGTGACAATCACCTTTGGGAGCAACTACACTTAAGGCCTATTTACACTAGCAGATAATCGCTCAGCTAGTGAGCGATTATTTTGCATAAAAAATAATTGGTATTTAAGTAGCTACTCAGCTACTTAAATACCAATTATGTATGTAAATGAAGCCTTCACTGAACCTGAGACTATTATCTGTGCTCAGATCCTTTGTTCTCCCTGGGGAAACTATGCTATCAGCACTCCCCCCCCCCCTTGTGGAGAACTACTGATAAAAGTGAGGGATGATTTTTAGGATAGCTTGATTTTAACAATCAGCAAAAAGTGCCCGAAGAGTGGATTTAGTCGCACCGATTATCGCTAAAACGATCGCCGATTAGCAAATTTTTAGCAAAAATCATCCAATATAAATGGGCCTTTAGAGGCACAGCACATTAACCAATAATGTAAAATAATGGTGGCAGCATCAATATGTTCAGAAAAACCCCAAAAAGTTTTATTCTCTCATATCAAGAATGACAGTACAGCGACGTTTCGACCAATGGTTTGGTCTTTATTACAGATGAGCGAGCATACTCGCTAAGGACAATTGCTCGATCGAGCATTGTCCTTAGCGAGTTTTTCCCTGCTTGGAAGAAAAGGTTCGGCTGCCGGCGCGGGTGACAGGTGAGTTGTGGCCATGAGCAGGGGGGAGTGGGTGGGAGAGAGGGAGAGAGAGATCTCCCCTCCGTACCTCCCCACTCTCCCCCGCCGATCCCCGCCCGCCGCCGGCAGCCAAATCTTTGCTCCCGAGCGGGCAGGTACTCGCTAAGGGCAATGCTCGATCGAGTAATTGCCTTTAGCGAGTATGCTTGCTCATTTCTAGTCTTTATCAAGCTTGATAAAGACCAAACCGTTGGTCGCAACGTCGCTATGCTGTCATTCTTTATATGGGAGAATAAAACTTTTTGGGATTTTTCTTCACCTATTGATGCTGCCACCATTATTTTACATTGCTGAATCTCTGGGACTTGGTCCACGTCTTGGTGGCTGCTGTATCACATCTGTGTCCTACCCTTATGGGGATTCCTTAAAGGGGTTGTCTCGCGGTGAAAGCGAAAAAAATTTTTTCACTTACCCCCGCATTCTGCCCTGTTAAAAAGAAAGCATAGGTTAGTTTTTAAAAAGCACATTGCACTTACCTGCATCAGCATTCTGCAGCTTCTTCTATTCTTCTTTTAAAGATGGCGCCGCTGGTCTTCTCCCACGGTGGACCGCGGGTCTTCTCCCATGGTGCACCATGGATTTTCTTCTCCTTCCTTGCGTTCCATTGCCGATTCCAGCCTCCTCATTGGCTGGAATCGGCACACGTGACGGGGCGGAGCTACGATGACGACGCGGTGAGCAGCTCTCCGGCACGAGCGGCCCCATTCACCAGGCAGAAGACCGCACAGCGCAAGCGCGTCTAAAAAAGCAAGAAGCCAGCGAAATTAGACGGAGCCATGGAGACGGGGACGCCAGCAACGGAGCAGGTAAGTGAATAACTTCTGTATGGCTCATATTTAATGCATGATGTATATTACAAAGTGCATTAATATGGCCATACAGAAGTGTATAACCCCACTTGCTTTCGCGAGACAACCCCTTTAAAGGGCTGCTGGTGATACATTTCTTCTAGCACAGTAACCAATAGTCACTACCGGTAGCAGTCCTGCTATTAACAACCATTTTGTTCATACTAGCAATAATTTTCCATGTGTAAGCAACAGTAATGCGCACCGATTGACATGCCATGCTGTCAATTAGTGCTTGTTAATGGACAGAAAATCTGTCTGTGTATAACCACCCTAAGCCCACTCACACACACCGTTTGTTAAAACATGGCATTTCAAATGCAGCGTTTTAACGCGTTCTCAAACGCATTCAGAAATGCTAGTCTGTGCAGCTCCCTTTAAATCAAGGGAGGCGTTTTACAGCATTTAGTGTGGTGTTGGAGAGCGGCCTAAGGTAAGACCAGAGCATTTTATTAAATAAACCATGTTCCACTGTAATCTGTCTTTATCACAATGACTTCAGATAGTTTTAGGGCAATCTATGCTTAGGTTTATCAGAGAATATGCTGAATTTCCAAGTACTGGGCTTCTTGTCTTTCTCGGAGATACAATGATTAGATTCCCCTGTGCAGTATGCCTGCAGGAGGCATTAGGTCTATGGTCACTTTACATCTCTGTTTCTATAACCTTTTATTTGTACGGTACGTTTATTCCTGACTGTGGATTTATATTGCCATATCACTCACAGTACATACCTACCAGAAGAAGCTTCGTATAACACAAAATAAATGTGTACTTAATGTTAACCTCCAGAAAACCAGCACTCTTACAGATAATTGAAGCACTTGGCATCAGGGATTTAACACTGAGAAGAAGATGTGAATGAATCTTCCAACAGCATTAATAAACAATGCAGACTGGAGTTGCTTTATGTGTGCAGAATTACTAAACGGGATTTACATCTTGGCAATTTCTAGAATGTATGGTGCTAAAAAACCCATCCTAGACTATAACTAGACTGCAGAAAAAGGGGTCGGTGCCATTGCCAGGGGTGAAGCTTAACATCACACTGAACAAAGCCTGACAAGAACAAACAACAGTCTGGTATTAGGCTCCACCCCTCCATCCACGTTCCTGCCCCTTCATTTTCTGTTGTAGAGCTGTATTCACACCCTTCTAGTTACATTGTAGGATGGATTTATTACAGACTGCAGGTAAAATTGCCATTTTTCCCCCATTTTTGGGGAACCTCTTTAAGGAAGCACTAAACATAGAAAATGCTCCAAAATAAAAAAAAATATCCCAGTATTTCTTCCATTAACCTCCTCCTTTCTTTGATCCTATTTTATCTTATTTTACAATAAAAACTAAAAGAAACCTAAAGAACTTTTCTGTGTCCCAGGAGCTCTGCCATGCTTTGCCTTCCTCAAAGATCTTCCGTTTCATAAAAAGACATTTATTTTTTTCAACATCTCTCAGATGATCGGTAAGTTGAGCTCTGCCTCTATCCAATGAATTTCTGCTTGATTAGTAGGATGTATAAGCACTTGCTCTGCATCTAAAGCTCCTCACTGAAGGGCCCTAATAACAGCCCGAGATTTAGACTTATTTAGGCTAATCTTCTGTATATAATGACCACATATAAATGCCTTCGTGGCATAATACAGAGGAAGAGCCAATATTAAGCTGAAAAAATTCCAATAGAGCCTCCTCTGTTCTATTTTATATAGGGAGAACTATAAGTTCTCCCTATATAAATACATATACAAATGTATCACACATGTATTGCTGAACACATGAGATCTATTACAACTGGAGTGGGAGCTACAATATTGATCCAACACTTGAGAGAGGAGCATGGAGGTAATGGGAACATTTTGAGGTTTGCAGCTCGTGAATGAGTGGATTGTCCAGAAAACAAAGGAAATAGGAATCAGTTATTGTTGCAGCGAGAAGCAAAATGGGTCAGTAGAACAAGTGCTTTGGGAGGATTGGGTCTAAATGACAGAAATGAATTACACATTTTTCTATGATTTAAACTGTTTGTTTTAACTAGGCAACAAATGGAGTGTTGCATTTAAATACAGCCCCAGCTCCCTAGGTTTTGTGAAGGCTTGTCACATAATCTGTGTGTAGCGTGTCCTGTGTTTTTCACCTGCTATTTTTTATATGAAATAAAGTGCTGCTTTTTATTCTGAAGACCAAAGAATGTCACCTTTTCATCTTCCCTTTCTAGATATTTGATATTCTTTGACTCCGACTGAAGCACCTTTTTGTTGCCATACAGTGTTGTAGTCAGCAGTGGTTGTCCATTGGTGAGTGCCGTTTGCCTCTTTTCTAAGTCATTGCCTATCTATCGCTATACCATAGATGCATGTGAGTAACATGGCACATCAACACCCTTTTGTTCAATGTCTGCTTACTGATTGCCATGCAATTGCCATATGATTCATCGCCAACTGTGGCTGAACTTCCTCAGCACCATGTTGGGTGGGAATATGACACTAGAGAGCTACTGTTAATCTTTACCTTGAAGAGTAGCTTGTGAGAAGCAGAAATCCACTTTCGGGTATCTCTGAGTCCTGTGGGACCGCTGCTATGACTGAAGTAAGGAAAGTGTATTGGAAGTGGCCTTCTTTTGCTATGATAAGGGCAGATCATCCAGGAAGTCATTCACCATCATCTGCAGAAGAGTCAGGTACTGATCAGCATTGAGAGTCCCTGGAATGAACACAGGTCTGACAAGGCGATTGCACCAAATTACAGCCCACACACGCTGACATTTTTCATTGCTTCTCATTGGGTGGTGCACCATACCACTGCGTAGTGCATCTATGCCTTCCTATTCAAGTACACTATTTTTAGTTCAATATAGGACACAAGTATAGAGAGATAGGCTGGATCGGTCTTTTTGACTACTTCTTGTATATTTAAGCACATACAATAAGTTCTATGCAGAAGTGGGATTATAACATGCAGCAAGAAAAAATTACAGACTTTAACATAATACAGTGAAAATAACACTTGGTCCAAGGAGTCCCGGGGGAAGGTTTCTTCACCACTTTACATCCAATGAGATGTTTAGGAAATTCAGGCCATTAGAATAATCAGCATTCACACCGCACCATTGTGCTTTTTTATTAATAATTCTACTGTAATTACTCTATGTTGAGGATACCTTCTGTATCATTTCAGCAGGTGAAAACACAAAACTGAATCTGTGCAGCAGCTTTTAAACTCAAATCCCTCAGACTTTTTAGTATTCCTTGTTTGATTTGGACCTAGCGGAGGGAATTTGCATGCAGATTTTGTGCATTACTATTTTCTGCAGTGTCGATAACTTGTAAGCTATTTTTATGCTAATTAGCATCTGAAAGACTATGCAAACTAGTGTCTATAAATAAGAAGAAATCATCCATTATGTAATGTTCTGCTTTGCCAAAATTAAATCTTGACATTTCATTAACTGTAACACAAGAACAGTTCTGAAAAGTCAGTTTCATCCTTAGTTTTGGCTGGAAAGGGAAAATTCTTGAGAGACCCCTCAGACAGAAAGGGTTAAGAGGTGGAACACAAGATGCGGTAAATGCTTGGGCAGCAAAGTGGCCATACCATCATTAGAGCTTGGCAACACAGTCTTTACAACTTGGAAACACAGTATCGGTCACACCGCCCGTACAGGACAAAGTTACAGTGTTTTTAGGGTGCTTTTAGACAGAAGGATTAACGCTCAAATGAGCGAAAGTGAACAATAATTGTTCGGTCCAAACAACTGAATGACGAACGGGAATCATTTGTTTTTTGTTCATCATTCATTTTATGTAGACATCAAAACCATTGTTGGCTTGTGCGCTAATCGTTCGGTTTAAACAGCGTCCATTCAATCCCTCTCATTCACTTAGACAGGAACTGAACGATTCTGAACTCTCTCTTTTGAATGAGCCAAGAATGCATTTGACAGTCTAAACTGGTTACATGGGTGCAAACATGTTAGCGTTGACATCACACATTCATTCGCTCATTTAAACCGGAATCAACTCATCTATAAGGACCCTTAAACACACAGCAGACCTGTCATGGCTGTGGAGTTACCAGCATTGGCACACAGGAATATACAATCACTGCCCTTATGGTCACGAGACTTGCAGCCTCTCAGAAATATAGCAGGTAACTGGATGGAGTTCACTTGCTCCCATAGTCAGGAAGCAACAGCACCTTCCACAACTCACACTCGTTGGCTGCACCCAGCCTCTCTGCAGGGAAGCTCCAGGGCTTACACTCATTGGCTGCACCCAGTCTGTCTCATGAACCACTGATCTCTGCTACTGAACTCAATAAGAGATGCTCAATCGACCACAGCAATTCCCTCCACAACAGTGGCAGACTCCTCACCTGCATATGTGCCACACCATGGGTGCAATAGGATGAGAGTGCAAGGACTATACACTGCATTGCAGAAGTATTGCTGTGTATTGTACAAATTATCAAAAGATAGCATGTTCAAGTCCCACTAAGTGACTAAAAAAAAGTTTAAAGATTTTTTAAAAGTATGTAAAAAAATTAAATTGTCCTTTCCTATTTTAATAAAAAAATTAAACATGTCTGGTTTTGCCAAGTTTAAAAATGTGCGAACTAATAAAATATTTATCGACCATGATGAACACTGTATAATAAAAAAGCAATACCAGAATTGCTCTTTTTTGTCACTTTAACACCCAAAAGTCGTAAATATTCCAAAATGGTACATTGAAAAACTACTGCTTAAAACTTTTATTTTTGACAAGTAGTAAAACCTAACAGAAACTATATATTAACTTGCATTTTTTTTTAAGTTTTCAATTGTTACATGGCTCATTACTAGAGATGAGCGAGCATACTCGTCCAAGCTTGATGCTCGTTCGAGTATTAGGGTGCTCGAGATGCTCGTTACTCGAGACGAGCACCACGCGGTACTCGTCTCGATTTAACGAGCACTGACCATTGAATTTAATGGAGCCGGCAATACAGCCGGCTCCATTGAAAGCAATGGGCTGATGGCGATCGCGGGATTAATTGTCGGGAAGGGCTTAAATATATAAGCCCTTCCCTGCAATTCATCCAGAAATGTGTAAAAATAAAAAAAATATATATACTCACCTGGTCCCGGCAGACAGAGTTCAGCGCGGCCGGCGGCAGTCCTCCTGAACTGCTCTGAACAGCTGTGAGTAGTATTCAGCAGCTGGGGATTTAAAATCCCTGCCTGCTGAATGAGCTGCCTCTAATTGGTCACAGCCTGACCAATCAGAGGCAGATTCACTCACACACCCATTCATGAATTCATGAATGGGTGACTGACTGCTGCCTCTCATTGGCTCAGCGCAGGGACCAATCTGATTGCCGGCAGCCCATTGCTTTCAGTGCGGGGGGGGGGGGTCTCACTCTTGCCACTATTGTGGCTTAATAGTGGGACCGGGGAACTTGAGATGCAGCCCAACATGTAGCCCCTCGCCTGCCCTATCCGTTTCTGTGTCCTTCCCATCACTTTCTTGAATTTCCCAGATTTTCACAAATGAAAACCTTAGCGAGCATCGGCGATATACAAAAATGCTCGAGTCGCCCATTGACTTCAATGGGGTTCGTTACTCGAAACGAACTCTCGAGCATCACTGAAAGTTCGACTCGAGTAACGAGCACCCGAGCATTTTGGTGCTCACTCATCTCTACTCATTACATATTAAAAAATACAACTTCTGCAAAAAACAAGCCCTCATACGGCTATGCTGAAGAAAACATAAAAATGTTATAACTCTATTACACTCTTTTACAGTCTGGGGAGTAGAAGGGGGGACCCCAATCGCGTAGCGAAAAATGGCGGGAAGAGATTATCAATATGTACAGTACTCTATTTAAAATACGCAATAGGCAGGTTCCTTAGGCTTATATTACATGATCTGTCAGCAGATGGCATCCATGATCTAAAATTTCACCGGAGGGCCATTATATTGTGTAAAATCCGTTTTTTACAGTACATTATGGTCAATAATTCTTAAATAATAGACAGTATGAGCAGAAAACAGGAAAATGTCTTGTTATATATAGTTTTATGTTCACAGTTATTACACAATATGTGTTTAAGGTGATGCACATCGAATAATTCTGCGTGGAACCCAGGACTGGAACATTTCTCCTCAATATAATTCACTTCGGCTGTGTAGAGTATGGTAAAATATTACACTGAAAAGAGAGAAAAATATCAAATTAAGAAATCAGTTGCAAAATACGAATCTTTTCAACAGAAAGAATAATTAAATAATGATTAACCAGAGAATCTTTTTTTATTACTATTTTTTGGGAGAAGTGAGGGGATTTGACTTGTGAATATGATTTTAAGACACTTTGTAATATATTTAACTAGATGTTTGTTTCCTTTTTGTTTAAAATGCTTACAAACTTCCTTGCACATACTGGTACCGTCTACCAGCTGCTGCAGATCGCTGTCTTTATGTTTAAAATGTACGCATCTTCTTAGCAAGAGACTGCAGAGACTGTGTAGCTGGAAGCTGCCTCATTAGCTGTTTCACACTCCAGTGACAGAGACTGTCTTAGCAAGACCCTGTCTCTGGAGCGTGGAATGGGCTAGTAAGATGGCCCACTTTCCCCCCAATTAGATTCTCTTTAAAGTTTTTTTTTTTCTCCAATTTTGCAGTGAGCCCTTTCATTGATTAAGAATAAGATGGTTTTGTTTTTTTTCATACTCACATATAAGTATCCAATAATGTGGATAAGTAGTATAAGATCACCTGCTGTGGTTATGTTATTAGCATAACACTATTAGTAGCTGTAAGTGAACCCCTGGGAAACATAGCTATTGTGTAGAGATGAGCGAGCACCAAAATGCTCGGGTGCTCGTTACTCGGGACGAAATTATCGCGATGCTCGAGGGTTCGTTTCGAGTAATGAACCCCAGTGAAGTCAATGGGCGACCCGAGCATTTTTGTATATCGCCGATGCTCGCTAAGGTTTTCATTTGTGAAAATCGGGGCAATTCAAGAAAGTGATGGGAACGACACAGCAACGGATAGGGCAGGTGAGGGGCTACATGTTGGGCTGCATCTCAAGTTCCCAGGTCCCACTATTAAGCCACAATAGCGGCAAGAGTGCCCCCCCCCCCTCCCAACAATTTTTACTTCTGAAAAGCCCTCATTAGCAATGTATACCTTAGCTAAGCACCACACTACCTCCAACAAAGCACAATCACTGCCTGCATGACACTCCGCTGCCACTTCTCCTGGGTTACATGCTGCCCAACCCCCCCCCCCACACACACACACACACACACAACGCAGTGTCCACAGCGCAGACCAAAGTGTCCCTGCGCAGCCTTCAGCTGCACTCATGCCACACCACCCTCATGTCTATTTATAAGTGCGTCTGCCAGAGGAACCACATGCACACACTGCAGAGGGTTGGCACGGCTAGGCAGCGACCCTCTTTAAAAGGGGCAGGGCGATAGCCCACAATGCTGTACAGAAGCAATGAGAAATATAATCCTGTGCCACCGCCATCAGGAGCTGCACACATGGGCATAGCAATGGGGAACCTATGTGCCACACACTATTCATTCTGTCAAGGTGTCTGCATGCCCCAGTCAGACCGCAGTTTTTTATAAATAGTCACAGGCAGGTACAACTCCGCAATGGGAATTCCGTGTGCACCCACAGCATGGGTGGCTCCCTGGAACCCACCGGCGGTACATAAATATATCCTATTGCAGTGCCCATCACAGCTGAGGTAACGTCCGATTAAATGCAGGTGGGCTTCGGCCCACACTGCATGCCCCAGTCAGACAGGGGTTATTTAGAAGTGTACACATGGAGTTACAACCCCGTGTGGACCGACAGCATGGGTGGGTGCCAGGAGGCCACCGGCGGTACATAAATATATCCCATTGCATTACCCATCACAGCTGAGGTAATGTCATGTTTAATGCAGGTGGGCTTCGGCCCACACTGCATGCCCCAGTCAGACTGGGGTTCTTTAGAAGTAGACACATGCAGTTACAACTCCCTGTGGACCCACAGCATGGGTGGGTGCCAGGATGTCACCGGCGGTACATAAATATATCCCATTGCATTGCCCATCACAGCTGATGTAATGTCAGCTTTAATGCAGGTGGGCAAAAAATTAATTGGATTACACTGTAGGCGAGGGCCCCAAAAAAATTGGTGTACCAACAGTACTAATGTACCTCAGAAAAATTGCCCATGCCCAACCAAGAGGGCAGGTGAAACCCATTAATCGCTTTGGTTAATGTGGCTTAATTGGTAATTAGGCCAGAAGGCAGCCCTGTTAAAATAAAATTTGGTTCAGGTGAAAGTTTCAACGCTTTAATGAGCATTGAAACGTATAAAAATTGTTTACAAAAATGATATGACTGAGCCTTGTGGGCCTAAGAAAAATTGCCCTTTCGGCGTGATTACGTCAGGTTTCAGGAGGAGGAGCAGGAGGAGGAGGAGGAATATTATACACAGATTGATGAAGCTAAAAGGTCCACGTTTTTGATGGTGATAGAGAACGATGCTTCCATCCGCGGGTGCAGCCTACGTATTGTTTAGGTATCGCTGCTGTCCGCTGGTGGAGAAGAGAAGTCTGGGGAAATCCAGGCTTTGTTCATCTTTATGAGTGTAAGCCTGTCGACACTGTCGGTTGACAGGTGGGTACGCTTATCTGTGATGATTCCCCCAGCCGTACTAAACACCCTCTCTGACAAGACGCTAGCCGCAGGACAAGCAAGCACCTCCAGGGCATACAGCGCGAGTTCAAGCCACGTGTCCAGCTTCGACACCCAGTAGTTGTAGGGGGCAGAGGCGTCACGGAGGATGGTCATGCGATCGGCTACGTACTCCCTCACCATCCTTTTACAGTGCTCCCGCCGACTCAGCCTTGACTGGGGAGCGGTGACACAGTCTTGCTGGGGAGCGAGGAAGCTGGCAAAGGCCTTGGAGAATGGTCCCCTGCCTGCGCTGTACATGTTGCCTGATCTCTGCGCCTCCCCTGCTACCTGGCCCTCAGAACTGCGCCTTCGGCCACTAGCGCTGTCGGATGGGAAGTTTACCATCAGTTTGTCCACCAGCGCCCTGTAGTATAGCATCATTCTGGAACCCCTTTCCTCTTCGGGTATGAGAGTGGAAAGGTTCTCCTTATACCGTGGGTCAAGCAGTGTGTACACCCAGTAATCCGTAGTGGCCAGAATGCGTGTAACGCGAGGGTCACGAGAAAGGCATCCTAACATGAAGTCAGCCATGTGTGCCAGGGTACCTGTACGCAACACATGGCTGTCCTCACTAGGAAGATCACTTTCAGGATCCTCCTCCTCCTCCTCAGGCCATACACGCTGAAAGGATGACAGGCAAGCAGCATGGGTACCCTCAGCAGTGGGCCAAGCAGTCTCTTCCCCCTCCTCCTCATCCTTCTCCTCCTCAACGCGCTGAGATATAGACAGGAGGGTGCTCTGACTATCCAGCGACATACTGTCTTCCCCCGGCTCTGTTTCCGAGCGCAAAGCGTCTGCCTTTATGCTTTGCAGGGAACTTCTCAAGAGGCATAGCAGAGGAATGCTGACGCTAATGATTGCAGCATCGCCGCTCACCATCTGGGTAGACTATTCAAAGTTTCCAAGGACCTGGCAGATGTCTGCCAACCAGGCCCACTCTTCTGTAAAGAATTGAGGAGGCTGACTCCCACTGCGCCGCCCATGTTGGAGTTGGTATTCCACTATAGCTCTACGCTGCTCATAGAGCCTGGCCAACATGTGGAGCGTAGAGTTCCACCGTGTGGGCACGTCGCACAGCAGTCGGTGCACTGGCAGATGAAACCGATGTTGCAGGGTGCGCAGGGTGGCAGCGTCCGCGTGGGACTTGCGGAAATGTGCGCAGAGCCGGCGCACCTTTCCGAGCAGGTCTGACAAGCGTGGGTAGCTTTTCAGAAAGTGCTGAACCACCAAATTAAAGACGTGGGCCAGGCATGGCACGTGCGTGAGGCTGCCGAGCTGCAGAGCCGCCACCAGGTTACGGCCGTTGTCACACACGACCATGCCCGGTTGGAGGCTCAGTGGCGCAAGCCAGCGGTCGGTCTGCTCTGTCAGACCCTGCAGCAGTTCGTGGGCCGTGTGCCTCTTATCTCCTAAGCTGAGTAGTTTCAGCACGGCCTGCTGACGCTTGCCCACCGCTGTGCTGCCGTGCCGCGCGACACCGACTGCTGGCGACGTGCTGCTGCTGACACATCTTGATTGCGAGACAGAGGTTGCATAGGAGGAGGGTGGTTTAGAGGAGGAAGCATACACCGCCGCAGATACCACCACCGAGCTGGGACCCGCAATTCTGGGGGTGGGTAGGACGTGAGTGGTCCCAGGCTCTGACTCTGTCCCAGCCTCCACTAAATTCACCCAATGTGCCGTCAGGGAGATATAGTGGCTCTGCCCGCCTGTGCTTGTCCACGTGTCCGTTGTTAAGTGGACCTTGGCAGTAACCGCGTTGGTGAGGGCGCGTACAATGTTGCGGGAGACGTGGTCGTGCAGGGCTGGGACGGCACATTGGGAAAAGTAGTGGCGACTGGGAACTGAGTAGCGCGGGGCCGCCGCCGCCATCATACTTTTGAAAGCCTCCGTTTCCACAACCCTATACGGCAGCATCTCCAGGCTGATAAATTTGGCTATGTGCACGTTTAACGCTTGAGCGCTAGCGACGGCTGGACGGTGTGCTGACAGACATTGGTGGATGGGGCTGAGGACAGCGGAGGTGAGGGTGTGGGTGCAGGCCAGGAGACGGTAGTGCCTGTGCCCTGAGAGGGGGGTTGGATCTCAGTGGCAGGTTGGGGCACAGGGGGAGAGGCAGCGGTGCAAACCGGAGGCGGTGAACGGCCTTCGTCCCACCTTGTGGGGTGCTTGGCCATCATATGTCTGCGCATGCTGGTGGTGGTGGCTCCCCGGCTGATCTTGGCGCGACAAAGGTTGCACACCACTGTTCGTCGGTCGTCTGCACTCTCAGTGAAAAACTGCCAGACCTTTGAGCACCTCGGCCTCTGCAGGGTGGCATGGCGCGAGGGGGCGCTTTGGGAAACAGTTGGTGGATTATTCGGTCTGGCCCTGCCTCTACCCCTGGACACCGCACTGCCTTTTCCAACCTGCCCTGCTGCTGCACTTCCCTCCCCCTCTGAAGACCTGTCTTCAGTAGGCGTAGCAAACCAGGTGGGGTCAGTCACCTCATCGTCCTGCTGCTCTTCCTCCGAATCCTCTGTGCGCTCCTCCCTCGGACTTACTGCCCTTACTACTACCTCACTGATAGACAACTGTGTCTCATCGTCATCGTCCTCCTCACCCACTGAAAGGTCTTGAGACAGTTGGCGGAAGTCCCCAGCCTCATCCCCCGGACCCCGGGAACTTTCCAAAGGTTGGGCATCGGTCACGACAAACTCCTCCAGTGGGAGAGGATTCGGAACCCTTGCTGCCCATTCTGGGCAGGGGCCCGGGAACAGTTCCTGGGAGTCTGCCTGCTCCTCAGAATGTGTCATTGTAAAGGAGTGAGGAGGCTGGGAGGAAGGAGGAGCAGCAGCTAGAGGATTCAGAGTTGCAGCAGTGGACGGCGCAGAACTCTGGGTGTTCGATAGATTGCTGGATGCACTTTCTGCCATCCACGACAGGACCTGCTCACACTGCTCATTTTCTAATAAAGGTCTACCGCGTGGACCCATTAATTGTGAGATGAATGTGGGGACGCCAGAAACGTGCCTCTCTCCTAATCCCGCAGCAGTCGGCTGCGATACACCTGGATCAGGAGCTCGGCCTGTGCCCACACCCTGACTTGGGCCTCCACGTCCTCGCCCGCGTCCACGTCCTCTGGGCCTACCCCTACCCCTCAGCATGGTGTATTACCAGTAGTACAGAAACAGAACACTGTAATTAAATGTGCCGCTTATTGGCCTGTGGTTGGAGGCTGACTTTGCTTACGGAACGCCAGGAAATAATTTTGCGCAAGCCTGCTGTAACACTTAGCTGGCTGCGTATGGATTAGGAGGACAACTACACCCAGCACAGACCCAGTACACTGAGGACAGTCACAGGCAGCCCAAATAGATTTTTTTTCCCAAATGTTTTTGGAAAGGCCCACTGCCTATATTCAATAAATATATGTCTTCTGTCCCTGCCTCACCACTACTGTCCCTGGAGTATGTAAAATAACTGCAGACTGTTGCACTGTGGACAGGAATACAGCGGTGATGTAACAGCCAACACAGAGCCAGGAAATAATTTTGCGCAAGCCTGCTGTAACACTTAGCTGGCTGCGTATGAATTAGGACAACTACCCCCAGCACAGACCCAGTACACTGAGGACGGTCACAGGCAGCCCAAATAGATTTTTTTTTCCAAATGTTTTTGGAAAGGCCCACTGCCTATATTCAATAAATATGTCTTCTGTCCCTGCCTCATCACCACTACTGGCCCTGGACTATGTATAATTACTGCAGGGCGCAATGCTCTGCACGGCCGATATACAAAAAAAAAAAATGTGCAACACTGCAAAAAGCAGCCTCCACACTACTGCACACGGTTAGATGTGGCCCTAAGAAGGACCATTGGGGTTCTTGAAGCCTAAAATACTCCTAACACTCTCCCTATAGCAGCTCCGGCACCAACCGCACTTTCCCTCCTCTATGTCAGAATAAATCTGTGCCGAGCCGCGGGAGGGGCCGATTTTTATACTCGGGTGACACCTGATCTCGCCAGCCACTCACTGCAGGGGGGTGGTATAGGGATTGAACGTCGCAGGGGGAAGTTGTAATGCCTTCCCTGTCTTTCTATTGGCCAGAAAAGCGCGCTAACGTCTCAGAGATGAAAGTGAAAGTAACTCGAACATCGCGTGGTACTCGTCACGAGTAACGAGCATCTCGAACACGCTAATACTCGAACGAGTATCAAGCTCGGACGAGTACGTTCGCTCATCTCTACTATTGTGTAAAGACCTTCCCAAACAGATAGCTATCTTCCTTCTATATGAGTGAAATACCAATCAAAGAAATCTTGGTTCAACCACAAAGTGCAGGATCCAATGTGGTTGAAGATGATTTGTTAAAAAACAGAGCAACATGTTTCGGGTACTGGAGTCCGCTTCTTCAAGCATACTTAACATAATACAAACTCCACTTAAGTATCTTAAATATGGCATTCATAACGGAAGAAGAAGCACCTCTCCAGGTGACTTAAATGATTACAAAACTAGAGATGAGCGAACGTACTCGTCCGAGCTTGATACTCGTTCGAGTATTAGCGTGTTCGAGATGCTCGTTACTCGTAACGAGTACCACGCGATGTTCGGGTTACTTTCACTTTCATCTCTGAGACGTTAGCGCGCTTTTCTGGCCAATTGAAAGACAGGGAAGGCATTACAACTTCCCCCTGCGACGTTCAAGCCCTATACCACCCCCCTGCAGTGAGTGGCTCGCGAGATCAGGTGTCACCCGAGTATAAAAATCGGCCCCACCCGCGGCTCGCCACAGATGCGTTCTGACATAGAGGAGGGAAAGTGCTATCTTGTTGGAGCTGCTATAGGGAGAGTGTTAGGAGTATTTTAGGCTTCAAGAACCCCAACGGTCCTTCTTAGGGCCACATCTAACCGTGTGCAGTAGTGTGGAGGCTGCTTTTTGCAGTGTTGCAGTTTTTTTTTTTTGGTATATCGGCCGTGCAGAGCATTGCGCCCTGCAGTAATACTCCAGGGCCAGAAGCGCTTAGGCAGGGACAGAAGACATATTGATTGAATATAGGCAGTGGGCCTTTGCAAAAAAATTTGGGGAAAAAAATCTATCTGGGCTGCCTGTGACTGTCCTCAGTGTTCTGGGTCTGTGCTGGGTGTAGTAGTTCTCCACATTCATACGCAGCCAGCTAAGTGTTACAGCAGGCTTGCGCAAAATTATTTCCTGGCTCTGTCTGGGCTGTGAAATCACCGCTGTATTGCAGTTCACAGTGCAACACTCTGCAGTTCTGTGACATACCCCAGGGCCAGAAGCGCTTAGGCAGGGACAGAAGACATATTGATTGAATATAGGCAGTGGGCCTTTGCAAAAAAATTTGGGGAAAAAAATCTATTTGGGCTGCCCGTGAGTGTCCTCAGTGTTCTGGGTCTGTGCTGGGTGTAGTAGTTCTCCACATTCATACGCAGCCAGCTAAGTGTTACAGCAGGCTTGCGCAAAATTATTTCCTGGCTCTGTCTGGGCTGTGAAATCACCGCTGTATTGCAGTTCACAGTGCAACACTCTGCAGTTCTGTGACATACCCCAGGGCCAGAAGCGCTTAGGCAGGGACAGAAGACATATTGATTGAATATAGGCAGTGGGCCTTTGCAAAAAAATTTGGGGAAAAAATCTATCTGGGCTGCCTGTGACTGTCCTCAGTGTTCTGGGTCTGTGCTGGGTGTAGTAGTTCTCCACATTCATACGCAGCCAGCTAAGTGTTACAGCAGGCTTGCGCAAAATTATTTCCTGGCTCTGTCTGGGCTGTGAAATCACCGCTGTATTGCAGTTCACAGTGCAACACTCTGCAGTTCTGTGACATACCCCAGGGCCAGAAGCGCTTAGGCAGGGACAGAAGACATATTGATTGAATATAGGCAGTGGGCCTTTGCAAAAAAATTTGGGGAAAAAAATCTATTTGGGCTGCCTGTGAGTGTCCTCAGTGTTCTGGGTCTGTGCTGGGTGTAGTAGTTCTCCACATTCATACGCAGCCAGCTAAGTGTTACAGCAGGCTTGCGCAAAATTATTTCCTGGCTCTGTCTGGGCTCTGAAATCACCGCTGTATTGCAGTTCACAGTGCAACACTCTGCAGTTCTGTGACATACCCCAGGGCCAGAAGCGCTTAGGCAGGGACAGAAGACATATTGATTGAATATAGGCAGTGGGCCTTTGCAAAACAATTTGGGGAAAAAAATCTATTTGGGCTGCCTGTGAGTGTCCTCAGTGTTCTGGGTCTGTGCTGGGTGTGGTAGTTCTCCAAATTCATACGCAGCCAGCTAAGTGTTACAGCAAGCTTGCGCAAAATTATTTCCTGGCGTTCCGTAAGCGAAGTCAGCCTCCAACCACAGGCCAATAAGCGGCACATTTAATTACAGCGTTCTGTTTCTGCATTACTGGTAATACAGCATGCTGAGGGGTAGGGGTAGGCCTAGAGGACGTGGCCGAGGACGTGGAGGCCCAAGTCAGGGTGTGGGCACAGGCCGAGCTCCTGATCCAGGTGTATCGCAGCCGACTGCTGCGGGATTAGGAGAGAGGCACGTTTCTGGCGTCCCCACATTCATCTCACAATTAATGGGTCCACGCGGTAGACCTTTATTAGAAAATGAGCAGTGTGAGCAGGTCCTGTCGTGGATGGCAGAAAGTGCTTCCAGCAATCTATTGTCCACCCAGAGTTCTGCGCCGTCCACTGCTGCAACTCAGAATCCTCTGGCTGCTGCTCCTCCTTCCTCCCAGCCTCCTCACTCCATTACAATGAGACATTCTGAGGAGCGGCAGACTCCCAGGAACTGTTCTCGGGCCCCTGCTCAGATTGGGCAGCAGTGGTTCCTCTCCCACCAGAGGAGTTTATCGTGACTGATGCCCAACCATTGGAAAGTTCCCGGGGTCCGGGGGATGAGGCTGGGGACTTCCGGCAACTGTCTCAAGACCTTTCAGTGGGTGAGGAGGACGATGACGTTGAGACACAGTTGTCTATCAGTGAGGTAGTAGTAAGGGCAGTAAGTCCGAGGGAGGAGCGCACAGAGGATTCGGAGGAAGAGCAGCAGGACGATGAGGTGACTGACCCCACCTGGTTTGCTATTCCTACTGAGGACAGGTCTTCAGAGGGGGAGGCAAGGGCAGCAGCAGGGCAGGTTGCAAGAGGCAGTGTGGTGTCCAGGGGTAGAGGCAGGGGCAGACCGAATAATCCACCAACTGTTTCCCAAAGCGCCCCCTCGCGCCATGCCACCCTGCAGAGCCCGAGGTGCTCAAAGGTCTGGCAGTTTTTCACTGAGAGTGCAGACGACCGACGAACAGTGGTGTGCAACCTTTGTCGCGCCAAGATCAGCCGGGGAGCCACCACCACCAGCCTCACCACCACCAGCATGCGCAGACATATGATGGCCAAGCACCCCACAAGGTGGGATGAAGGCCGTTCACCGCCTCCAGTTTGCACCGCTGCCTCTCCCCCTGTGCCCCAACCTGCCACTGAGATCCAACCCCGCTCTGAGGACACAGGCACTACCGTCTCCTGGCCTGCACCCACACCCTCACCTCCGCTGTCCTCGGCCCCATCCAGCAATGTCTGTCAGCGCAGCGTCCAGACGTCGCTAGCGCAAGTGTTGGAGCGCAAGCGCAAGTACGCCGCCACGCACCCGCACGCTCAAGCGTTAAACGTGCACATAGCCAAATTTATCAGCCTGGAGATGCTGCCGTATAGGGTTGTGGAAACGGAGTCCTTCAAAAGTATGATGGCGGCGGCGGCCCCGCGCTACTCAGTTCCCAGTCGCCACTACTTTTCCAGATGTGCCGTCCCAGCCCTGCACGACCACGTCTCCCGCAACATTGTACGCGCCCTCACCAACGCGGTTACTGCCAAGGTCCACTTAACAATGGACACGTGGACAAGCACAGGCGGGCAGGGCCACTATATTTCCCTGACGGCACATTGGGTGAATTTAGTGGAGGCTGGGACCGAGTCAGAGCCTGGGACCGCTCATGTCCTACCCACCCGCAGAATTGCGGGCCCCAGCTCGGTGCTGGTATCTGCGGCGGTGTATGCTTCCTCCACTAAAGCACCCTCCTCCTCCAACGCAACCTCTGTCTCGCAATCAAGATGTGTTAGCAGCACGTCGCCAGCAGTCGGTGTCGCGCGGCGTGGCAGCACAGCGGTGGGCAAGCGTCAGCAGGCCGTGCTGAAACTACTCAGCTTAGGAGATAAGAGGCACACTGCCCACAAACTGCTGCAGGGTCTAACAGAGCAGACCGACCGCTGGCTTGCGCCGCTGAGCCTCCAACCGGGCATGGTCGTGTGTGACAATGGCCGTAACCTGGTGGCGGCTCTGCAGCTCGGCAGCCTCACGCATGTGCCATGCCTGGCCCACGTCTTTAATTTGGTGGTTCAGCGCTTTCTGAAAAGCTACCCACACTTGTCAGACCTGCTCGGAAAGGTGCGCCGGCTCTGCGCACATTTCCGCAAGTCCCACACGGACGCTGCCACCCTGCGCACCCTGCAACATCGGTTTAATCTGCCAGTGCACCGACTGCTGTGCGACGTGCCCACACGGTGGAACTCTATGCTCCACATGTTGGCCAGGCTCTATGAGCAGCGTAGAGCTATAGTGGAATACCAACTCCAACATGGGCGGCGCAGTGGGAGTCAGCCTCCTCAATTCTTTTCAGAAGAGTGGGCCTGGTTGGCAGACATCTGCCAGGTCCTTGGAAAGTTTGAGGAGTCTACCCAGGTGGTGAGCGGCGATGCTGCAATCATTAGCGTCAGCATTCCTCTGCTATGCCTCTTGAGAAGTTCCCTGCAAAGCATAAAGGCAGACGCTTTGCGCTCGGAAACAGAGCCGGGGGAAGACAGTATGTCGCTGGATAGTCAGAGCACCCTCCTATCTATATCTCAGCGCGGTGAGGAGGAGGAGGAAGATGAGGAGGAGGGGGAAGAGACAGCTTGGCCCACTGCTGAGGGTACACATGCTGCTTGCCTGACATCCTTTCAGCGTGTATGGCCTGAGGAGGAGGAGGAGGAGGAGGAGGAGGATCCTGAAAGTGATCTTCCTAGTGAGGACAGCCATGTGTTGCGTACAGGTACCCTGGCACACATGGCTGACTTCATGTTAGGATGCCTTTCTCGTGACCCTCGCGTTACACGCATTCTGGCCACTACGGATTACTGGGTGTACACACTGCTTGACCCACGGTATAAGGAGAACCTTTCCACTCTCATACCCGAAGAGGAAAGGGGTTCGAGAGTGATGCTATACCACAGGACCCTGGCGGACAAACTGATGGTAACATTCCCATACGACAGCGCTAGTGGCCGAAGGCGCAGTTCCGAGGGCCAGGTAGCAGGGGAGGCGCGGAGATCAGGCAGCATGTACAGCACAGGCAGGGCAACACTCTCTAAGGCCCTTGACAGCTTTATGGCTCCCCAGCAAGACTGTGTCACCGCTCCCCAGTCACGGCTGAGTTGGCGGGAGCACTGTAAAAGGATGGTGAGGGAGTACGTAGCCGATCGCACGACCGTCCTCCGTGACGCCTCTGCCCCCTACAACTACTGGGTGTCGAAGCTGGACACGTGGCCTGAACTCGCGCTGTATGCCCTGGAGGTGCTTGCTTGTCCTGCGGCTAGCGTCTTGTCAGAGAGGGTGTTTAGTGCGGCTGGGGGAATCATCACAGATAAGCGTACCCGCCTGTCAACCGACAGTGCCGACAGGCTTACACTCATCAAGATGAACAAAGCCTGGATTTCCCCAGACTTCTCTTCTCCACCAGCGGACAGCAGCGATACCTAAGCAATACGTAGGCTGCACCCGCGGATGGAAGCATCGTTCTCTATCCCCATCAAAAACGGGGACCTTTTTGCTTCATCAATCTGTGTCTAATATTCCTCCTCCTCCTCCTGATCCTCCTCCTGAAACCTGACGTAATCACGCCGAACGGGCAATTTTTCTTAGGCCCACAAGGCTCAGTCATATAATTTTTCTAAACAATTTTTATACGTTTCAATGCTCATTAAAGCGTTGAAACTTTCACCTGAACCAATTTTTATTTTAACTGGGCTGCCTCCAGGCCTAGTTACTAATTAAGCCACATTAACCAAAGCGATTAATGGGTTTCACCTGCCCTCTTGGTTGGGCATGGGCAATTTTTCTGAGGTACATTAGTACTGTTGGTACACCAATTTTTGAGGGCCCTCGCCTACAGTGTAATCAAATTAATTTTTAGCCCACCTGCATTACAGCTGACGTTACATCAGCTGTGATGGGCAATGCAATGGGATGTATTTATGTACCGCTGGTGGGTTCCAGGGAGCCACCCATGCTGTGGGTCCACAGGGAGTTGTAACTGCATGTGTCCACTTCTAAAGAACCCCAGTCTGACTGGGGCATGCAGTGTGGGCCGAAGCCCACCTGCATTAAACATGACATTACCTCAGCTGTGATGGGCAATGCAATGGGATATATTTATGTACCGCCGGTGGCTTCCTGGCACCCACCCATGCTGTGGGTCCACAGGGAGTTGTAACTGCATCTGTCCACTTCTAAAGAACCCCAGTCTGACTGGGGCATGCAGTGTGGGCCGAAGCCCACCTGCAGTAAACATGACATTACCTCAGCTGTGATGGGCAGTGCAATGGGATATATTTATGTACCGCCGGTGGCTTCCTGGCACCCACCCATGCTGTGGGTCCACAGGGAGTTGTAACTGCATCTGTCCACTTCTAAAGAACCCCAGTCTGACTGGGGCATGCAGTGTGGGCCGAAGCCCACCTGCAGTAAACATGACATTACCTCAGCTGTGATGGGCAGTGCAATGGGATATATTTATGTACCGCCGGTGGCTTCCTGGCACCCACCCATGCTGTGGGTCCACAGGGAGTTGTAACTGCATCTGTCCACTTCTAAAGAACCCCAGTCTGACTGGGGCATGCGGTGTGGGCCGAAGCCCACCTGCATTAAACATGACATTACCTCAGCTGTGATGGGCAATGCAATGGGATATATTTATGTACCGCCGGTGGCTTCCTGGCACCCACCCATGCTGTGGGTCCACAGGGAGTTGTAACTGCATCTGTCCACTTCTAAAGAACCCCAGTCTGACTGGGGCATGCAGTGTGGGCCGAAGCCCACCTGCAGTAAACATGACATTACCTCAGCTGTGATGGGCAGTGCAATGGGATATATTTATGTACCGCCGGTGGCTTCCTGGCACCCACCCATGCTGTGGGTCCACAGGGAGTTGTAACTGCATCTGTCCACTTCTAAAGAACCCCAGTCTGACTGGGGCATGCAGTGTGGGCCGAAGCCCACCTGCAGTAAACATGACATTACCTCAGCTGTGATGGGCAGTGCAATGGGATATATTTATGTACCGCCGGTGGCTTCCTGGCACCCACCCATGCTGTGGGTCCACAGGGAGTTGTAACTGCATCTGTCCACTTCTAAAGAACCCCAGTCTGACTGGGGCATGCGGTGTGGGCCGAAGCCCACCTGCATTAAACATGACATTACCTCAGCTGTGATGGGCAATGCAATGGGATATATTTATGTACCGCCGGTGGCTTCCTGGCACCCACCCATGCTGTCGGTCCACAGGGACTTCACAATAGGGAGTTGTATCTGCCTGTGTCTATGAATTAAAAAGCCCGGTCAGGTTGGGGCATGCAGTGTGGGCCGAAGCCCACCTGCATTTAATCGGACGTTACCTCAGCTGTGATGGGCACTGCAATGGGATACATTTATGTACAGCCGGTGGGTTCCAGGGAGCCACCCATGCTGTGGGTGCACATGGAATTCCCATTGCGGAGTTGTACCTGCCTGTGACTATTTATAAAAAACCGCGGTCTGACTGGGGCATGCAGACACCTTGACAGAATGAATAGTGTGTGGCACATAGGTTCCCCATTGCTATGCCCACGTGTGCAGCTCCAGATGGAGGTGGCACAGGATTGGATTTCTCATTGCTTCTGTACAGCATTGTGGACTATCGCCCCGCCCCTTTTAAAGAGGGTCGCTGCCTAGCCGTGCCAACCCTCTGCAGTGTGTGCCTGCGGTTCCTCCTCATGGCAGACGCACTTATAAATAGACATGAGTGTGGCGTGGCATGAGGGCAGCTGAAGGCTGGGCAGGGACAGTTTGGTGTGCGCTGTGGACACTGGGTCGTGGGGGGTGGGGGGGTGGGCAGCATGTAACCCAGGAGAAGTGGCAGTGGTGTGTCATGCAGGCAGTGATTGTGCTTTGTTGGAGGTAGTGTGGTGCTTAGCTAAGGTATGCATTGCTAATGAGGGCTTTTCAGAAGTAAAAGTTCTTGGGGTGGGGGGGCACACTCTTGCCGCTATTGTGGCTTAATAGTGGGACCTGGGAACTTGAGATGCAGCCCAACATGTAGCCCCTCGCCTGCCCTATCTGTTGCTGTGTCTTTCCCATCACTTTCTTGAATAGCTCAGATTTTCACAAACGAAAACCTTAGCAAGCATCGGCGATATACAAAAATGCTCGGGTCGCCCACTGACTTCAATGGGGTTCGTTATTCGAAACGAACCCTCGAGCATCGCGAAAAGTTCGTCTCGAGTAACGAGCACCTGAGCATTTTGGTGCTCGCTCATCTCTATACAAAACCAATCACTTCTCCAGATATGATTGATAGTACTAGTGATTGATTTGTACTAGTTTAAGTCCCTTGATTGAAGGGGTGCCTGTCCTTGAGTTATGAGTGTAATACTTAAGATACTGAAGTAGCGTTAAGATGGGTGTGCATACCATACATTGTTAGTAAGTAATAACAAACTCAAACTACGCCCTTTAACTTTGTTTTGTTGCAGCCCTTTTTAGGTTTTTTTCATATGTGGTAATATGGAAAAAGGTTTGACGTACATCATATTTTTACAAGCAAACTTTTAAGCCCAGCCACAGGCTTAATAGGAAGCCATCCATGGCAGACCTGGGGGTCTCCATAAGGCACCAAGCTGCCAGGGTAATCAAATTTTAAAACGCAATCTCGTTGAGGTGTACCATTCAGGTGACCTAAAGGGTGCCAACTTCCTGTCTTGGGCCATTTAAAGGGGTTTCTAGGACTTTAAAAAATGTTTACAGGCTTGAAATAGCGTAAAATAAAAAAACAAATGTATACGTGATAATTCCACGGCCAGTGAAGCCTGCGATTGGCTGAGTGGTCACATGCACAATGTATGACAAGTGATCGCCCACTGGCTTCTTCCAGGCTCCAAGTGGAGGCACCAGGGCTCCAGTGCTGGATGAGCAACTCTGTAGTAGATGAGTATATTTTTTCTTTATTTTACACTATTTAAACCTGTAAATAGGTTTTAATGTTCCAGAGAACCCCTTTAAATACCGCTGTCAGAAATGATGACCTGTCATGTAGCATCATGTCCCTTTACATGACTGCAGTAGCCAATTGACAACCTTGGTAACATCAATGTGTATCATATTATTAAAGTGACCAGATGTTGTCTGCTACAGTCACTTGATGTGGCTCTAGATGACACGGAAATGTATGGATAAATAGATTATAAATGTTATTTTTCTTATATTTTGAGCTGTCGGAACCTGTCCTACTCTTAATGTCCCAATTGCTGGACAAATCTGAATGAAGTTTTTACCTAATAGCATAATATTGCATGTGTTGAGGGTAAATGATTTAGGACCTACTCATTATTAATAGATTATACTCATCTATGCTAATATAATCCCAGTGACCTTAAGTGTGTGATTAGTAACATCCCCATTCTGTAAAGCTAACAGTGTTTATCCATTTTCCTCCCAGCTGTGTCACCGAAAGCACTTTAACACCACTCCGTGCTGAATAACGATTTGATAAATAGCGAGGAAATGGCACACCAGAGCAAGGAAGCGTCTTTAACAGTGACCCAAACAGTGTGACGGCACATTTAATTTAAAAGATAGACTGATGTACCAAGGCCAAATGGAACATCTAATAGCTGTGTTATAGTCTACTGATTTTTTAGAGTTAATAGTATAAATTGTTTTATTTCTTTTAACCTTTCTCAATTCTTTGTGCTTCGACTCCAGAAATTGCTCTGAAAATTCACAACAGAGCAATAAAATGATGACATATTACACTTCGTGTCTGCTGAATATAATCTGGATAAAAATACCGTTTTACTGAATGTTTGTATGAGATACGGAGTATATTCTTCTTAATGAATAATGCAAGGATTATATACAAACATTGCTCACAGGGACACATTTTCAGCAAACCCATGGCGACTAATGAAAACTCTTTTTACCTTTCTTTCATGCATTGGGCAGATAAAAGCTTATGTCTGACAGCTGTAGGGTGTTTGAACTGTGCGACTAGATAAATGGATCCAACGCATTGGAAAATAACTGTTCAAGTGCTGTATAATTCCACTCATGGCTAAAAAACATTGGATGGTGTCTAGTCCGCGGGGTGCTAGAGCACCACCCCTCAGCATGGACGTGGGGCAGCGTCCTCACAGAACCGCAAAAGAGCTCACAGTATTGTGCTGGGAGAGACTACACTATGCCAGACTATAGGAGATGGAAGTAACTTGCCCTTACTGCTCAGGAAGATGGGGAACCCCTGCCTAAAAGTGGAGGAGTTAGTGTCCTGGAAAGGACGGCTTCACGGTCTTCTAGGACCTGACTATCCCTATAAAAATGCAAAGAGGGATACACTAAACACAGCAGAGCAACTGTGCAAACACCAACACAGCGAGAGGAAAGTAAACCAGCTCTTATCTGAAGCAGATGACTTTTACTCAAAAGGGTGTAACCAGCTCCAACCACCACCACCAACAGAACTGAATAAACAGCAAAAGACTAGGGGAGGGGTAGGAATATAAAGCCCTCCTCACCTATTTTTTGGCCCATTCTTCCCTATTAGAGGGGAAAAAAATTACATTGTGCTCGCATATACATGCAAATTTCATACAAGCTCGATTTTCTGTTTTTACTAGTGGAGAAACGTGATTTTCACACATGTGAAAATCACAAGTACACTGATGCAATACACTTTTCTTCTAAAATGCGTCGCACTTACATATAAAAATAAAAAACACAGGTTTGCAAGTGCAATATCAGCCTGAATTTCTCAGACCGATATTGCACTTGCCCGTGCAAACGCTTCACACTTGCGTATATACATTTGCGTGTGCCTCAGTGCAACATATTTGCGCTATGAACAAGGTATGTATCAGTGTATCCTACAGTATTTTTATGCTCGACAGAACATGTATGTCTGTGCACGAGACACAAACATGTCCCATTCCTCCAGTGTTTCACGCATCTCATCGCATGTTGTGCACTTATTTATCCCATTGTCATTTACAGGGATGTTTGGTGCACAAATGCACACGAAAATAGAGCATGCTAGGTTTTTTGTGCAGAAAAAAAAATATGCTTGCAAAATACGGAAATGTATACAAACCCATTGAAATCAAAGGGTTCTAGTCTCTGCATATTGCTCTTGCAAATACACTAGTGTCAAGGAGCCTTTTATACAGTTAGGGCTCTTTTACATGGAACAGTCATTTTCAGATACTTGCTGGATAGTGGGAACCTGAACGATTATCATTCTGTGTAAATGCCTTCGTTCGTTTATCATTCCTTGTTATGGCGACTTCAGCACCGCACACTGTCTGTTCCAAGTGACAGCTGGCAGAAATCATAGTGTGGCGAGGGGACCCTGATCGCAAATTGAGACCCCCATAGATATGCCACTGACAGTGGTATAGCTTTACCTACATGCACCCATACAGCAGTACATATTTACACACAGACATAGCAGCACATTCTTAGGTATACACACAAAAGTATGAATGTGTATAAACACAGGTGCACTATTACACATGTATACGCACAGGCGCACACTTTAAAACACACATATACACACAGATGCACACTTATACATATACGCACTGACGGACACATACATATACATATGCACACATTGGGACAGTTTTGTATTTATATACTCAAAAAACAAACAAATATGTTTATATATCAGACCAAAAAATATATATACTTACCTGCATCCAGTGTGGCCTCTCTGGCAGGTATACCGGCAGGCTCCTGGAAACTTCAATAATGAATAGCTCTACTTTGGTCCCTCCTGGAGACCTGGGCTGCAATGTGTTTCCAGTTCTGGTGCCTGGTAGAGGGCTAGATGGTAAAGGTGAGCTTCCGGTTCTCATCAAGGTTGCCAACCTGATTTGTTCTTTTTTTTCTGGACAACTTTTCCAAAAATCACTGACTGCCAACATTTTTTATGGACACATTATAAAAACATAATAATAATAAATGATAAAAATAATGAGTGTTGCAAGCTTGTAAGTGAGACAGAGATATAAACTTATTATCAGTCTTTACTCTGAGCTGTAAAATGATAATTACAGTCATAATACCCTGCTCAAGTGCTAACAGCCATCAAAAAAAAAAAATCACAGACAAATCTATTTTTTTCATGGACACTGGATAAAAGTGCCCTATGTCTGCACACTGTCCAGGAATCTCTGGACAGTTGGCAACCCTGGTTCTCATCCTGCAAGCTGTTCCTAGGGTACTCCACTGCCCCTCCTGCCTTGCCATAAATCATTCACTCTGCAGGTTTCTTCACTCCTCCGTGGGCTGTTGGACTGAAATATCTGCAAACATCTATATCTGTCTTCTCATAGATGTTACGATCGTGTGGGCAAAACTAAGCACGGGGCCCACACGATCGCAACCAAAGCGGACTGGGTACGCACACGGGTCACACAGGTTTCAAGCAACTGACCCTGTGCCACAAGGGGCGTGACAGTGCCCTACTCAAGTGGGGACATCGCCCCAGTAAGGGCAGCCTAGCAGTCTTCGGATATGGGCCCTAGCTGGTCCCAGGAGCCACGCACCAGAACAGGACACATTCACATGCCACATGACAGGGACAGAACAACAGGACACACAGAGCCAGAATACACAGCATACAGTAGCCACAATGCAACCACTAGTAACAGATAGGAAGCTGAATATAAATACCAGTTATTAGTTGACACAACATGTGAAAGCTAGCAGGCCACTTTACGACTCCTGGTTATACTGCTAGTCCCTACACTAACCAGGAGTCTAGTAGAACCAGACAGAGTTCACACAGAACGCTGCAACAGGACAGGACACAGATAGCAGGTCACACAGCTAGCTAACCCAAAACTGACAGAAAATAAACAGACATGAACCAGCAAGACACAGATCACACAGCAAACTTCAGCAGACAAGGATTCATGACTGCTCACTGTGAACACCAGACAGAGACAGATCTGGAGCTGGGTTTATATGTGAGCACAGACCCAGGTGATTGGCTAGCAGGAAGTACCACACCCAGCCAGCTCAATCAATTAACCCTGTGAGGGCTGTGCTGCTAGGAAGCTTAGAACTACAGATCCCAGCAGCACATGTAACAATAGAGTTACATATGCTCAAAGGGGTAAGGAACCTGTTGAATATGGTGCACATAGCGTTACCTGTGGGTCCCCTGGTTTATGAGCTGGGATGCAAGTGAGACCCCTGCGATCCCTATAGCTACACCACTGGCATGGAGTTTTTTCTGGGCTAGATATTGCTTTAAGTGACAGATTTATAGCATCAGAAGTTGGTGCAGTAAGCTATGAATCAAGGGGATTAACGAGTCATGCCCCTTTAGTCGTGGAATTTCGAGAAAAGAGAAAAGTTAATCAATCATGGTAGAAAATTAATTCTTATCAGATTAATGCAATTTCAACACACGAAGACATTCTTCGTAGTGTGAAGAATTTTTTTTTAACAGTTAATAAAAATCCTGCTCAGAAAATAATTGTATAAGACACCTTTAACTATTGCTTAGAGGTCTATTTATTAAGGTAGTCTCCATGCTTTGATCAACATTCCAAGCAGAAGAGGAAAAAAAAAGGTTGCTAAGATGGATGAACACATATGGGTACCCACTGAGGAGCATAAATGGATAGCTTCTCAAAAATCTCTAAAGGAACATCTTTTATAAAAGTTCTACAGTCTTCTAAAGTGTCTAAGAAGTAAATAGTTTTTGGAAGCATAAAAAACATGTGGTTATTGGCACAATTGATGAAAAATCAAAAGTTTGTATATAGGAAGAATTAAACCAGCTACCGGGATTATCTTGTGTAAAGATGGGGAGATATTTGCCTGTTTTAGAAATCTGCTCTTTGGAAGCAACAAAAGAATTTGGTAGTGTAGAATGGGCATTTTCATGGGAAGTTAGGAGAAAAAGGTATTTGGCTCAAAATCTATTGGATGATTGAAGTGAATTTATAAGGAGCTTCAGAATTCTATATGTCCAAATGTGGTTAGATCCCTTCCATTCATTTTGGTAAGAGAAATAAAACGGGAGCATTCCCTGTCACGAGCATTCCCTGACACCTGGTAAGTAGAGGTGTTAGCATGTCAACTGTGGAATACTGTATAGGTCGTTGTCTCGTTGACCTTCAGGCTAGTGAGCTATAGGGAATTGGAATTATTATCCCAAGAGGATTAAAGGCCCATGTACACGCAACGATTATCGCTCAAAATTTGTTCAAATGATGGCAAATGAGAGATATTCGTTGTGTCTAAACGCTGTCATCATTCACTCTTTGGCTGAACGATGATTTTAAGTTGAGCTTAAAATTTATTGTTCACCCAGAGAGAGATTACAGGGACAGCATGCTGTTTTCTGAACGGGAGTTGGAGATTACATTGCATTCTGCCCGAGTTTGGGCCGACAGACCATGCTCTTTTACACGCAAATGAAGTTAATAAAGTGCTAATGGACATTAACACATAACACATAATGCCAAATGATCGCTAAAACTGTCAATCTTTCAATCGTTTGAAAGATTGTCTTTGCGTGTAAATGGGCCTTTAGAAAGATATATGATTTATGTAATTTCAAAGAGCGAAGTACTAGAGAAAGTATGACAGAAAAATATGACAAACAAAAACGTTTCAAATCAATCATCCTTCACATAAACACCTACAGAAATAAAATATGTAGTTTATTATTACTATATTTTAATACATTCATATTGTGTTTTAACCATATTATAAAAAATTTTAATGTACATTTATTTCTTCTTTAAATAGTACATAGGATTAAGCTTATTTATTGTAAATTACCGATACTAGACATTCCCCTCATTTTCATTGGTTTTACATACACCCTTTCCATCTCTTGATGTTCCCCTTATTTGCAAACACTGCCACTTTTTCTCTCCTTGATGGTATTGTGCCCCGTTTCACTTGTTTCCAGCCACTTCCGGACGCTGGAACGCAAGCCATTCCCTTTGGAACGCATTCTGACGTCACTTCTGGTGACATGCAGACACTGCAGTCCCACGAGATCCCGGCTCAGACTGGCGTCTCAATGCCATCTTTTTGAATTTTTATATATAGGATCTGGTCAGTGCACCCTATACACTGGAGCGACACGGACCCTGCTGAGTGTGTCAGCACTCCACGCTGCTTTCATTTTGAAAAGGCACTCTGCTTCCGTAGATGTTCCCTGTTGTAGGGACAGCCCCCACAGTTGTACTTCCATATGTGGGCACTATTGAGATTTGCTTGGTTGGACTAGTGTACCTGTAAGGACTACTACTCCTATTCTTATCTGTTTATGTATATAAGCTTATTTTAGCTAACGATACCTTCAATACCTTAGCCTTGATGCACTGCCTTAACAACTAGGGCAGATAGGGCTTTTTCCAATTATATCTAATTTTTTTTATTCTTTATGATTATCAACTACTATTTTATTATATCCTTTCCTCATTAGGTTTGTGTTGGTCAGAGAAGCATGCTTTTTTTGTTCAGCCTGCCATGAGACACCATTTTAATTCTAAGTTCCATTATAACTATATATTGTTCTAGTGTTTATTAATTGGTTTTTAATTAGAGATGAGCGAGCATACTCGCTAAGTTCAGTTACTCGATCGAGCATTGCCCTTGGAGTACCTGCCCGGCGGGGGAGAGCGGGGAGGAACAGAGGGGAAATCTCTCTCTCCCTCTCTTCCCCCTGCTCCCCCCTGCTCACTGCCGAAACTCACCTCTCACCCGCGCTGGCAGCTGAACCTTTTCATCCGAGCGGGGAGATACTCGCTAAGGACAATGCTCGATCGAGCAATTGTCCTTAGCGAGTATGCTTGCTCATCTCTATTTTTAATGTATTCTCATTATTTTTACATATTATTTTTCCTTTTCTTTTCAAAATCGTCACTCAAACTATTTATCAATCTATCTACTCTTATTGTACACTGTGTCTTTTATCCATTTTTTTTGGCAATGCTTTATCTTTATCAGTGATCTTGTGCTTGGAAAAGGAGTGCCTAAGCTCCGAAAGATGTTGCACTGTTACCATGAGCTCTGTTTAATAAATATATGTTTATCTCATCACAAAGGGCTCTGTTACCATCTATAATGTCCTACGGACTTTCCCAGTCCGTCCACATTATTAGTGTCCTTTTAGGTAGTCACACTCAGTACTACACAGGTCACCCTGAGCACACGAGTCATTCCTTTATCTTCCTCTACTTGGCACTGTTTCTGGGGGCTCCACCCCCCAGCTCTTCTTCATGCATACTCTTGTCTGATGTCCCTTCATTAGGACAGGGTTTCCCTCACCTGTGACCACCACTTTTCTCTGCTCCCTCCTATGTTCTTTCTGCTGTAAACTATCCTAGGTTTACTGTACACCCAGACCTTCTATTTCTATTGGGATGCTGAAGGTGATATTGACCATAGCATCTAAGTAAGGGCCGTGAACAGAGCTAATATGAAACAGCTGACAGTTGACTTGTATAAAGCGGATTCAGTTTCCTGAGTTCACTTCCTTCTCATGCCAATAATCTAGGACAAAAATGTACATCCTTGGTTTTTAACGACTTAATAAAGGTCTGCTTATTTCTAGTCATTATTAGTTTAACTGGACTTTAGAGTGGCAAAATTTATAGCCTGTTGTTACGTGTGCTGCTGGGATCTGTAATTCTAAGCTTCCTAGCAGCACAGCCCTCACAGGGTTAATTGATTGAGCTGGCTGGGTGTGCTACTTCCTGCTGGTCAATCTCCTGGGTCTGTGCTCGCATATAAACCCAGCTCCTGGTCAGTCTCTGTCTGGTGTTCAGGGTGAGCAGTCATGAATCCTTGTCTGTTGAAGCTTGCTGTGTGATCTGTGTCTTGTTGGTTCATCTCCGTTTGTTCGTTTATATTCTGTCAGTTTTGTGTAAGCTTGCTGTGTGACCTGCTATCTGTGTCCTATCCTGTTGCAGCGTTCTGTGTGAACTCTGTCCGATTCTGCTGGACTCCTGGTTAGTGTAGGGACTAGCAGTATAACCAGGAGCGTGTAGTGGCCTGCTAGCTTTCACATGTTGTGTCAACTAATAACTGGTATTTATATTCAGCTTCCTATCTGTTACTAGTGGTTGCATTTTGGCTGCTGTATGCTGTGTATTCTGGCTCTGTGTATCCTGTTGTTCAGTCCCTGTCATGTGGCATGTGAATGCATCCTGTTCTGGTGTGTGGCTCCTAGGATCAGCTAGGGCCCAGATCCGAAGACTGCTAGGCTGCCCTTATTGGGCCAATGTCACCGCTCAGGTAGGGCACTGTCATCCCCCTTGTACCACAGGGTCAGTTTGCATGAAACCTGTGTGCGTACCCAAGTCCTCTCTTGGTCACGATCGTGTGGGCCCCGTGCTCAGTTTGCCCAGACGATCGTAACACCTGTTAAGCTTAAACCCCCAACAGTCATGTTAAAATTTAAAAAAAAACTCCCAAAAATGACTTTTTATTGTATATTTTGAATTTATGTCTCATATAAATATAGTTACAGAGAGCTTAGTAACCGTGGGTGCATTTTAACCTCTTTGTGATACAATTAATTTTAGCCCTAAGAGCGAATAAATCGATTTTCCTTTTGTTTTCCAATGGTCACATCTTTTTAATTTTTTCGTCAATATAGCTGTATGACACCTTATATTTTGCAAGATGAGTTCTAGTTTTTACAGAAATGAATTTTTGATACATATAATGAATGTAGTAAATAACTGTAATTATTATTCTGTGCAATAGAAAAAAAGCAATTTCATATTTTTTTGTAATTTTTCTTTTCATTCACCATGTGGTATAATTTTTATTCTACTTTTATTCTAAGGGTCATTATGATTATAAAAATACTGAATTCATAAAGATCTTATTATGTTTCACTAATTTTGCACAATATAAAGGCTTTCTTTTTACAAAATTCTTTTTGTGTATGCCATATTCCGGGACCAGAGCATTTTTATTTTCCATGAACAGAACTGCGTCGGGCATATGTCTTATCAGATGATTTGTATGCTTTTTTGTGCTATTTTAATGTATGTATTTTTTAAAATTCTTTTTCATTTCTATTTTGGGGAATACAAAACATCAGAAAAATGGCTATTTTCACATTCTTTTTTTTGTAATTTTTTTTTTCAGAATTTACCATGCAAGGTAAATTATTTTCTCAATATTTAAAGCCTTGTGTAATGGAGAAAAAGCTTAAACTTTTTTTTTTTTTTTTTAAACATTTTGGTGCCACAGTTAGCAATGACTGTATCATCTGTGGGGTTAAATGGTGTAGAGAAAGGATTAGATAAGCAAGTCCTCATCATTTTACTCCATCTCTAGGGGGAAAACCCATATGTGACAATCAGAGAGCAAATATGCTACCTGAGTGATATGACAGTGATAACATGAACAAAAATTCATGTCACCTCTCTCCTGTGACAGGAAGAGAGAAAGGAGAACTACAGATCTTTTCTTCAGCTGCTGCTCTCCTCCTCGCCCCTCTCTGCTCTGCATTGTGCGCTGAAAAATGACATCTGTAAATTTAGTATTCCTACTTCATTTCAAATGGCTGTAGCTTCGGTTCTGTAGGTGCTACTAACATGGTTTAGGTGACATTTAATAGCCCTTTTAGAACTGGAGTAACAGGCAATTAAAGTAGAATGACCTTTGTTCATCCATAATTGTAGAATGAACAGAGCTCATCCTAAATTGCTTGGGGTTTATAGTAGGAAATGAATGGAACAAGAATAAATTCCCACATAAGGGCTCGTTCAAACAAGTGCTGTGGGCGCGCAGTATAGCCGCGCACAGAAAGCGCTTCTATAGGAACCAATGGTTTTGTATAGAAGCGTTCAAAGGAAATAATGTTAGACTTGCTAATTTTGCACACCTAACAATGATAGGATATCTGACTAAGGTTGCATCTTTGCATGGTGAGTGTAAAGGTAAGACCTGACCTATCTTTGGTGCACTCTTTCCATAGACTCCTATGGGTGCTGGAAATCACGTACCATGCACCTTGGATCATGTGAACAGGCTACTTCAAGTAGTAAACAGAAAACCACTGCACTCACTCAAAACCCACTGGAAAAAGATATTCCGGGGAGGCAAATTTAGAAAAAAAAACAAGATTATTAATAAAGGATTTTCTTGTTATCAGTAGCGAAAAAAATTTTTTTGGGATTGATGCAAAGCCACCAACAGGGCTATGGACATAGGCCCCTTAGGAAACACATGTAGCAAAAAACGTGGCAGCATATAATGATGCAAGATGAACTCCTTGTCTAAAGGAACATGCTTTATTGTTTCATAGTTTAAAATTTAGGCGACGTTTCGACCTATAAAAGGTCTTTTTCAAGCCAAAAAACTGATGAAACACAGTGTGGAATCCATGTTCCACGGTGCGGAATCCATGCTACACAGGCTACTTCAAGTAGCTGGAAGTAACCTGTTCACGCAATCTTTAGTGTAGTATAGCCACGATCTTTGCACGTCGCTTTACTGTGCGCCCACAGCGCTCATGAACGAGGCCTCAGGGTAAGAAGGACTTATATGAGATATGGATGTAACAAAGGCATCTTAGAGTGATACCAAAAAGTGTAGCTCCTGCTATGGCATGCAAGTATAATGTCCATTCAATTGAATGTCAGAGTTCATTCACACGTCGCTGATTCGCTGCAGATTGTGTTGCAGATTTTGACGTAGATATGCAGCAGACTTTATGTCTTCAATTTGAACTCAATTAAAAGAGTGGAATCTGTTGCAGATCTACACCAAAATCAGTGGCAAAATCCACAGCAATTCAGCAATGATATGTACGCACTCTAATGCTACATTTTACTTAAAGCCTCTGAACAGAGGTTCATTAGACAAAACTTCTTGGGATACCACTGCATAGTAATATCACTTAATATAAAAAAAAAAATTACACAATCTGCTAATGCAAAATGTATTGCTTTGGTTTTACATCCTAGCAGATCCTTTGGTCTTCAAGGATAAGTTGTTAAATGTCCATCAAAAATATGTTAATATTATTTACTGAAATATATGACTCTGAATAAAACTCATCATCATCAGGAATATTTTTTTTTTCGTCATTGTCATTTAGTTGTTCCTATTATATGAAATGTGGTAGGTCTGTTTTGTCTTTCCTTACACTGAGTATGAAAACCCCTTAAAATTCTTCACTGCAAGTAAGTTTTAGCCTAGTTGAAAACTATGTATTTGCTGGAATAATTTTTGATTACAAACCAGCAACACACTTATCCAATCATAGAATCATAGAGTTGGATGGGACCTCCAGGGTCATCAGGTCCAACCCCCTGCTCAATGCAGGATCACTAAATCATCCCAGACAGATATTTGTCCAGCCTTTGAAGACTTCCATTGAAGGTGAACTCACCACCTCCTGTGGTAACCTGTTCCACTCACTGATCACCCTCACTGTCAAAGTTTTTTCTAATATCTAATATTTGTAACTTTCCTTTCAGTTTCATCCAATTGCTTCTAGTCTTTTTTGTTCAAATGAGAATAGGGCTGATCCCTCTGCACAGTGACAACCCTTCAGATATCTGTAGACAGTGGTTAAATCTTCTCTCAGCCTTCCTTTTTGCAAATGAAACATTCCCAGATCCTTTAACCGTTCCTCATAGGACACGATTTGCAGACCGCTTATCATCCTGGTAACTATTCTGTGAACTCACTCTAGTTTGTTGATGTATTTTTTAAATTGGGGTGTGCAGAACTGGACACAGTGTTCCAGATGAGGTCTGACTAAGGAAGAGTAGAGGGGGATAATTACCTCACGTAATCTAGACTCTATGCTTCTCTTAATACATCCCAGAATTGTGTTTGCCTTTTTGGCTGCTGCATCACATTGTTGACTCATGTTCTGTTTATGATCTATTAGTATAACCAACTCTTTTCTAACTCAATTCCTCCCATTCTGTATGTCCTTTTTTCATTTTTCTTGCCCAGATGTACTACTTAGCATTTTTCCTAGTTAAGTACCATTCTGTTAGTTGCCGCCCACTGTTGATGTTTTACAGATCTTTTTGAATCCTTTCTCTTCTCCAGTGTTAGCTATCCCTCCTTTGTGTCATCAGCATTTATAAAAATGTTGAACAACACTGGGCCTAGGACAAAGCCAACTTCAGACATTTTTCTACTTGGATGAGCAGCCATTTATGACCACTCTTTGAGTACGATCACCCAGCCAGTTGTGAACCCATCTAACAGTTGTTTTGTTAATCCCATATTTGGTCATTTTTTCAATTAGGATAATGAAAACAAAGGTTTGGAACCTGTTAGCTATGTGTGTCATAAGTATATATAAATATCCCTGCCTCTTCGGATCTATTCCATTTTAGTCTGAAGGAGAACTTGAGAGGTTCACAAGCTCACTATAACATTATGTACTTTTGTTAGCCATTGAAAGGTATCATATCTACAAGATTACATGGTTTCTCTTGCTGGGAACAATTGGCAAAACCACGAGATTTCCACTGGGAAAGTGTCCTGTGGGAACCCAGCATTATACAAACTTCTGATCAGCATGCCTAGCTCCACAAGAAATTAAACCTGTGGCTGAGGGCTCATGCACACAACTATATCATAACTCCATACAAACTTTGCGTTTGGCAGAGCTATAATATAGCAATGGCACATATAGACGTCTATGGGCCAATACTCTACCTCTGTGCTTCAGATTTTAAATGTGTCATGTTGCATGTACGTCACAGAAGGGGAAATATAAAAACAAACAAACAATCACTGAAAACGGCCATATACTTACTGACTCAGGTGGGCAAACATGTGCACCAGCTCAGCATGCAGGTAGCAAACTGCCAAACGAGGGAGCTAATTACACCTGTGAGGGACACCTGATGAAACAGCCACTCATACAATTTCCTAATAGAGAGGGGGGTGGCTGCTTGGTGTATACTTCTGCACAGAGTAGATACAAAGTGCCAGACCACTCTGATACATGTAATGCACCATGTAGACCAGCAACCTATTAATGATGCCATAATAATTCGCCGGGTTGCCCTGCAACTGAATAAGTGAACCACATTTCACTTATTGAACTGCATGTTGCGGTGGTGCACGTTTGCCCTCCTGAGTCAGTAAGTATATGGCCGTTTTCAGTAATTGTGTCATGTTGCATGGATTGGAAAAATCATAGCATGTTCCATCAGAGCATTGTTGCACTTTGTCAGCACCTACAGCTTTATTATACAGAGCCATAAGCCCTCTGTGTATAGCCATACACGCACATAGCTCAATTGTGTGCACAAGACCTGAAGGGGAGCTGGTAATAAGATTGTGAATGAAGAGATTGGGTCTCTTTTCAGAGGACACCTACTCCTTTGTAACTGGTACAGGCAGCATGTCTTACATTAAAGGTATGTGAGAAACCCAACTTCACTAACCAAGAACACAATATTGAAACCCATCTTCAAAGGAGTAGAAACACAACAATAGGAATTCTCCATCATTTGATCTAATTTTAAAAATAATGACCTACAATGGAAAGATGTTTGTGGTGCATACCTATCTACCCATGCAAAACCTATAAAACTCTCTAAAATTTGGCTACTTTCAATTTGTTCATGAAGTATTTTTGCAATTCTGAAAAGGACTTCTTAAAGAGTAGCTGATCTTTTTTTAAAACTATAAATCAATAGTATAAGTGAATTTAAGGAACTATGTAATGTATCCTATTAGAGAAATATGCTTCTTTTCCCTCTTGTCAAGCACCTTTCCTGCTTCCTTTGCCTACAGTATTTATCACTCATTCTGTATGTACTGATAAAATCAGCACACACAGAGATCAGATTACACCTACAGCCTGTAGATGTCTATGGGGAAAGAGACAAGTAAAGATGTTTCTGCAGATTCTAGTAAGTGTTTTATCTTATTCCAGTGATAGATTTACATCTACACTGCTCAGTGCTGCTATATAATATCCTCCATGCTGCAGCTTCGGAGGGTGTCCTACATAGAGATAGTGAAACGATCCGGCTCCGCTATGTATGCAGTGTGTGAAGACATCATAGCAACTAGTTTCTACCCATTCCCTGAGCTGAATTCAGGGAAAACTGTCAATTACAAATTGGGCCTATGAAAGTGGAAAAATAACCAAGTAATGCAGCGTGCAAGCCATACTCTAAAATGGTCACAAATGCTGTTATTCCTCATCTACACACTTATGGCAGTGTATTCTAAAAAGACATCTAAAAGTGTATTTACACTTTAAACAATCTTATACTTGGCTGCTCAACAGTTCTGAACCTCAAAAATGACCTCTAGTGGCTGCAAGCTTTCAAAATAGCAATTAGTAATCCATTATTTATGGCAATCAAGGCTGACAAAAGATATCGTATAAAAGCAATTAGATAAACTAAAAGTTAATAAGACTTCTGTGCCACATAGCATATATCCATGAATTGTTATGGATGTAGGGAAGTGATAGACAGTCCATCCATTACTTTTATTTCTGGCTCAGTGCCTGTAAAATACAGAAAACCACAAGTGCTGCCCAAATGTAAGAATTTATCGAGTGTACCTGCACATTTCATTGTGATAGTTTTGAAGATGTTTAAGATTTGTTAGATTTTAATCAATAACTTTTCGAAAAGAATTATACTCATTAGTGTCTATTATAGGGATTTAGGACTTCGGTAATTTGAAAATTAGAATTTTCTATTGGTTTAAATTCCTTTTCTCTACACAAAATAATTAAAATGTACAGCATATCCAGTTTGAAGACATTCACTGGAAAGCAAATCAGATACCCTTCAAATCCAAGAACTATGTGTGAGAAAGCTAGCTCTTTGGTTGAAGAACTATTTCATGATGATAAACCCGAAGAAGCCGTAATACCTCTAATGATGATATTCATATGTTAGCGTTATTTTCATCTTACTGTTTTAATTGTCCTCCTATATTTCCTTTTAACACAGCTCAGCTTAAACACTATAAGTGCGACCTATATTTTTATTAATACTGGTTTTCCACTTTTATGACAACTAGCGAAGTGAAGACTTGTTTTACACACACAGGGCAGTTGGAGAGATGCAGATTTAGGATATATTCATATTCAGGCATATGCGAAAGACATTTCATAGATGTAAATGTAGATGTATCTGCAACATGAGCAAGGATTTCAGCACATAAATTTAAAAAAAAATCTGCTGCATGTGAATATACCCTTATATGTGCCAGTCATACATTTATATTTTATTGCCCTGTTAGTATTACTTTGAGAGAAATACTTTTTAAAATGTTAAATAATATACAATTTATAAACTTTGGGCTATATTAAGACAATATCAGTGTTAGACGATGACCTTAAGAATTCAACTTATTCTTCATTATATGTACGAAACATTACATAACTTTCTAACATACTTTGCGCTTAACCCTTTCATGACCAAGAGCTATTGATGTTCCTGTGTCCAGGTCACATTCTGCAGCTATGGTATCCCTACTTTCAAAGAATCATAACTTATTTTTTTCTTTTTCTGGTGACATACAGATGGGTTTCTCTTTAGTGTGATTCTTAATACTATGTCATATCATGGTGTGTTGTGCTATCAAATGGGCTTAATTATACTTGAACTGCTTTACAATGGGTTTTTGTTACACCTGTCTGCTCATAGTTACCGTATATACCGGTGTATAAGGCGACGGGGCGTATAAGACGACCCCCCAACTTTCACCTTATACGCCGGTAATACAGTGGAGAAAAAAAAAAATCATTACTCACCTCCCCCGGCGTTCTGTCGCGCTCCGGGAGGCTGTCGCTCCCTCCTCGTCCCCGGCGCAGCATTGCTTTCTGAATGCGGGGCTTGAAATCCCCGCCTCCAGAAAGCTAATACACACGCCGTCAGCCAGTTACAGCCATTCAATGACATCATTGAATGGCTGTGATTGGCTAAAACACACGTGGCTTCAGCCAATCACACTATTCAATGACATCATTGAATGGGTGTGATTGCTAACACACGTGCGCCTTCAGCCAATCACAGCCATTCAATGATGTCATTGAATGGCTGTAACTGGCTGACGGCATGTGTATTAGCTTTCTGGAGGCGGGGATTTCACTGTGTCTGAGTAGTGTGCTGGTGTTTGACAGGTCTATCTACCTATTGGCTTCTGCTGCCTTCCTATAAGATCCAGCTCATGCTGCCTGGGAGTGGCCGATTACTGTTCTGTTGTTCTGATTCTCTGTTCCGCTAGACCTTGCTTTTATGTTCAGTTTTCAGTGTCTTCTGAGTAGTCCAGCTACTCTGACCTGCTGGTAATCTGACCCTGGTACTTTGTGCCATTCCCTCAGTCTGCTTGCTAGTCTTCCTTGTTTGGTATCCTGCTTCTGTGAGCTTGACCACTAGACCTCGCTGTTATCAGCCAGGGTTTTCCAGTCTGCCTCTCTCTGTTTGTATCCTGCATCTGTCAGTTTGTCTGCTAGGCCTTGCTGTTATCAGCCAGGCCTTACCATCTGCCTTTCCTGTCAGTGCTAGTGGGTAGTAGTCTCTTGCATAGGTACTGCGGTCCCTGCCTGTCCCCCCCTAGTAATCGTAGGGTCAGAGTTGGCAGCCTGGACGTGTCCACCATCAGGGCTATCTCCAGGAAGGGACAGTGGCATGGGTGCAGATCAGAGAGCCCCAAGCCATGCATACCTAAGCATCTCATTAGTACCATAACAGTTTTGCTGTATTAAGATAAGAGAACAATGGCTTTTTAATTGGTTAAGATAAGATTACCTTCTGTGCCATGCTATCACAATCAAGGTACGATTTAATCTATTTGTGCCTACATTTGCAGGACAAAATGTATTTTTCAATGGCACTATTAACATACTATATAATGTATTGGAAAACTTTTAAAGATTTTTATTTGGAGTGAAGTAGGAAAAACACAATTACACCATATAGGCTCATCCAGATGAGTGCGCGAAAAAAATGCATTCTTCGCTTATGTGAAAAAGACATGAAACTTTGCTCGTTCATTGGAGCAGCTGCTCCATGAAGGTCCCCTCATCACTGAACAGTGTGATAGCACTGTGTTCTTACTTCTTTTTTTCATTTTTGATGCGACACGTGTGAAAAGTTTTTTTTTTAAACTTTTTAATATTTTAGATTTTTTTGCTCTAATTAAAAAGTCTTTAGTTTACTATGTATACATCTTTTTTAGTCCTCATAAGGGACTTGAACCTGTGATTGTATAATCACTTATACAGAATATTCAATACAATGGTATTATATTTTGCTGCATTGTAACAGGCTTCCTATTAGAGATGTGCCACAGACATTTCTTATTACGGGAACAATCATGGCTAACCTGGAGGTCTTCAGAAGGCTCCTGGCTGCCATAACACCTGTATTGCACCTCCGTGACATTATCGTGGTGGTTCCATTCGGGACATTTAAGACCCGATTAATCAGGACATTGAAATGCCACTGTTAGAATTGACAGTCAGGATCTGAGTTATATATATGGCTGTTGCGGGCAGTTGACACCTGATACCAACTGTATTTGGAGCAGGGTGTTCTCCTGAGCCTACTACATACACAGCATATGCTATGGACATCTATGTATGTACTTAATGCATGAGGCACAGTTAGGATGTAAATAGCCATTTAGCTCTCAGGAATGTGTTAAACTTATCACCATATATTGTATAAGATATTGCAATAATGGACTGTGAGTGAAGGCCCATTTAGACACAACGATTATCACTCAAAATATGTATTTTGAGCTACTTTTGAGCAATAATTGTTGTGTGCCTTTACAACGCAAGGTGATCACTCAAATGTTGAGCAATCACCTTGTGCTCTGAGCAGGGTATGCAGAAGACAAGTGGGGCAGCTTCTCTTCTGCATCCATCTGTTCTCTGCTCGGAGCACCCAGTTGTTTTACAGCCAAGTGCTCCGAGCAGGGTATGCAGAACACAGCTGGACCACTGTTTTCTTCATACCCCGACTGTTCACAGAGTGCTCAGCTGGTATACAGCTGTGTGCTCCGTGTGGAGTATAAAGAACACAGCTGGACAGCTGTGTTCTTTATACCCCACCTGTGTTCAGTGAGCGGGATACAGCTGAAACAATAGTATCAGCTGCTTCCTGCTGTGAATTCCTGATAAGGCTCATTGTTGTCTTTCAGCATGCTGAAAGACAACGATCACCGACTGCTTAAGGAAACCTTCAGAATGTCAGTGCAGTTACACACAATGATTATCGCTCAAAAGACGACTTTTGAGCGAATTTTGAGTGATAATCGTTGTGTCTAAATGGGTCTTAAGACTGAATATTCTTGTTTACAATCAGAGGCTGAAAAACTGGCACATACCCCTTAGTGACGGGCCTATTTTATGCATCAAGGACCAAGCGAATTTCATTGTCACATTGCAAATGCCATAATTCGTTGACGATATGGGGTTTATTTTTTGTGGAAAGAGATGTACTTTTAAATGGCACCACTCTGGGACTCACATCATATTTATAAGCCACTTACTTTGTGATAGACATGTTTTATTTTCATATGCGTAAACATACAGGCAGCTCATTATACATACTGTGTACACAATTGAATCAGACAACTTGACATTCATTTTGATTAAATGTTGCTATTATGTTGCCTATAACACTTATTTACAAGTGGTGCATTCATTTTATGAGAGAGGATAACTCCCTATGGGCAAATTATTCTTTATTATGTTAGTACTAAGAATTGTAGACCATCTGATGTAACGGCAATTACCTTTTATTACAGTTGTTGCAGTGTCCTTCTTATCATTTACATTTTGGCAACAGCAATGTTAAAAGTCTTTCATATTTTTGCATTTTGTATATAGTATATGTATATAATTGACTTATGCACGTAAGATAAAATAAACTTCCAATGTGTGCAAGTAATTAATTGGAATAGAGCATGCATTTTTTGGTGGAGGAGTCATTTTTGGTAGCCAATTTTAACTCTACCATATAGAATTCAGCTCAGGTCTTTCAAATGGGAAGGGGGTCATGTAATAGCTCATAGAAGGAGTAAACAAGTGCAATCATGTACTAGGACAGAGGAATCAGGCAGGAGATCCTGTGGACAAAGCATTTCAGCGATTATCCCGCCTATTTAAAAATATCACATAATTGTATTTATAAAATCAAGAAAAAAAATATCAATAACAAGATGCTAAAAAAGCAGTCATAATAATGCATACTTAAAAGTCATAACCTGTGTTATCAGACCACACCGGTATCACATCTGATGACCTCGTTGCCACGAGCCAAACTGGTAGATATGAAAGCCTGTGATGAGAAGATTGCTAGCAGTATCTATGAATAACGCAAAGCACTTTGTGTTACAGCAAGATGCTTGTCATGAGAACTCAAGAGAATTCTGCTTATTTGAAGACATTACAAGTTCTTATGTAGAAAGAGAGGGCATTATCATACAAAGGTTATTATTACAAATGTTACAAAGATTATTAGACATAAGGTTTATTGACATCTGCTGACAAAGGTCTCAAAGGTCTTAAGGCTCGCCTAGACAAGGAAATAGCTGTGATCAGGGTATTGTTATCTTATTATAGTCTTACTTCTGCTGAGAAACTATGTCTTTATCTCAACATAGTTTAGTATTGCTGATCTTCTGTTGACTTCTCTTATCTTATCATCCTTGATTCCGGCACTACACAGCGTAAGTATAGTCTTCTATATAAGGTTCAATAGTCTAAATAAGAGAAGAAATACATACACTTATGGTAGCCTGAAACTTAGCAGTTTATGTGCTGTGAAACCTGGATTATACATAAGAGCTTAAAAAACAAAAAAGAATGCAAGCAAAATGGAATATAGGCAAAATTGGATTCAATAGCAGCACATAAAATAAAAACTAAATATAAGCCAAATAGGGCAAAAGAAATAAATACTGGGGATCAATTTGATAGTAACTGCATATAGACCAACAAAACAATGATTGTATAAGATAAAAACAAATGATCAAAATATAAATAATAACAATAAAAACTGCATAATAGTTAGTAAAATATGTGATAAAATCCAGCACAAAGAATGCCATGCAGAATAATCATAAAACTACTTAAATACATAATAAGTGAAATAATAAAATTAAGATTACCATATCGTGATAACGCACAGTCAGGCTAAAGGATCCAAATTAGTTAATTAAAAAAAAATATTCTTATGGCCGGATTTAGAGGGAATGGATTGCCTTTTAGCATTGGTACCAGCTGGTAACTTAAAAGAAATGGAAGAATGACAGGTGAGAGTAAGTTTATGAATAGAATTGAGCGAACGTACTCGTTTCGAGTAATTACTCGATCGAGCACCGCGATTTTCGAGTACTTCCGTACTCGGGTGAAAAGATTCGGGGGGCACCGGGGGGTGGGGGGAGGCGTGGCGGAGCGGGGGGTAGCAGCGGGGAACAGGGGGGAGCCCTCTCTCTCTCCCTCTCCCCTCCACTCCCCGCTGCAACCCCCCACTCACCCACGGCGCCCCCCGAATCTTTTCTCCCGAGTACAGAAGTACTCGAAAATCGCGGCGCTCGGGCGAAAAAGGGGTGTGGCCGAGTAGGTTTGCTCATCTCTATTTATGAACAAAAGTCACGTTATGGGCTGTTGTGGGACAAAAGAATAACGCCTTTTCTTTTGAACGATGATGATTGTTTCACAGTGGGAAAACGTTGGTAATCTTCTGACATTTGAAGCTTGTAAAAATTAGTAATAAAAATAGTTGTTGATTGCCTGGTGGGTGTAAGAGTCCATATAATTCCCGGAGTGAGCTGGGGAGGCAGATCCAAAGAACACACTGAGGATGCTCTACTAGAGCACTCATCTAAGGGAGGGATAGAAATATCAGACATACATTATAAAAGAATGTTACCTGCTGCGGCCAAATTGCAAAGTCCCCCAAGGTGGGATTCTTCACCAAATTGGAATTTGATGGAGTGGGTGATATGGCCAAACAGCTTGAATCAGGAGTATCTTCAATCTCATAGACCAAACTTAGGAGATGCCAAACACATCAGAATCCAAATGGACCAAATTCCCACCAGCATTACAGGAAACAAGAGGGGTACAGTCTACTGCAACATCATCATGACACAAAATCATTTACTTGCAATAGGCTCCATCAAGCACTAGATGGAGCCGCGGGTGTAGTAGACATGCAGGACTGGAGAATATTCGGGATGAAGCTGGACGTTGTCAAAGTTTACAGTACAAATGGAGGAGTCAGGTAGCAGGTTTAGGAGATGAAGCTTGATCAAGTCCATGGAGCACAATAATCACGCAAAGTATTGGAGGAAGGGCCAGGCTTTTAAAGCATGTCCAATTAGCAAGTAGGGTGGAGCCCAAACAAGAACAAGGCTGAGGTTCAGCAGGGGAGCTGCTCAGTGGGGAGAGCTGCGGATTAGAGTGCAGGAGTACTCAGGTTCAATACCCAACACAGGGTACCAATGAGTGAATCCAGTCTGATGCTTAATTTATCAGCATTAAAGGCCCCCTCAGGGGCTGAGTTCAAACAATTGGGATTAGTAGAAGATATAGCAGGTGGATCCAAGTTGATAGAATTCACTTATAAAGAATTGGTCACCGAGGGTTTGGGTGATCCTGATCTGTGACAAGAGGCTCTAAACATCTTAGGCCTACTGTGACTAAATTATTTATTTGTACCACTAGGTCTAAAAATTGCGCATGTATATACATTTGAAACAGATTCCTTATTTGTGTCAGCAGTATCAACTTTAAAAGTAACATGCTTTTCACTTACTACCATACGACACCAACAGTGAATCAGCTAGATCCCTATTAAGCTTTTTAACCTTTTTGAATACAGTTTTAATCTCAAACTTCTTTACGTGTTCACGTGTAGAGGCAAGAAGGTGACAGAAATCAACATGGTTTTCATAAACACAAGTTAAAACAGTGGCTCAGAGTGCTGAGGTAGCAGAAATGCAGTCCTAAGCTCTCCCTCACGACCTGAAAGCTGCAAGTTAAATCCCCGCGTGGTTCAGGTTGCCGGCTCAAGATTTACTCAGCCTTCCATCCTTCCGAGGTCAGTAAAACGAGTACCCAGCTGGGTGGGGTTAATAAATAAATAAATTACCTGAAAGTGCTGCGGAATAATTTGGTGCTAGACAAATAACAAGATTTATTTTATTTCTTTTCAGTATTTATATCCCTAAGGGTGTTACCACAGATAGATCTCTTGTCAATAAGGTGATTAATAAGAGAAGCAGAACAATTAAATAGGATGGACAGCCACTTGTTGTGAAATGTAGGTTCTAACAGATAAAAGGATTCACGCAAAAGTCATAAGCCCCTTGAAATAATGCTTTCAGACAGGTACAGGCTGAGAAAATGGCTGTCAGTATCATTAACAGTCTCAAGTTCCATAAGATCTTAAAATTTCAAGAAAAGATCAGTCATGGACCTGGTGTCATCCTCACTAAAATTGTTGATACATCTTTTCTTGAAATTGAAAGATCAAAGTGAAACTTGATCAGAGGCGAGCAGGCAGCTATTCAGTCTCTTACCTCTAATTTTGACATTGTCATCCGCCCTCCTGACAAAGGTATATGATTCATTTGTCTCAGAAACTCATCGGGATGCCCTATTGTTTTGGGGATCAATTCTTTAACAAGCGATTTGATTGATTTTGTTGATTTGCATTTACAAAAATGGGTGATGGGCATACCCTATTATCTAAAGGACTCTACCCAATTGAATGATGACCTCACTGCTATGCAATCTGGCTTCATGTTGCATTCTTGACAGCAGACATAACGTCACTGTGTTCTAATATTCTCCATATGTAAGCAATAAGAGCTGCCAAATATTTTCTTTCAACCCCCCCCCACCCCCCCCCTCAGTCTCCCATTGCAAAGGGAGTTTTAGGTGGAGGACATTTCTTTGGTTTTACATAGTAATATATTCATTTGAATTTGAGGGAAATATTTTTTGGTAAGTCAGGGGCCGTGCCATGGGTAGTAGATGTGCTCCATTTTATGCAGGCCAGTATAAAATGTACTCTTTTATATTGTAACTAGAGATGAGAGAGCACATTCGTTTAGGGCAGATACTCAAGCGAATATCGGTCTTCTTGAGTAACTGATTACTCATACGAGCAAATGCGCCGGGGGGGGGGGGGGGGGAACAGAGGGGGAGAGTGCGAGAGATCTCTCTCTCACTTCCCCCTGCTCACCCCTGCCGCACCCCCCTTCCCCCCGCCATTACTGACCCTGGCTCCTAAATATACCTTTTGGCCAATTTAAGCATATCAGAAGAGATTGTTCCGATAATAGGGGTTTTCCAAACAGGCCACTAATTTAAAAGAATGTCTTAAAGAGAAGCTTTATTCATCACCTTTTATTAGTTAAGCTCCTTCAATCTTACCTAATCAGACTAGCTTCCAAAAACTGACCCCTCCAGGGGCCCAGGACCGTAGTCACAACTTTATTACCACTTTTACTTGAGGCCATGAAGCGATTAGGGCCATTTTAATAAAACATTAGCCAATCCTCCAGAGTGACTGCTGGCTTGTTGAAAAACTTCTCAAATTTCCAAAAGTCAGCTATCGAAGAACTAACACTTAATACAATTTTCTAGCCTGCAGACAATTTCAGAAACCACCAACTCAGTCTGCTCCGATATTACCCTCTATGATTGGTTGTATTAAATGTGGAAATGCTTGTTCTTTATGCTGTTTTAGTATTTCACACAGGCAGGCTTTTTTAGTGCTACAGTTCGTTCTAAGACCTTCCCAATTTGGTAATTTTTAAATTGTAGGTTTGACTTGGTTGTGTATTTGATTGAGTATTCATTTTGGCTGCAATATACGGTCATTTTACAAGAGTTCATTATTCTGATTTTTAGCTTCTCCGTATTACTCCAGTCAAACAAATCCCACTCACGATCTTCAAACATTCCTTTGCCTGAGGCAACGTGAGGCCTATTCAAATCATTCACGTTGGTCCCTAATGGCCTTAACAAATGTATTGAATCAGGCTTTTAAATTTTATCATTTTTTTTCTGCATGTTGCAGTCCACTCTATACCCCCACACCCCCCTTGTTCTTCATTTTATATTTTATTTTAATAAATTTTGTCTTCTAGTTTTATTGTTTATTGTGGTTATCTATACGGTATAATTTTTTTATTCACTAATTTGGGTATTTTATAGAGATGAGCGAGCATGCTCTTCCGAGCTTGCTACTCGTTCGAGTATTAGGGTACTCGAGATGCTCGTTACTCGAGACGAGCACCACGCAGTACTCGAGTGAATTGCATTTCCCTTCCCACATGTTTTAGCCATTTTCTAGCCAATAAACATGCGAGGAAGGCATTACCCCAACTATCCTTCTTAGGGCTACTCCTCATCGTGTGCATTACTGTTGTGGCTGGCTGGGAGTAGTAGTGCATCTTTTATTTTTTTAAAGCATCTTTCCCACTGCAGAGCATTACAGCTATAGCATTCTCAGTCTGCAGTGCATTAGGCAGAGTTTAGGGACAGAGCTGCTGAGATAGGGAAAGTTTTACAGTCGAGATCCTTTCTACAAGAACTCCAATGGTCCTTCTTAGGGCTACTCCTCATCGTGTGCCTTACAGTTGTGGCTGGCTGGGAGCAGTAGTGCACCAATATTTTTTTTTAAAGCATCTATCCCTCTGCAGAGCATTACAGCTATAGCATTCTCAGTCTGCAGCGCATTAGGCAGAGTTTAGGGACAGAGCTGCTGAGATAGGGAAAGTTTTACAGTCGGGATCCTCTCTACAAGAACCCCAATGGTCCTTTTTAGGGCTGCTCCTCACTGTGTGCATTAGAGTTTTGGCAGGCTGGGAGCATAGTGCACCCTTTTTCTTTTAAAGCATCTAGCCCTGTGCAGAGCCTTTCAGTTATTCCGTTTCAGCCTGCAGTGCATTAAACCGAGGTCTCACTGCTAAACAGTACTCTAATATTTACTGGGCCACTGTAAACTATTTCAGTTATACCATTCTATGTCTGCAACGCATTAGAAAGAGGTCTCACCGCTAAACAGTACTCTGATATTTCCTAGGCCACTGCAAAGTATTTCAGTTATACCGTTCTATGTGTGCAGTACATTAGACAGGGGTCTCACCGCTAAACAATACTCTAATATTTCCTGGGCCACTGCAAACCATTTCAGTTATATCGTTCTCAGTCTGCAGTGCATTAGACCGAGGTCTCACTGTGAAATAGTACTCTAATATTTCCTAGGCCACTGCAAAGCCTTTCAGTTATACCGTTCTCAGTCTGCAGTGTATTAGACCAAGGTCTCACCATGAAACAGTACTCTAATATTTCCTGGGCCACTGCAAAGTATTTCAGTTATACTATTCTCAGTCTGCAGTGCATTAGACCGAGGTCTCATCGTGAAACATTACTCTGATATTTCCTAGGTCACTAAAAAGTATTTCAGCTCTGCCACTTTGCAGAGCGTCTCATACCCTTTCCTTGGTGGGGTTGAGATAGACGCAGTTACCAGCACTATCCACTGGCTTTAGAGTCTTCTCCCACCCCATACAGCCTCTCTTATCTACAAGTCTCTACGAGCAGTAAATTAACCCTAGGTATCAGCGCAAGACTTCGGGTTAATTTTTTCAAGTCACAGAATAGAGCCTCCGCTGTCTACAAGTCTCTGTGTGCGGTGAATTAGCCACACTTGTCAGCGCTGTACAGTGGGGTAATTTATTTGGGCCCTGCTCTACCTTAATCCGTCATAATGAGGAATAGGCTTAAGGGTCGAGGATGTGGACATGGGCATCCAAGTGAGGGTGTGGGCACAGGCTGAGTTCCTAGGTGGGGTGAATCACAGCCGACAGAGCAGTGCGAGCAGGTCCTGTCGTGAATGGCAGAAAATGCGTCCAGCAATGTATCGACCATCCAGTCTTCTATGCAGTCCACTACTCCCGGACTAGGGACTGCAACTCTGAATCCCCAGGATGCTCCTCCTTCCTCCCAGCCTCCTTACTCCATGAAAATGACATATTCTGAGCAGGCAGACTTCCAGGTACTGTTCTTGGGTCCCTTCCCTGAGTCGGAAAAAACGGTTCCTCTCTCACCTGAGTAGTTTGTCGTGACTGATGCCCAACCTTTGGAAAGTTCTTGGAGTCCGGATGATGAGTCTGAGGACTTCCGGCAACTGTCTCAAGAGCTTTTTGTGGATGAGGATGATGAGACACAGTTGTCTGTCAGTGAGGTAGTAGTAAGGGCAGTAAGTCCGAGGGAGGAGCGCACAGAGGATTCGGAGGAAGAGCAGCTAGACGATGAGGTGACTGACCCCACCTGGCTTGCTAAGCCTACTGAGGACAGGGCTTCAGAGGGGGAGGCAAGTGCAGCAGCAGGACAGGTTGGAAGAGGCAGTGGAAAGGCCAGGGGTAGAGGCAGGGCCAGAGCGAAGAATCCCCCAATTGTTTCCCAAAGCACCCCCTCATGGCAAGCCTTTGTGCAGAGGGCTAGTTGTTCAAAGGTGTGGATGCTTTTTAGTGAGAGTGCGGACCAACAAGGAACTGTGGTGTGCAACTTGTGTCGCACCAAGATCAGCCGAGGAGCCACCACTACCAGCCTGACCACCACCAGCATGCGCAGGCATATGATGGCCAAGCACCCCACAAGGTGGGACGCAGGACATTCCCCGCCTCAACCTGCCACACTGATCCAATCTCCCTCCCAAGACACAGGCACGAGCACCTCCTGGCCCTGGCCTGCACCCACACTCTCATCTCCACGGTCCTCAACTCCATCAAGAAATGTCTGTCAGCGCAGCGTTCAGCTGTCGCTAACACAATCGTTGCAGTGAAAGCGGAAATACGCCGCCACCCACCCGCATGCACAAGCTTTAAACGTGGAGGAGGTGGCATAATACGAGGCTGAAGAGGAGGAGGATCCTGTAAGTTATCCTCATAGTGAGGACAGTGATGTGTTGCGTACTGGTACCCTGGCACACATGGCTGACTTCATGTTGGGCTGCCTTTTCTGTGACCCTCGCGTTAGACGAATTCTGGCCAACATGGATTACTGGGTGTACACCCTTCTAGACCCACGGTATAAGGAGAACCTTTCCACTCTCATACCCAAAGAGTAAAGGGGTACGAGAGTGATGCAATACCACAGGGCCCTGGGGAAAAAAGTGATGGTAAAGTTCCCTTCTGACAGTGCTAGCGTCAGAAGACGCAGTTCCGAGGGTCAACTAGCAGGGGAGACGCGGGGATCAGGCAGCATGTCCAGCGCAGGCAGGGGAACACTCTTCAAGGCCTTTGCCAGTTTTATGGCTCCCCAGCAAGACTGTGTCACCACTCCCCAGTCAAGGCTGAGTCAGAGGGAGCAATGTAAAAATATGGTGAGGGAGTACATAGCCGATCGTACCACCATCCTTCGTAATCCCTCAGCTCCATACAACTATTGGGTGTCAAAGCTGGACACGTGGCACGAACTTGCACTGTATGCCCTGGAGGTGCTGGCCTGCCCTGCCGCTAGCGTCTTGTCAGAGAAGGTGTTTAGTGCAGCTGGGGGAATCATCATGGATAAGCATACCCGCCTGTCAACTTCCAATGCCAAAATGCTTACACTCATAAAGATGAACGAAGGCTGGATTTCCCCAGACTTCTCTTCTCTATTGACGGAAATCAGTGAAACCTAATGATTCTTTTCACTGCAACAGGAGAAAAATGCATCCTCTATCACCACAATAAAAGGGGAATTAGCTTTGTCAATATTTGCCTCTCGGATATTATTACTCCTCCTACTCCTCCTAAAACAGCATGTCATCACGCTGAACTGCCATTTTTTTTGCGGCCAAAAGGCTCTGTTTAAAAGTTTTTACAATTTTTAAAAGTTTCAAAAGTTTTTATGCTTTAATTGAAACCAATTTTTTCGGAGGGCTGCTTCCAGGCTTTGTTACAAATTAAGCAACAGCGAGCTGTATCTTTAAAAAATGTTTATGGGTTTCACCTGCCCTCGCAATTGAGCAATTTTTTAGGGGCCCTTGCCTATACTGTTGTCTAACTAATTTTTCCGGCCTTAGCCTACACTCTTGGTAACCAAATTTTTTCAGGTGTTCGCCTATACTCTTGGTACACCAATGTTTCAGGGGTTCGCCTACACTCCTGCTACAGAAATGTTACAAGTGGCCTCCTATACTCTTGCTACATAAATGTTACAGGGGTCCGCCTATACACTTGCTACTGAAAGGTTTGAGGAGTTCGCCTGTACTCTTGCTACAGAAATGTTACAGCAGTTCTGCCTATAAACTTGCTACTGAAAGGTTTAAGGGGTTCGCCTATGCTGTTGCTACAGAAATCTTACTGGAGTCCGCCTATACTCTTGCTACATAAATATTACAGGGGTCCGCCTATAAACTTGCTACTGAAAGGTTTGAGGGGTTCGCCTATACTCTTGCTACAGAAATGTTACTCCTCATCGCAGACGCACTTATAAATCGACATGAGGGTGGTGGGGCTGTGAAGCGAGCGTCTGGCATGAGGCCAGCTGAACCCTGCGCTGGGAACATTTTGTGTGCTCTGTGGATGCAGGATCGTGCGGGGGGTTGGACAGCAATACCAGCATGTGACACCCAGGAGAAGAGGCAGCAGTGTCACCTGCAGGCAGTGATTGTCCTTGGTTGCAGCTAGTGTGGTGCTTAGCTAAGATGTGCCAGTGCGTGTGCCTGGCTAATGAGGGACTGTCCCAAGTAAATTGTTAAGGGGGTGACCGCCAGGCTCTTGCCGCTATTTTGTTTTAATACTGGGACATGGAAGCCTCAGATGCAGCCATGCATGCTGCCCCTGCCATTCCCTATCCATTTCTGTCATATTTCCATTACTTTCTGAGGTTTTCAGGTGTTTCACAAATCATCCCCTATGTGCAGTATCGGTCCCATACAAAAATGCTCGAGACCCCCATTGACTTCAATGGGGTTCGTTACTCGAAACAAGCTCTCGAGCATTACGAAAAGTTCGACTCGAGTACTGAGCACTAGAGATGAGCGAGCACCAAAATGCTCGGGTGCTCGTTACTCGAGACGAATTTTTCGCGATGCTCGAGGGTTCGTTTCGAGTAACGAACCCCATTGAAGTCAATGGGCGACTCGAGCATTTTTGTATATCGCCGATGTTTGCTAAGGTTTTCATTTGTGAAAATCGGGGCAATTCAAGAAAGTGATGGGAACGACACAGAAACGGATAGGGCAGGCGAGGGGCTACATGTTGGGCTGCATCTCAAGTTCCCAGGTCCCACTATTAAGCCACAATAGCGGCAAGAGTGGGCCCCCCCCCCTCCCAACAATTTTTACTTCTGAAAAGCCCTCATTAGCAATGCATACCTTAGCTAAGCACCACACTACCTCCAACAAAGCACAATCACTGCCTGCATGACACTCCGCTGCCACTTCTCCTGGGTTACATGCTGCCAACCCCCCCCCCCCCCCCCCCACGACCCAGTGTCCACAGCGCACACCAAACTGTCCCTGCCCAGCCTTCAGCTGCCCTCATGCCACGCCACCCTCATGTCTATTTATAAGTGCATCTGCCACAGGAAAAGCAGGCATACACTGTAGAGGGTTGGCACGGCTAGGCAGCGACCCTCTTTAAAAGGGGCGGGGCGATAGCCCACAATGCTGTACAGAAGCAATGAGAAATCCAATCCTGTGCCACCTCCATCTGGAGCTGCACACGTGGGCATAGCAATGGGGAACCTATGTGCCACACACCATTCATTCTGTCAAGGTGTCTGCATGCCCCAGTCAGACCGCGTTTTTTTATATATAGTCACAGGCAGGTACAACTCCGCAATGGGAATTCCGTGTGCACCCACAGCATGGGTGGCTCCCTAGAACCCACCGGCGGTACATAAATATATCCCATTGCAGTGCCCATCACAGCTGATGTAATGTCGTGCTTAATGCAGGTGGGCTTCGGCCCACACTGCATGCCCCAGTCAGACTGGGGTTCTTTAGAAGTGGAAACAGATGCATTTACAACTCCCTGTGGACCCACAGCATGGGTGGGTGCCAGGAAGCCACCGGCGGTACATAACAATATCCCATTGCATTGCCCAACACAGCTGAGGTAGTAATGTCATGTTTAAGGCAGGTGGGCTTCGGCCCACACTGCATGCCCCAGTCAGACTGGGGTTCTTTAGAAGTGGAAACAGATGCATTTACAACTCCCTGTGGACCCACAGCATGGGTGGCTCCCTGGAACCCACCGGCGGTACATAAAAATATCCCATTGCATTGCCCATCACAGCTGAGGTAGTATTGTCATGTTTAATGCAGGTGGGCTTCGGCCCACACTGCATGCCCCAGTCAGACTGGGGTTCTTTAGAAGTGGAAACAGATGCATTTACAACTCCCTGTGGACCCACAGCATGGGTGGCTCCCTGGAACCCACCGGCGGTACATAAATATATCCCATTGCAGTGCCCATCACAGCTGATGTTATGTCAGCTGTAATGCAGGTGGGCCAAAAATTTATTGGATTACACTGTAGGGCCCACAAAAATTGGTGTACCAACAGTACTAATGTACCTGAGAAAAATTGCCCATGCCCAACCGAGAGGGCAGGTGAAACCCATTAATGGCTTTGGTTAATGTGGCTTAATTGGTAACTAGGCCTGGAGGCAGCCCAGTTAAAATAAAAATTGGTTGAGGTGAAAGTTTCAACGCTTTAATGAGCATTGAAACGTATAAAAATTGTTTAGAAAAATTATATGACTGAGCCTTGTGGGCCTAAGAAAAATTGCACGTTCGGCGTGATTACGTCAGGTTTCAGGAGGAGGAGCAGGAGGAGGAGGATGAATATTATACACAGATTGATGAAGCAAAAAGGTCCCCGTTTTGGATGGTAATAGAGAACGATGCTTCCATCCGCGGGTGCAGCCTACGTATTGCTTAGGTATCGCTGCTGTCCGCTGGTGGAGAAGAGAAGTCTGGGGAAATCCAGGCTTTGTTCATCTTGATGAGTGTAAGCCTGTCGGCACTGTCGGTTGACAGGTGGGTACGCTTATCCGTGATGATTCCCCCAGCCACACTAAACACACTCTCTGACAAGACGCTAGCCGCAGGACAAGCAAGCACCTCCAGGGCATACAGCGCGAGTTCAGGCCACGTGTCCAGCTTCAACACCCAGTAGTTGTAGGGGGCAGAGGCGTCACCGAGGACGGTGCTGCAATCGGCTACGTACTCCCTCACCATCCTTTTACAGTGCTCCCGCCAACTCAGCCTTGACTGGGGACCGGTGACACAGTCTTGCTGGGGATCCATAAAGCTGTCATAGGCCTTAGAGAGTGTTCCCCTGCCTGCGCTGTACATGCTGCCTGATCTCTGCGCCTCCCCTGCTACCTGGGCCGCGGAAATGCGCCTTCGGCCACTAGCGCTGTCGGATGGGAAGTTTACCATCAGTTTGTCCACCAGCGCCCCGTGGTATAGCATCATTCTCGAACCCCTTTCCTCTTCGGGAATGAGAGTGCAAAGGCTCTCCTTATACCGTGGATCGAGCAGTGTGTACACCCAGTAATCCGTAGTGGACAGAATGCGTGTAACGCGAGGGTCACGAGAAAGGCATCCTAACATGAAGTCAGCCATGTGTGCCAGGGTACCTGTACGCAACACATAGCTGTCCTCACTCGGAAGATCACTTTCAGGATCCTCCTCCTCCTCCTCCTCCTCTGGCCATACACGCTGAAAGGATGACAGGCAAGCTGCATCTGTACCCTCAGCAGTGGGCCAAGCTGTCTCTTCCCCCTCCTCCTCATGCTCCTCCCCCTCCTCCTGCTCCTCTGGCCATACACGCTAAAAAGGATGACAGGCAAGCAGCATCTGTCCCCTCAGCAGTGGGCCAAGCTGTCTCTTCCCCCTCCTCCTCATGCTCCTCCCCCTCCTCCTCAACGCGCTGAGATATAGACATGAGGTTGCTCTGACTATCCAGCGACATACTGTCTTCCCCCGCCTCCGTTTCTGATTCCAAAGCGTCTGCCTTTATGCTTTGCAGGGAACTTCTCAAGAGGCATAGCAGAGGAATGGTGACGCTAATGATTGCAGCATCCCCGCTCACCATCTGGGTAGACTCCTCAAATTTTCCAAGGACCTGGCAGATGGCTGCCAACCAGGCCCACTCTTCTGTAAATAATTGAGGAGGCTGACTCCCACTGCGCCGCGCAAGTTGGAGTTGGTATTCCACTATAGCTCTACGCTGCTCATAGTGTCTGCCCAACATGTGGAGCGTAGAGTTCCACTGTGTGGGCACGTCGCACAGCAGTCGGTGCACTGGCAGATTAAACCGATGTTGCAGGGTCCGCAGGGTGGCAGCGTGCGTGTGGGATTTGCGGAAATGTGCACAGAGCTGGCGCACCTTTCCGAGCAGGTATGACAAGTGGGGGTAGCTTTTCAGAAAGCGCTGAACCACCAAATTAAAGACATGGGCCAGGCATGGCACGTGCGTGAGGCTGCCGAGCTGCAGAGCCGCCACCAGGTTACGGCCGTTGTCACACACGACCATGCCTGGTTGGAGGCTCAGCGGCGCAAGCCAGTGGTCGGTCTGCTCTGTCAGACCCTGCAGCAGTTCGTGGGCCGTGTGGCTCTTCTCTCCTAAGCTGAGTAGTTTCAGCACGGCCTGCTGACGCTTGCCCACCGCTGTGCTGCCTCGCCGCGTGACACCGACTGCTGGCGACGTGCTGCTGCTGACACATCTTAATTGCGAGACAGAGGTTGCGTAGGAGGAGGAGGAGGGTGGTTTAGTGGAGGAAGCATACACCGCTGCAGATACCACCACCGAGCTGGGGCCCGCAATTCTGGGGGTGGGTAGGACGTGAGCGGTCCCAGGCTCTGACTCTGTCCCAGCCTCCACTAAATTCACCCAATGTGCCGTCAGGGAGATATAGTGGCCCTGCCCGCCTGTGCTTGTCCACGTGTCTGTTGTTAAGTGGACCTTGCCAGTAACCGCGTTGGTGAGAGCGCGTACAATGTTGCGAGAGACGTGGTCGTGCAGGCCTGGGACGGCACATCGGGAAAAGTAGTGGCGACTGGGAACCAAGTATCGCGGGGCCGCCGCCATCATGCTTTTGAAAGCCTCCGTTTCCACAAGCCCATACGGCAGCATCTCTAGGCTGTTCAATTTTGCAATGTGCACATTTAACGCTTGAGCGTGCGGGTGCGTGGCGTCGTACTTGCGCTTGCGCTCAAACTGTGGCGCTAGCGACGTCTGGACGCTACGCTGAGAGACATTGCTGGATGGGGCCGAGGACAGCGGAGGTGAGGGTGTGGGTGCAGGCCAGGAGACGGTACTGCCTGTGTCCTCAGAGGGGGGTTGGATCTCAGTGACAGGTTGGGGCACAGGGGGAGAGGCAGTGGTGCGAACCGGAGGTGGTGAACGGGCATCGTCCCACCTTGTGGGGTGCTTGGCCATCATATGCCTGCGCATGCTGGTGGTGGTGCCTCCCCAGCTGATCTTGGCGCGACAAAGGTGAAAAACTGCCACACCGTAGAGCACCTTGACCTCTGCAGGGTGGCATGGCGCGAGGGGGCGCTTTGGGAACCAGTTGGTGGATTATTCGGTCTGGCCCTGCCTCTACCCCTGGCCACCGCACTGGCTCGGCCTGTGCCCACACCCTGACTTGGGCCTCCGCGTCCTCGTCCGCGTCCACGTCCTATAGGCCTACCCCTACCCCTCTGCATCGTGTAGTAGCAGTAGTGCAGAAACAGAACGCTGTAATTAAATGTGCCGCTTATTGGCCTGTGGTTGGAGGCTGACTTCGTTTACGGAACTCCAGGAAATAATTTGGCGCACGCCTGCTGTAACACTTAGCTGGCTGCGTATTTATTTGGAGAAATACTACCCCCAGCAGACACGGACCCAGAACACTGAGCAGAGTGACAGGCAGGCCAAATAGATTTTTTCCAAATATTTTTTTCTAAAGGACCACTGCGTATATTCAATCTATAATATGTCTTCTGGCCCTGCCTACACAATTCTGTCCCTGATGTGTGTGTCACGGAACTGCAGTGTTGCACTGTTATTAACTGCAACAGACCGGTGATTTCAGAGCCAGGAAATAATTTGGCGCAAGCCTGCTGTAACACTTAGCTGGCTGCGTATTTATTTGGAGAAATACTACCCCCAGCAGACACGGACCCAGAACACTGAGCAGAGTGACAGGCAGGCCAAATAGATTTTTTCCAAATATTTTTTTCTAAAGGACCACTGCGTATATTCAATCTATAATATATGTCTTCTGGCCCTGCCTACACAATTCTGTCCCTGATGTGTGTGTCACGGAACTGCAGTGTTGCACTGTTATTAACTGCAACAGACCGGTGATTTCAGAGCCAGGAAATAATTTGGCGCAAGCCTGCTGTAACACTTAGCTGGCTGCGTATTTATTTGGAGAAATACTACCCCCAGCAGACACGGACCCAGAACACTGAGCACAGTGACAGGCAGGCCAAATAGATTTTTTCCAAATATTTTTTTCTAAAGGACCACTGCGTATATTCAATCTATAATATGTCTTCTGGCCCTGCCTACACAATTCTGTCCCTGATGTGTGTGTCACGGAACTGCAGTATTGCACTGTTATTAACTGCAACAGACCGGTGATTTCAGAGCCAGGAAATAATTTGGCGCAAGCCTGCTGTAACACTTAGCTGGCTGCGTATTTATTTGGAAAACTACTACCCCCAGCAGACACAGACCCAGAACACTGAGCACAGTGACAGGCAGGCCAAATAGATTTTTTTCAAATATTTTTTTCAAAACGACCACTGCGTATATTCAATCTATAATATATGTCTTCTGGCCCTGCCTACACAATTATATCCCTGGAGTATTACTGCAGGGCGCAATGCTCTGCACGGCCGATATACCAAAAAAAAAAAAAGTGCAACACTGCTAAAAGCAGCCTCCACACTACTGCACACGGTTAGATGTGGCCCTAAGAAGGACCGTTGGGGTTCTTGAAGCCTACACTAACTCCTAACACTCTCCCTACAGCAGCTCCAACACGATACCACTGTCCCTCAGCTATCTCACAACGCATCTGAGGCGAGCCGCGGGAGGGGCCGATTTTTATACTCGGGTGACACCTGATCTCCCCAGCCACTCACTGCAGGGGGGTGGTATAGGACTTGAACTTCGCAGGGGGAAGTTGTAATGCCTTCCCTGTCTTTCAATTGGGCAGAAAAGCGCGCTAACGTCTCAGAGAGGAAAGTGAAAGTAACCCGAACATCGCGTTGTACTCGTTACGAGTAACGAGCATCTTGAACACGCTAATACTCGAACGAGTATCAAGCTCGGACGAGTACGTTCGCTCATCTCTATTGAGCACCTGAGCATTTTGGTACTCGCTCATCTCTAGTAGTTTAGTCTCACTGTGCCATATCACCCTATGTTTATCTTAATTTTATTATTTTACTTATTATTTTATATTATTTTACTGTCCATTTGTCTATATATTTGTTATTTAATGTATACGCTGCATGGTATTCCATATCCTGTATTTTTGTGGAAATTCTTTAGTTTTAAATTTACATTGGGTACAGAAAAGAAAAAGGAGGGGGGAATGCAAAGGTTACAAAGGACTAGAGATGAGCGAGCATACTCGATAAGGCAAACTACTCGAGCGAGTAGTGCCTTATTCGAGTACCTGCCGGCTCATCTCTAAAGATTCGGGTGCTAGCAGGGGGCAGGGAGCGGCGGGGGAGAGTGGAGAGGAACGGATGGGAGATCTCTCTATCCCTTTCTCCCTCCCCCCGCACCCCCCTTGCTCACCGCCGCAACTCACCTGTCACCTGCGCCGGCAGCCGAATCTTTAGAGACGAGCGGGCAGGTACTCGAATAAGGCACTACTCGCTCGGGTAGTTTGCCTTATCGAGTATGCTCGCTCATCTCTACATAGGACCTATATTTCTCATAGCATGTTGTTGGAGATCTCCCGTACAATTTTCAATCTGGATCTCAAAGCAGAGTTACCTGAAAATATATCCTATATCTTGGATTTTATCAGCTATTTTTATTAAATTATGCAACTGTAGTATTTATTTGTATTATTAATATAGTGATCATCTGTTTTTATCTTATTTTGTTAGTCTACATGCAGTTACTATCACATTGATTGGCAGTATTTATTTATTTAGTGATACTTAGCTTAGATTTAGTTTTTATTATTCTGAGGGGATATAATTTTGTGTACTCCTATTGACTTCAATTTTACCTATATTCTAATTTCTTTTCTTCTTTTCTTTTTGTCAGCTTTTATGTATAATCTAAATTATGACTTTTTTGTATGTATTTTTGTCTTTCATTAACTTGTTATTGATATTTGTTGTCTTGATTCTATAAATGCGATATACAACATGTTTAAATGGCTGTTATAATCATGTGACATAATCGTGTGATGTCTTCTGCTCTATCTCCCCCACCTATTTAAAGGGGTTGTCCCGCGCCGAAACGGGTTTTTTTTTTTCAATAGACCCCCCGATCGGCGCGAGACAAACCCGATGCAGGGGTTTAAAAAAAAACAAAAACGGATAGTACTTACCCGAATCCCCGCGCTCCGGTGACTTCTTACTTACCTTGCGAAGATGGCCGCCGGGATCTTCACCCACGGTGGACCGCAGGTCTTCTCCCATGGTGCACCGTGGGCTCTGTGCGTTCCATTGCCGATTCCAGCCTCCTGATTGGCTGGAATCGGCACACGTGACGGGGCGGAGCTACGAGGAGCAGCTCTCCGGCACGAGCGGCCCCATTCAGAAGGGAGAAGACCGGACTGCGCAAGCGCGTCTAATCGGGAGATTAGACGCTGAAATTAGACGGCACCATGGAGACGAGGACGCCAGCAACGGAACAGGTAAGTGAATAACTTCTGTATGGCTCATATTTAATGCACGATGTATATTACAAAGTGCATTAATATGGCCATACAGAAGTGTATACCCCCACTTGCTTTCGCGGGACAACCCCTTTAAGATTGGTTGTGATGGTGCTTGTCAGTTAAGGCCAGATGGTTCGGTGCTGAAATGCATTGCCCTCAAGGTCTTCTCCTGCTTGATTCCTCCGTTCTAACATGGCATTGTTCTTATTTCCTTCTTCTATGCATTGATACATAAACTTTGCCTATCCATATTGTGAAGGCTGCTACAACTAGGGCATACCCCATAGCTTGCCCTTTCAGCACTCGGCTACCATTATTCCATTTCTCACCTGTATTTAGTACCAGAGATGTGCACCATAGGGAGCTGTCTATTTTTCCTCTACTCTTATATGATATTTCAATCTTGGCTAAAATTTACTCAAAAACATGCTGGTAATGTCAGTTTTCTCTATCTTTACTTGTTTAGGAGTTAAGTGGGGGTAAAATATCACAAAGTGCTTTACATGACATGTTTGATGTGTTCACAATTCTATATATGCACATCGTTAAAGGCAGCAGGCAAATATGAGAATATGTCACTAGGGAGTGCATACATCATGTTTATAAGCCGAGCCGTCCCCATATGCAGTGGTTGTAAGCTGCATCGACCAGGGTTGAAGATAACTCTGAACCTGCCTTTTTAACCCCTTAGTTGTCAGGGTCAATAGTAACCACAGTGTTGAAACCGTTAGACATAGGAAGTGGGCTCACTCTATCAACCCCTCAAAAACAAATATAAGGTATTGATGGGTTGACATGGTAGCTGGCGACCTAATGAAGGTCGGCATGTCTGTCTTCTTAATTTTTCTATTTAGCCCCAACAGAGGATAGGATAAATAGAGTAATCCTGATGGGCTCAATACACTTTAATACAGAAGTATTGCAGAGTATTATACAAGTAATAATTATAGGTCCTCGATAGTTATTCTATATATTGACCTGGGCATTGCATGGTAAAATGACCTTCGTATAGGCGCCTGTCAAAAACCAGTATGATGTAATGCTGTAGCATTACCTCATACTGCAGGAGCGATTAGAGCATTGCATGTTGTAGTCCCCCAGGGGGACTTAAGAAAAAAGTGTTAAAAAAAAGGTTATAAAAGTTTAAATCACCCCCTTTTGTCATATCTATAATTAAAAAATCTAAATCATAAAATAAAAAAAAATACATATTTGGTATCACCCCGTTCGTAAAAGTCCGATCTATCAAAGTAGCCATTATTTTCCTTGCATAGTGAACGTTGTCCGAAAAAAATGAAAGAATACTAAAAATGCACTTTTTCAGTTACACTGTCTCTCAGAAAAAACGAAATAAAAAGTGACCAAAAAGTCATATGTATTCTGAATTGGTACCAACATAAACTACAGGACATCCCACAAAAAATGAGTCCTCACACAACTATCTCGATGAAAAAATAAAAAAAAAAGTTATTGCGCGCAGAAGATGGCGGCAGAAAATAATTGAAAAACATTAATTGTCTTTAAAAAAAAGAGTAGTACAGTAAAAAAAAAAACTATACGCATTTGGTATCGTTCTAACCACACTGACCCATAGAATAAAGTTATCATGTCATTTTTGTTTCAGTTTGTGCACCGTAGAAACAAGACGCACTGAAAGATGGCAGAATGTAGTATTTTTTTTCATTTTACTCCACTTAGAATTTTTAAAAAGTTTTTCAGTACATTATATGGTACAGTAAATGGCACCATTTAAACATACAACTCATCCCGCGAAAACAAACCCTCATACAGCGATGTCAATGGATAAATAAAGAAGTTACGATTTTTTTGATGGGGGAGGAAAAAACTAAAATGGGGGGAAAAAACGGGCTTGGTCCATAAGGGGTTAAATACCAAGCTGAGCCGTATCCTTAGGGGGGTTAATCTTTGAAATCAGTATTCCAGTTATATCAGCTGCACTAAATGTCTTGCAACAACCAAGTTGCATCTGCTTAGAACCGGTGTAAATGCATTAATGACTCCTAATTATGGTGCAAATTAATATGTGAAGTAATACACGAGGTCAAAAAAGTGATGGTGATAAATGCAGAGACAAGGGGCTCCATGTTAAACAAGTGCAGACACAGAGGAACTCATAAAAAAAACATAAGCATTACTGAGGCATGTCACATTGCGGCAAACATTTTATATTATTATATAGTCTAAACAGAACCAGGATTTGATGCTCCTAACTTTCTTGTGTCTAAAATATTCATGGTTTGCCAGAGGTGCAATAAACCTAATTTGGTGAGTGTAAGAATAGAATGCAATCACATTATCCTTTAGATGCTAAAAGGCTGAGGAAATACAATTGTACTAATAGCTGCTGCACAGTTTCAGATTTTGGCTTTTATTCTTAAATTACAGACCTGGAAGGACCAAAAGGATCATCTAACTCATAATTTAATTTTTGTCTTGTAGAGATATCAGATGTGAAAACATTGTTATCTTGCACAAGTTAACAAAATGTCACAAGGACAAAAAATGAAAATAGTGCTGCTGCGATGTGCATAAATCAAAATGGTCTAGTTCATTTATCATAAATCCATTTTTTTATTAGCGGTACAATGTGTTTCAAGACCAGACAGATCATTTCATTAGATGCAAATTGCAATGACATGTTTGTCATTAATACATGGTGATCTGCAACTTTCCCTGTAGTAGCAATGAATCAGAAGGGCATTACAGAAGTGATCAGCTGATCACTGGAATGGCTTCATTTCTAAAAGGAGTTGTCATTATGAGAGAGCAACTTTAAAGGAAATCTGTCTACTTGAACATGCTATCCAAACTTCAGGCAGCACATTACGTATGCCTCTGACAGCTATCAGTGAATGACTACACATACAATAACTGATGGGACCGCCCATTGGACTGTTCAGCTCAGAATATGTAGAGGTTTAAATGAATAACATAACAAATCTTTTCTGATAAAACTAAATCAATCTGCTCAGTTCCTCCTGCACTATAATAGAAGGCCTACAGTTTGGACAGCATGTTTGAACCGACAGACTCTCTTTAAAAGAAATGCAAAATGTTGAAAACTGATAGAGATTAGAGATGAGCGAACGTACTCGTCCGAGCTTGATACTCGTTCGAGTATTAGGGTGTTCGAGATGCTCGTTACTCGTAATGAGTACCACGCGATGTTCGAGTTACTTTCACTTTCTTCCCTGAGAAATTTGCGCGCTTTTCTGGCCAATAGAAAGACAGGGAAGGCATTACAACTTCCCCCTGCAACGTTCAAGCCCTATACCACCCCCCTGCAGTGAGTGGCTGGCGAGATTAGGTGTCACCCGAGTATTGAAATCTGCCCCTCCCGCGGCTCGCCACAGATGCGTTGTGAGATAGCTGAGGGACAGTGGTATCGTGTTGGAGCTGCTATAGGGAGAGTGTTAGGAGTATTTTAGATTTCAAGAACCCCAACGGTCCTTCTTAAGGCCATAAATCTTCTCTATATGCGCTCAATGGGGCCGGCGGCAGCAGCGCCGACCCCATTGAGAACATATAGAAGACAAATCCTTCTTCTCTGCCACAGCTGTAACAGCTGTGGCAGAGAAGAACGATGTTTGCCCATTGAATTCAATGGAGCCAGCAATACAGCAGGTTCCACTGAAAGCAATGGGCTGCCGGCGTGCGCGGGGATGAATTGTCGGGAAGGGGTTAAATATATAAGCCCTTCCCTGCAATTCATCCAGAAATGTGTTACAATAAAAATATATACCGGCGTATAAGGTGACGGGGCGTATAAGATGACCCCCCAACTGTCACCTTATACGCCGGCAATACAGTGGAGCAAAGAATAAAAATTATTACTTACTTCTTCTGACGTTCTGCGGCGCTCCTGCAGGCTGTTGCTCCCTCCTGGTGTTCTGCGGTGCTCCTGCAGGCTGTTGCTCCCTGCTGGTTCCCGGCAGAGCATTGATTTCTCTACGAAGGGCTTTAAATCCCTGCCTCCAGAAACACACGTGCCTTCAGCCAATCACAGCCAATGACAATGATGTCATTGAATGGCTGTGATTGGCTGTGTTTCTGGAGGCGGGGATTTCAAGCCCTGCATCCAGAAAGCAATACTCTGCCGTGGACCAGGATATATATTTTTATTGTAACACATTTCTGGATGAATTGCAGGGAACGACTTATATATTTAAGCCCTTCCCGACAATTCATCCCCGCGCACGCCGGCAGCCCATTACTTTCAATGGAACCTGCTGTATCGCCGCTCCATTGAATTCAATGGGCAAACATCGTTCTTCTCTGCCACAGCTGTTACAGCTATGGCAGAGGAGAACGATCTTTACGCTGACAGTGCGGGGGGGTGGGGGCACTCTTGCCGCTATTGTGACGTAATAGTGGGACCTGGGAACTTGAGATGCAGCCCAACATGTAGCCCCTCGCCTGCCCTATCCGTTGCTGTGTCGTTCCCATCACTTTCTTGAATTGCCCCGGTTTTCACAAATGAAAACCTTAGCGAGCATCGGCGATATACAAAAATGCTTGGGTCGCCCATTGACTTCAATGGGGTTCGTTACTCGAAACGAACCCTCGAGCATTGCGAAAATTTCGTCCCGAGTAACTAGCACCCGAGCATTTTGGTGCTCGCTCATCTCTAATAGAGATCAAACAACATCATGTTGATTTTCCTTAGTTCCTATTGAAGCAGGACACTACACTTTTCAGCTATCAACCACTGTTTACTAGGGACAGAGCTGCTGAGATAGGGAAAGTTTTACAGTCGAGATCCTTTCTAAAAGAACCCCAATGGTCCTTCTTAGGGCTACTCCTCATGTGCATTACAGTTGTGGCTGGCTGGGAGCATTAGTGCACCTTTTTTTTTTACGCATCTAGCCCTGTGCAGAGCCTTTCAGTTATACTGTTCTCAGTCTGCAGTGCATTAGACAGAGGTCTCACCGTGAAACAGTATTCTAATATTTCCTAGGCCACTGCAAACCATTTTAGTTATACTGTTCTCAGTCTGCAGTGCATTAGACAGAGGTCTCACCGCAAAACAGTACTCCTATATTTCCTAGGCCACTGCAAACTATTTCAATTATACCGCTCTCAGCCTGCAGTGCATTACGAAGAGTTTAGGGAAAGAGCTGCTGAGATAGGGGAAGTGTTACAGTCGGGATCCTCTCTACAAGAACCCCAACGGTCCTTCTTAGGGCTACTCCTTACCATGTGAATTATAGTTGTGGCTGGCTGGGAGCAGTAGTGCACCCTTTTTTAACGCATCTAGCCCTCTGCAGAGCCTTTCAGTTATACCGTTCTCAGTCTGGAGTGCATTAGAAAGAGTTCTCACTGCGAAACTACGCTATTTCCTAGGCTACTGCAAAGTATTTCAGCTCTGCCACTGTGCAGATCGTCTCACATTATTCTTTTCTTGGTGGGGTTGAGATTGCCGCAGTTACCAGCACTATCCACTGGCTTTAGAGTCTTCTCCCACTCCATACAGCCTCTTTTATCTAAAAGTCTCTGTGAGTTGTATATTATTCCTAGGTATTAGCACAAGACAGCGGGTTACTTTTTTCAAGTCACAGCATAGAGCCTCCGCTATCTACAAGTCTCTGTGTGCGATGAATTAGCCACAGTTGTCAGCGCTGTACAGTGGGGTAAATCTATTTGGGCCCTGCTCTATCCTTAATCCGCCATGATGAGGAGTAAGGGTCAAGGACGTGGACGCAGACGCGGGCGTCCAAGTGAGGGTGTGGGCACAGGCCGAGTTCCTGGGTGGGGTGAATCACAGCCGGCTGCTGAGGGATTAGGAGAGAGGCAAGTTTCTAGGGTCCCCAGATTCATATCACAATTTGTGGGTCCGCGAGGTAGACCTTTATTACAAGCAGAACAGTGCAAGCAGATGCTGTCGTGGATGGCAGAAAATTCGTCCAGCAATGTATCGACCACCCAGTCTTCTATGCAGTCCACTACTCGCTGCCTAGGGACTGCAAATCTGAATCCTCTAGCTGCTACTCCTTCCTCCCAGCCTCCTCGCTCCATGAAAATGACATATTCTGAGCTGGCAGACTCCCAGGAACTGTTCTCGGGTCCCTGCCCTGAGTGGGAAAAAATGGTTCCTCTTTCATCTGAGGAGTTTGTCGTGATCGATGTCCAAGCTTTGGGAAGTTCCCGGAGTCCGGGTGATGAGGCTGGGGACTTCCGGCAACTGTCTCAAGAGCTTTTTATGGATGAGGATGATGAGACACAGTTGTCTGTCAGTGAGGTAGTAGTAAGGGCAGTAAGTCCGAGGGAGGAGCGCACAGAGGATTCGGAGGAAGAGCTGCTGGACGATGAGGTGACTGACCCACCTGGCTTGCTAAGCCTATTGAGGACTGAGCTTCAGAGGGAGAGGCAAGTGCAGCAGCAGGACAGGTTAGAAGAGGCAGTGGAGTGGCCAGGGGTAGAGGCAGGGCCAGAGCAAAGAATCCCCCAACTGTTTCCCAAAGCACCCCTCGCGGCAAGCTTCCGTGCAGAGGGCTAGGTGTTCAAAGGTGTGGATGTTCTTCAGTGAGAGCGCGGATGAACGACGAACAGTGGTGTGCAACCTGTGTCGCACCAATATCAGCCGGGGAGCCACTACTAGCAGCCTGACCACCACCAGCATGCGCAGGCATATGATGGCCAAGCACCTCACAAGGTGGGACAAAGGACATTCACTGCCTCCGGGTCACACCACTGCCTCTTCCCATGTGCCACAACCTGCCACACAGATCCAATCCCCCTCCCAGGATGCAGACACGAGCGCCTCCCAGCCTGCACCAACACCCTCACATCCAAGGTCCTCCACTCCATCCAGCAATGTCTCTCAGCGCAGCGTTCAGCTGTCGCTAACACAAGTGTTGGAGCGAAAGTGGAAATACGCTGCCACCCACCCACATGCACAAGCTTTAAACGTGCACATTGCCATATTGATTAGCCTGGAGATGCTGCCGTACAGGCTTGTGGAAATGGAGGCTTTCAAAAACATGATGGCGGCGAACCCGTGCTACTCAGTCCCCAGTCGCCACTATTTTTCCTGGTGTGCCATCCCCGCCCTACACCAACAAGTCTCCTGCAACATTAACTGTGCCCTCACCAATGCGGTTACTGGGAAGGTCTACTTAACCACAGACACATGGACAAGTACTGGTGGGCAGGGCCACTATATCTCCCTGATGGCACATTGGGTGAATTTGGTGGAGGCTGGGACTGAGTCAGAGCCTGGGACTGCTCACGTCCTACCCACATCCAGAATAGCGGGTCCTACCTCGGTGCTGGTATCTACAACGTATTATGCCACCTCCTCCAAAGCCCCCCTCCTCCTCCTCCGCCACCTCCACCTCTCAATTAAGAAGTGTGAGCACATTGCCTGCAGTCGGTAGTGCGTGGCACGGCAGCACAATGGTGGGCAAGCGTCAGCAAGCCGTTCTGAAACTAATCAGCTTAGGTGACAAGAGGCACATGAGCCCCAAGCTATTGCAGGGTCTTACAGAGTAGACCAACCTCTGGCTTTCGCTGCTGAGCCTCCAACTGTGCATGTGTGACAACGGCCATAACCTGGTGGCAGCTCTGCAGCTTGGCAGCCTCACACATCTGTCATGCCTGGCCCACGTCTTCAATCTGGTGGTTCAGCGGTTTCTGAAAAACTACCCTCACGCCCTGGATGTGCTGGCCTGCCCTGCCACTAGCATCTTGTCAGAGAGGGTGTTTAGTGCTGCTGGGGGAATCATCACAGATAAGCATACCTGCCTGTCAACTGCCAGCGCCGACATGCTTACACTCATAAAGATGAACAAAGGCTGGATTTCCCAAGACTTCTCTTCTCTACTGGCGGAAAGCAGCGGAACCTAATGATTCTTTTCGCTGCAACATGAGAAAAATGCATCCTCTATCACCAAAAAAAAGGGGAATTAGCTTTGTCAATCCCTCTTGGATATTATTACTCCTCCTCCTACTCCTCCTCCTAAGACAGCAAGACTTACAGGATCCTCCCCCTCCTCCTCTTCAGCCCATACATGCTGAACTGCCAATTTTTCTGCAGCCCTAAAGGCTCTGTTTAAAAGTTTTACAATTTTTAAAAGTTTCAAAAGTTTTTATACTTTAACTGAAACCAATTTTTTCAGAGGGCTGTCTCCAGGCTATGTTACAAATTAAGCAACAACGAGCTGTATCTTTAAAAAATGTTTATGCGTTTCACTTGCCCTCGCGGTTCAGCAAATTTTCAGGCCTTTGCCTATACTGTTATCAAACTAATTTTTCCGGCCTTCGCCTACACTCTTGGTAACCAAATTTTTAAGGTGTTCACCTATACTCTTGGTACACCAATGTTTCAGGGGTTCGCCTACACTCTTGCTACAGAAATGTTACAGGGGTCCGCCTATACTCTTGCTACATAAATGTTACAGGGGTCCGCCTATACACTTGCTACTGAAAGGTTTGAGTTGTTCGCCTATACTCTTGCTACTGAAATGTTACAAGGATCCACCTATACACATGCTAGTGAAAGGTTTTAGGAGTTCGCCCATACTCTTGCTACAGAAATGTTACTGGGGTCCGCCTATACTCTTGCTACAGAAATGTTACAGGAGTCCACCTATACACTTGCTACGAAAAGGTTTGAGAGGTTCGCCTATACTCTTGCAACATAAAAGTTTCAGGGTTCCGGGGGGGCGTGGCCTAGCGGGCAGGGAGAGAGCACGCACGCTACCTTGCTCCTCCACAGAAGCTCTTTTTTTTGGCCTTTTCAGCACCAAAAGCGAAGATTCTGACAGGGACTGACTGAGAAACAGTACCCAGGGACCCACCGGATCCAACGCCCGGCCCGGGGAGAGCTTTCCTGGAGACCTTTGCTGCTTTGAAGGAGTCGGAGAGCCGCGGCCTGACACAGCGGCGCGCATCCCACCCAGCGCCAGAGACACCCAACGGAGACCGCACACGGAGCCCTAAGCAGGAGAGAGCGGCACAGGGTAAGGAGGAGGCTGCCAGAGCCTGCACTCCCTCCGCAGCTCCCCCAGAACATACCACCGCCGCGGCTCCTGTGGCGTACGCTGCCGCTGTTAGTCCGCAGCCCAGCGGTGCATACACTCACCGGAGGTGCCCCCCCCCTCGGTCCGGACCCTCCGCTGATATTCTCCCCCTCCTGCGCTCTGGAAACGGCAAGAAGCAGAGCACCACAGGCAGGCACGCCTGAAGACCGGCACCCAGCTCCTGACCCGACCCCCTGTGAGGCAGCGCCCCCCCCCCCCCCCCCCCTCCCGAGACTACCAGGCTGCTCCACGAATCAGTTAGGCTGCATAATACTGCCTGAGCTGAGCAACAAAGCGAGGCAGGGAAGAACTCACAATCCCAGCCCATCTACATTAAAAAAGGATAACTATAAGTGAAACACTCACCATAATTGGAGCCTAACAGAAGACGGAGTTCTCTTCCCCGGGACCACAGCAAACTTCAACAACACATATCGTAGCACACAGATTATTGCACCACAGCGCCACCTACGGGTCAGGACTGGTAACAGCAGGACCTAAACTTCTACTCATTCCTTACTCCACAAAGTACATTGAAATACTAAATAAAATCAGGCAAAGAATCTGTGGACTCACAAACAACAGAATTATTTTATTCACTCTCTCCCCCTGGCAATAAAGATCGCTGGGCTGGGAAAGCGGCCCACCCCACAAAGCATCCGCCAAACAACTCTCCACTGGCCCCAATAGCGAGAAGAAGAAGGAGGGAAGGGGAAAAAAAAAAAAAAAAAGAGACATACTTTGCTCTACTCGAAGCTGACCTCCCACAGAGCCGAAGACAACCCCGTAGCTCCATTTGATACCCGAGCTGCTCAGTTTTGTTGTCATCACCACTAATAGGCTTTGGCCTCATTCAGCAGTAAAAGATACCACATCTACCTATAATAACTCCCCATATGCAAAGAACGTGAATCGCTGTCATTGCAATACGTGATATGTGATCAACCTTCTCACCCCATTTCTCCCAGCGCAATTGCACTAAGACAGGCAAAATGGGTAAACCCACAAAATCCATAGGCAGTAACAGCGCCAAAGACCTCAAAACACCTAGAAGACCTCAAGCTCTGGTAAAAACATTTGGGACTGCCTCCCAAGATACCTCCCTCTCGTTCCAATCCAAGCAGATGTCATTAGAAGAAGATAACCAGAAACACACCGCCTCCCTACAAGGCTCAGAAAGCGAGTCAGAAGACGACTCGCTTATAACTTCCAACTCAGACATAAAAAAATATATCAAGGCGCTGCCAACCAAAGAATGCATAAGGGATTTATTCAAAGAATTCACACAAACAGTGAAGGAAGAGATCTCTGATTTAAGGAAAGACGTCAAGGAAGTACACACCAAAGTCAATACTCTTGAAGATTCTTGCTCAAAGGTGATCAACCATGCAGAAAGAGTCAAAGATATCCTGATCGATAAACATAAAGAGCTGTATCTCCAACGACTACACATAGACGACCTCGAGAACCGCTCAAGGCGCAACAATATTCGCGTACGCGGCATTCCAGAAAGTATCCCTGACAAAGAAGTCTCCATCACTCTCGGTCGGATCTTCAACGGTCTCCTGGAAAGGGACGAGCACGCTGACCTCGGCCTGGAAAGGGCACATAGAGTCTTTAGGCCCAGATCGGTGAAATCGGACAAGCCCCGGGACATCCTCTGCTGCCTCCAGAGCTTTAAACTCAAAGAAGAAATTCTCAACAAAGCCAGAGCCGCAAAAAAAATTGAATACGACAATAGTGAAATCCAAATCTATCAGGACCTCTCCAAACTCACATTGGACTTGAGGAGGCAATTACAACCACTCACAAGAGAACTGAGAGATAAAAGTATTCCTTATAAATGGCTTTTTCCATTTGGACTAGCAATCTCAAGCCCAAATAGAACCTGGGTTATAAAAACCCCAGAAGATCTCCCCTTGGTTCTAAGCAAGCTAAACCTTTCTCACATTCAGATCCTGGATTGGACATCAGCAGAGGACTCACTGGCTCTTCCTGCTCTTCCGAAATTAGACTCCTGGACTCAGGTCACTCCAAACAAGCCTAGAAAATCGAGAAGAATGGAGCAGGACTTCACCAGGTCCCCTAGAAGAGGCCCCCCACCAGACGCCACCTGACAAGATGGGACTCTATATTTCGCTTCAACCCCTACTCTCCTCTGAGTAGATAAGTATAGATCTCTAGCTTTTTTCTCTATACGCTTTTGCCTGTTTACCTTTGTGTTTTTCCAAATTATTTCCGGTTGCGCTGGGAGACCTGACGAGAGCAAATCCAATTTGATCTGGTCGGTCCCTCCCACCGACCCTGTTTGAGTAGGGACCCCGCGTGGTCCCTTTTTGTTTGCGGGCCCCCCCCCCACAAACTTTGATTGTTTGCTTTTGAACCTGAGTGTGAGCAGACACTGTCTAAATACTCGCACTCGGCTGCAAAACGTTGCTAATTGTTTATTTCTTAATCTCATTTCCTTAAAAATGATGATACACTGTTCTGTTTACCCCTATGTTTTCCCACCCACTCTGAGTAGCTATGCTGATCCTACCACATACCAAACAACACCCTCTATAACAACTAATGGCTAAGTTACAAATCACCACCTTTAATGTCAAAGGTATTAATATCCCCCATAAGAGATCCCAAATCCTCCATCACTTAGAAAAAAATAAAACCGATATAGTTTTCTTCCAGGAAACGCATTTCAAAAAAGGCTATACACCTCTGTCCAAAAATAAAAGATTCACTAAATGGTATAACGCCTCTTCTCCTCTCAAGAGACACAGAGGAGTATCAATCGCTTTAAACAAAGACCTACCATTCCATTTCATCAACGTCTTTCCTGACCCAGAGGGAAGATACATTTTCCTTAAAGGCACGTTATATGACAAAATTTACACTCTGGCCAATATTTATGCGCCAAACAACAACCAGGTAAACTTCTTCCTCTCAGTCTTTGACCGTTTGGAAAAATTCAAAGAGGGACAATTAATCATAGGCGGTGATTTTAATGTCCCGCTTCAACCCTCCATGGACACATCAAATGGAACATCTTCAATTCCTTATCTCAAACTAAAAAAGATTAAAAAACTACTGTCCGACTTCAACCTAGTGGACCCATGGAGAATTCATAATCCCGCAACAAAAGACTTTTCTTTCTATTCACCAGTGCACAAAAAATACTCTAGAATAGACTACCTATACATCCCACACCATTTACTGGGCTCAGTGACTAAATCGGCCTATGACGCAATCCTCTTCTCAGATCATGCTCCCTTCTCTCTTGAACTTTCCTTAACAACAAAAAAAAGAAACCCAACAAATTGGGTATTGAATGATAGCATCCTACTTAATAAAGAGGATGTCGCCGCTATCAAGCAGAGTATCCAACTATATTTTACTGAGAACGCTCAACAGGCTACAAAACCCGAGATTTTATGGGAGGCCCACAAAGCGGTAATTCGAGGGCTTCTCATACAAATAGGCTCTAGAAGGAAGAGGGAAAGAGAGAGGGAAAAAAACGATCTGATAGAAAAAATCAAAATATTAGAATCACAACATAAAAAAACAATCTCGCGCCTCTTGGAGAAGGACCTGTTTGAATTACGGACTAAGCTAAGACAGCTATTAAACCTAAACACTGACAAATACTTATATTATGCTAAATTTAAACATTATGCTCTAGCAGACAAATGTGGGAAAAAATTAGCCTCCCTTATTAAAAAACAAAACGCCAGATCCTTCATTACAAAAATTAAAGATAAAAATGACCAACTCCATCATACAACAGACGCTATCGCCAAAATTTTCCAATCTTATTATTCAGATTTATACAACATAGATGGTCAAGAGAACTCTGATACACAGAGATCTGAGCTAATTCAAAGAATCCTAGATTCTATCTGTCTCCCACAGGTCTCAGATTCTCAGAAATCAGCACTCAACAGCCCAATCTCCTTAAAAGAAATAGAGGATGTCATCAAGGCTCTCCCCAAAGGCAAAAGCCCCGGCCCAGATGGGTTTAGCGCCACATACTATAAAACATTCAAAGATATCCTAACCCCGGCCCTGCACAAGTATTTTAATCATATCAACGCCACAAATGATTTCCCAACAGAAGCACTCACCGCTCACATCTCTTTAATTCCAAAAGAAGGGAAAGACAGCTCCCTTTGCAGTAGCTATAGGCCAATTTCATTAATCAACAATGACCTCAAACTGTATGCTAAAATTCTCGCTAACAGAATTAAGCCCCTTCTCCCAAATCTCATCAATCCGGAACAGGTGGGCTTCACGCCCTCTAGAGAAGCAAAGGATAATACCACCAGACTGATCAACACGATACATCAGGCCAAACTAACCAAAACTCCCCTAGCGATCCTCACAACCGATGCAGAGAAGGCCTTTGACAGGGTCAACTGGCTATTTCTTAAAATGACTCTCCAAAAATTCAACCTTCCTGACACTTTTATAGATAAAATCATGGCATTGTATAAAAAGCCTTCAGCCAAAATCAAAATTAATGGAAGCTTCTCATCCACATTTAACATCAGAAATGGCACAAGACAGGGTTGCCCACTCTCCCCTCTTCTATTTGTTTTGTCAATGGAGGTGTTTCTAGAAAGAATAAGGCAAAACGCACAAATTACAGGCCTCAACTGCGGACAGGTAGAACACAAAACAGCCTCCTTCGCCGATGACGTCTTAATAATGATTTCCCACCCACAACAGTCCCTCAAACCACTCTTGAGGGAATTTGACCTCTTTGGACAAATTTCAAATTTTAAGCTTAATTTTTCAAAATCTGAACTTCTCAATATAAATGTAGAGGAAAGAATCTGGTTCAGACTATCTAAAACATCCCCGTTTAAAAACACATGCTCTCATATAACGTATCTGGGCACTAAAATCTCACATAATTTAGCTGATCTATATAAATTAAACTTCATACCGCTATTAGACAAAATAGAAAAAGATCTAGCCTCCTGGATGTCGCTGCAGACATCATGGATGGGAAGGAAAAATCTAGTCAAAATGATTGTCCTGCCCAAAGTCCTTTATTTACTGCAAGTGCTCCCAATAGAAATCCCGCAGCCTTTCTTTATTAAATTAAAGCGCTTAGTTTCTAGATTTATCTGGCAAAATAAAGGTCACAGAGTAAAATACTCAACTTTAATCAGACATAAAAGATCGGGTGGTGTCGGTCTCCCAGACTTTGAACATTACTACAACGCAATACACCTTACCCGCATCTTTGATCTTATACACCCCTCCAACAATAAACTTTGGGCCCAAATAGAACACCACTCACTAGAGACCCAACTCTATTCTCTACCGTGGGTTACACCACATAATAAGCCTTCACTAAAAAGAATCAACAACCCTCTCACCGCATTCTCCTTTAAGGTCTGGCACAAACTCAATAAGAAAGTACGTTTTCTACCTCAGATCAGCGGATATACACCCTTTTTAAACCTATTACCAAACAAACTTAAACGCCTTAAGAAATATCTCTCACAAAACCCAAACCTACATAATGTGCCTGCCCTGAAATTCTTTCATAACGATTCGTTTATCACATACCAAGAGCTCCAAGATACACTTCCCTTTCCGCAACTCCAGCTTAAGGACTACAAGGCAATCAGAGACGCACTATCCCTCTTTCAATCAGACATACTTAGTACCAATCATAATTTACTTTCCCATAAACTTCTTAAGACATTCCGCCCCTTCAAAGGGATCACCTCAAAAATTTACAACACCCTCATTCACAATAAGGAAAACCCTTCTTACATCTCCAGTTGGGAAAAAGAACTTGAAACTACATTCTCCCAAGAGGAAACCTTGAGCATACTAAGCAATTCACATTCAAGCTCTGTTTCAACAAAATACCAAGAATTAAACTATAAAATAATCTCCAGATGGTACAAGACCCCAGAGTTACTTCATAGAATAGACCCGAAATACCCTTCGACCTGCTGGAGATGCTCAAAAGCTGAGGGTTCTCTCTCACACGTTATGTTTTCGTGCCCACTGCTGAACCCCTTGTGGCAGGAGATACAGAAGGCACTAAAAGCAATTCTAGGATATGAAGTGATTCTCACATCCAAACTTCTTCTCCTAAATATAATCCCCCAGAGGTCATCAGAAAAAAGAGACCCCCTACTTCCTCTCCTCTTGGATGCAGCAAAAATGCTAATCCCGAGACACTGGAAAGATGTAGATCCCCCTAACTTCTATGAATGGTTGAATGAGGTCAATCTCATAAATAGCTTTGAAAGAACTAGATACATGCGAGAGGGCGAACCAGAGAAGTACTTTAAAATCTGGAGTAAATGGATCTCTCACGGGAATAAATAAAATTCCATTTAGGCATATGTCAGCCAGCTAATTCTTCCTTTTAACATAAAGATCTTACCTTATTTTTCAACACGACCACTAACCCGGATCATAAAGCAAGCTACCAGAAACTTTACCTTGTTCATCCCTCACCTTCCCATTCTCACCCTCTCTAGGTATGTTTAGCACAACCACTATGTTCCCTTGTATACGATAACAAATTTTACTGTGCTGCTTTTTTGTATACCCCCTCCCTCCCTTTTTTTCCCTTCTGTACCCAATTTCAAACTATAAATAAAGAATTTATACAAAAAAAAAAGTTTCAGGGTTCCGCCTATACACTTCCTACTGAAAGGTTTGAGGGGTTCGCCTAAACTCTCACAACAGAAAAGTTTCAGGGGTCCGCCTATACTGTGGGTGCCCAAAGCTTTCCCATAGCGGTGTTCAGCTGTCTGACACATACACAGAATGAAGTGTGTGGGGACACATGGATTTCCCATAGATATGTAACTCACAGCACCTTGGGTCACACAAGGTGGAGGCTGGGACCGAACCTGACCCAGCGCCTGCTCACGTACTTCCCACACAGACTATTGTGGGTCCTACCTTGGTCAGGGTTTCTCGGCCTTATTATGCCACCTCCTCCTACTGCTTGGAGTCTGGGGATCAGCGCTGGGCAACATGTTTTTTCTCTCGTGTTACCACAGTTATCTGAGACACCGGTTTGGACCAAACAAAAGAAGCATTACTGAGACATTCACAGCTGTACTAGTATCCGAGTACACTTTAGGCCCACGACTACTGAGGGTGTGGGCAGATGCCGAGGTCCAAGGGGGAAAGAATCAACTGCTCCAGGTTTGGCCTGTGGAACTTTTTTGTGATTCAACCAGTCTTTGGAGCGATGAAAGCAACCGTAACTGATTTAATGAGACGTTCACAGCTGTACTAGCATCTGAGTCCCCTTTATCCCCACGATTACTAAGGGTGTGGGCAGAGACCGAGGTCCTGGGGGGGAAGAATCAACTGCGCCAGGTTTGGCCTGTGGAACTTCTTTGTGGTTTATCCAGTCTTTGGACCGATGAATGAAACCATAACTGATTTAATGAGACATTCACAGCTGTACTAGCATCCGAGTCCGCTTTATGCCCACGATTAATGAGGGTGTGGGCTGAGGCCGAGGTTGTATTTCCCGTAGCTATTTCCCATAGCTATGTAACTCACGGCATCTTGGGTCACACAAGGTGGAGGCTGGGACCGAGCCTGACCCTGGGCCCGCTGACGTGCTTCCCACACAGAGTATTGCGGGACCAACCTTGGCCATGGTTTCCTGGGCTTATTATGCCTCCTCCTCCTGCTTGGCGTCTGGGGATCTACGTTGGTTGGCATGTATTATCTCTCGTGCTACAAATTACCATAGTTATCCGAGATACTGGATTGGAGCGTTCACAGGAAGCGAAGTGGATTTCATGAGACTTTCACAGGGTCACTGTACACCTGTTGTGGCTACTTCTGCGGCACCTCCGGTTTCAAACCAATCTTTGGTGTTAGTATGCGCTGCTGCATTGTGGAATTGTGTAGAAGTGCTGGCACCTGAGTCTTCTTAAAGCCCATGTTTGCGGCTCCTGACAATTTTGAGACAGAGGTGGCACGGGATTGGAATGATGATCGTACGTCAATTTATCATCAATTCTGATCGCCCACACTTTCAAAGAGGGTCGCTGTCTGCCCCTGCCAACCCTCTGCAGTGTGTGTCTCTGGCTCCTTCTCATTGTAGACGCAATTATAAATCGACATGAGGGTGGTGTGGCTATGAAGCAAGCGTGTGGCATAAGGCCAGCTGAACACTGCGCAGGGAAAATTTTGTGTGTGCTGTGGATGCAAGGTCGTGCGGGGGAGGTTGGACAGCAATGCCAGCATGTAACCCAGGAGAAGAGGCAGCGGTGTCACCCGCAGGCAGCGATTGTCCTTGGTTGCAGCCAATGTGGTGCTTAGCTAATATGTGCCAGTGTGTATGCCTTGTTAATGAGGGTCTGTCCCAAGTAAATTGTTAGGGGGGTGACACCAGGCTTTTGCCCCCATTTTGGCTTAATAGTGGGACCTGGGAACCTCAGATGCAGCCATGCATGCTGCTCCTGCTGTTTCCTATCCATTTCTGTGGTGTTTCCATGACTTTCTCATGTTTTCAGGTGTTTCACAAATCATCCCCTATGTGGAGCATCGGTCCCATACAAAAATGCTCGAGTCCCCCTTCAATGGGGTTCGTTACTCAAAACGAGCTCTCAAGCATTACGAAAAGTTCGACTCGAGTACCGAACACCAAAGCATTTTGGTGCTCGCTCGTCTCTAGTGTTTTTCTTTATGTTTTGGAAGTTGATTCTAGCCTTTTGTTTAGGATCAATGGCTGTATGGAGTCGAGTTTATACAACCACTTTGTCACCATAAAGGCTTATAATTAGAGATGAGCGAGTATACTCGCTAAGGCACATTACTCGAGCGAGTAGTGCCTTAGCCGAGTATCTCCCCGCTCATCTCTCAATATTCGGGGGCCGGCGCGGGTGACAGGGGAGTTGTGGCGGGGAGCAGGGGGTAGCAGAGGGGAGAGAGGGAGAGAGAGATCTCCCCTCCGTTCCTTCCCGCTCTCCTCCGCCGCTCCCCGATTCTTTAGAGACGAGCGGGGAGATACTCGGCTAAGGCACTACTCGCTCGCGTAATGTGCCTTAGCGAGTACACTCGCTCATCTCTACTTATAATGATTTGCATGTCTCACTTTATGCTAATTTTACCTTTTCTTTCTTTTTTAAAATGTGGTTGGCATTGCAAATTGTATCTAAAAGGCCCCTTATATATCCTGAATTGGGCATGACATTAGCTTGAACATTCTGTTAACTGTTCATTGTTGTTGTTTATTCGATCAGTCGCTTCCGACTCTTTGTGACCTTGTGGACTTGCCCACACCAGAGCTTCCTATCGGCTGTCGTCACCCCCAACTCTACCAAGGTCCAGTCCATCACCTGAAGGATATTATTCATCTAGCCCTGGGTCGGCCCTTTTTTTTTTTTTTTTTGCCTGTTTATTAGGCCATGTGAAACGGCCAATGCTTATTCGTCGACTTATTGTGTCTTTTTATCAAGCATAAAAATGTTTACTGGTTGGCTGTACATCTCCCAGAAAAAACACAGAAATATGCAGTGGACAAATTATAGCTTTATAGAGACAAACTATCATATCAAACCCTAAATGATATGGCAGTGAGAGGTTGTTTTTTTTCAGAGCATGCTATAGTTTCAATTGGTACCATTTTGGAGTTCATGTGACTTTTTGGTCACTTTTTATAATTTTTTTTCTTAGGGATGGAGTGGCCAAAAAGTGCAATTCTGGCATTCTGTAATTTTTTTCTGCCGACATTCACTGTGCGGGATAAATAATGTTATTTTGACAGATTATACTTCTACTGATGCGACAATACCAAATATCTTTTTTTTTAAATCTATATATATAAAGACGAAAGCCCTCACTGACTCACTCACTGACTCACAACTAATTCTCCAACTTCCCGATGTCGTAGAAACATGAAATTTGGCACCAACATAGATTATGTCCAAAATAGGAAAAGGAAAAGTAAAGTCCTAACTCGATTATTCAATTCTAGCGCAAAATAATTAGCGTCCAAATTTTACATATGTAATCTAATTCTCTCACTTCCTAATGTCATAGAAACATGCAATTTGGCAAAAGCATTGATTATGTCATAAATAGGAAAAGTTAATGGGTCCCAACTCGATAATTCAATTCTAAGTGCAAAAGAATTAGCGTCCAAATTTTACGTACGTAATCTAATTCACTTCCTGATGTCATAGAAACTTGAAATTTGGCACGAGCATTGATTATGTCATAAATAGGAAAAGCTAATGGGTCCCAACTTGATTATTCAATTCTAAGCGCAAAAGAATTAGCGTCCAAATTTTACGTACAGAATGTAATTCTCTCACTTCCCGATGTCATAGAAATTTGAAATTTGGCACGAGCATTGATTATGTCATAAATAGGAAAAGTTAATGGGTCCCAACTCAATTATTCAATACTCAATGCAAAAGAATTAGCGCCCAAATTTTACATATGTAATCTAATTCTCTCACTTCCTGATGTCATTTTATATAAAGGAAACGTCGCATGGTTGCCTCCCCGTGGTATTTCCTGGGTAACGCAGAGAACTATGCAAAATGGTGAACATATTTTTTTTCCTCAGTATCTCTAAAGTAACCACGACTTCATAAGATTTTCCGTGTGAACACCAGATAAACACCAGTACCAAATTAACTCGGGCGAAGCCAGGTATATCAGCTAGTTATAAATATGGGAAAGGCTTTTTTTTAAATGTTTACTATCTTTTTAGTTTTTTAGTGTTTAATAAAACTTTTTTTCACATTTTTTTAGTCTCCATAGGGGCCATTGAACTTGTAATTATTTGATCACTTATACAGTAAAATTGAGTAAAATACTATTGCATTATACCGCATTTTGATAAGCAGTCTACTAAGATGTGTCACTGACATGCCTTGATAGAAGTTTATTCATAGCAGCCTTGAAGGCCTTTCGGAGACGACAGAACAGGACCCCATGACCTAATTATAGGGGGTTCATTCAATCCTGGCATTGAATTGCAGCTGTCAGAGTTCACAACGGCATTTAAAAGGTTAACAGCTGCAATCAGACTGAGCACTGATCACAGCTATTGTGGGCATTTAGCTAAAGGCTTAATTTGAACACTTAATTGCTCTTAAGTAGCTCAGTAGCTACTTAAGAGTTTATGCAAAATGATCGCTCAAAGCTGTCACACAAACTGTCGTTTGAGCTATCTTTGAGTGATCATTGGGCCGTGTAAATGGGCCTTTACTTGGTTCCTAGCTCACCTAAAAACAAAGAAACTAGCAGTCCATGTAAACAGGCAGTCATTCGTCTATGAATGACTGCCTATTTGTAGTGAATGGAGGTGTGTGATCAAAAGAGATCTCTGGCTCGCTCTGCCTCCATTCACAGAATGACTATAGTTCCTGAGTGAAAGCACAGGAGTTACAGTCGGTGGGATGGCTGTTGGGTGCTTATGCACCTGACTGTCATCCCAAGTAAACGTACCTTTATTGCTTTGGCTTTTTGCTCTGATAACTATTTTCCACTGCCTCTACATGGAATAATTAATTTAAGGAAAAACAGCAGCAACTAATAATGTTGGGTTTCTAGGGAAAGTGCATGTTCTCTTGGTCCCCAAGACAAGGATCTTGACTTTTATGGTCTTTGAGATTCATGATGATGGCTGTGTGAGGAATAATTATTCAATCAACTGCACTCAGCACTGGTTAACCCAGTAACATGCAGTTTACCCCTGCAAAACATTTGTGTAACTTCCCAGTAAGTAGGTAAGTTGCGTAGGTGAGTGTATATATACAATAACATGCAATTTTTCGTTAATAAATTGTGTCCCCCTCTCAATGCCACCCTCTTGCATCCACCTACTACTTCTCCAATCATTCTGTATCATTGACATAACTCAGTCATCTACATCAGGGGTCCCCAACTAGCAGTCCACGGACCAGGACCGTTGGGGGCTTTTTTGCCGCCACAAACCAGCACTAAACACTGACAGTGTGCTCTGCAGCGGCTCAGAGCACACTGTGTATGCTGGCCTCAGTAGACATGGCTCCTGGTAGAGAATAATATGCGGGGCGTGCCATCTTTCAGCATTAGGTGGCTGGTATTGTTATATTATGTCTCCACCTGAAGTTAGGGATGTCGACATAATACAGAACTCTTGACATTTGTAGATGCCCCCAGCTTCTGAGTGGCTGGTGGAGTTGTCGTGCTCTGCGACTGTCTCACCTCTGAAGTGCCGTCCGGCAGTAAGATGCGATGACACATGCTACTCCGCCGGGGAGCAAAGCGACGCTGGCAGGTCCTGAGATGGAAGTCCATTAGGTAACACAGTGCCAGCAGTGCCAATGGTGCCGGCAAGTGCGTGCATGAAGGAACATCAGCTGCGAGAGAACTGGTGAGAAGCAAAGTGCAGCAAAACAACCCAAAACTGCAGATTACCTGGCTGCAAGCTTCATATCCCGCCCCCATATGACCAAAGCCCCACTCAAGCCCCACTACCACCCCTCCCTGCCGGGCCACGGAAAAATGGTCTTGCTTGAAGCCGGCCCCTGGTGCAAAAAAGGTTGGGGACCACTGATCTACATCTTGTAGTGGGGTCACCTCTTTTGCTAAAAGTAATACACGTAATGCATTGATAATCATCTTACACTGCTTCATCCTTAATCCAAAAAGAGATTGAGAGAGAGCTTCCTTAAGGACCCGGGATCTTAAAAAAATAGCAAAATAAATGAAGCATCACAGTCTGGGTACTGACACTGAAGTTTTACAGTTGTTTAATAATTTTGCAAATGACTTTATTCGGTGTTCTATTCCATTATTCATATTGTTGTTGCAGTTGATTGCTCTTCCCTGATTAGCTTTGATTTCTTGCTTAGATGAACAGCCAAGTAAAACACTTCTCAGACGCGCTTTTTTTTTTTTTTTTAATAATAAAGACGATGTCTAGACCACTCATGTATTAAAGGATGACAAACTTGAAGAAGCAGCAGAGCAAACTTCACCCGGGGGCTGCATTCAGACGAACGTATATCGGCTCGATTTTCACGCCGAGCCGATATACGTTGTCTTCGTGTGCAGGGGAGGGAGGATGGAAGAGCCAGGAGCAGGAACTGAGCTCCCGCCCCCTCTATGCCTCCTCTCCACCCCCTCTCCGCCCCTCTGCACTATTTGCAATGGGGAGAGGCGGGCCGGTGGTGGGGCTAAGTTCCACGAATTAGTCACGCCCCCGCCCCGCCTCTCCCCATTGCAAATAGTGCAGACGGGCGGAGAGGAGGCAGAGAGGGGGCGGGAGCTCAGTTCCTGCTCCTGGCTCTTCTATCCTCCCCCCCTGCACACGAGGACAACGTATATCGGCTCGGCGTGAAAACGTTCAGAAGAGCGTTTATTTTGCACACAAATAGGCACGCAAAAAGATAGCGTCTATTTCCTATTGGAGCATTTACATGAACGATTTTTAGATTTGCCAAATACTCGTACCTGCAAAAGATAGGACATGCATGGCTACAATGTATACATCTAAGGTCCTTGCTGCGAGAAAAGATCAGACCTGACCTATCTTTTGTATGTTTTGCGCAGGAGTTTCCATCTCTTAGGGGAGCTGGATTAACATGCAGCACACACCATAGATCGTGTGAACGCGTAAATTATGCAAAAAAGCAGATTGCAGCTTTAGCTTCATTTACACGATTTTTCCACACATGATGGGTAATCTTTTTGCGTGGCTATTTGTACACAAAAAAAACCCCACTCATCTGACGAAGGCCTTATAGAAAAACGCACAGGATTCTAGAAAGAGTCAAATTTTCATGCCACGCGTCAAATTCAGAGGGGAATACTGCTGGATTGTGGCAGTGGGTGAGTATAAAAAATACATCACCCAGCTCCCTGTCACATCCACTAAGTTTATGGTGCTGTGGGGATGTGGCAGGTTCCCTTTAACTAAATACACTACTACTATACTTAACTATTTGAACTAATTACCTGTGAGGCCATTTTTCCTGCAAAATGTGAGTTGGCACAATCTGTGTCCAGTGTTCAGTTGGCACACATAGTGTTTCCGCTAAGGCAACAATACATCACTTCTTTAGATTCTCCAACAGGGAGATTAGAAGTGTTTTCCAATTCTTAGTAGGCAGTCTTCAGATTTGTAAATTGGTGCCAATAATAAGGAGGATGTCTTCTGTCTCATACATAATCCAACCTTTCAAAGATTTGCAATAATATTTCACTGCCTGCTGTTGGTTTTGCATATTCAGAGATTTCCATTCACATGATTTTTGCTTGTCTTCTGTACAATATCAATATTAAAATAGCGACTGGAAAGAAAGAGAAAGACAATTATGAGGGACTTGTTTCTGCATTGTGGAGCAGTTTGGTACAATAGCTACGCTGGCTAGGCATTTATTCTCTATTAAATCTTACCTCGTTTTCTCTTCTTCATTTTCACTATTAATTTAAAAAAGGTTATTCAAACAGAGTCATATCTCAGTATCATTCACAAAACTGACAGAAAATGTTTTTTAACTATTACACTTTTGTGTTTGTAGATTGAGAGAGATGGTGGAGCAAAGCGAAAGCTGACGAAATAACTACAAATTTATTAACTTGGAAATTGAACTATGTCTTGTGAAGACTCTTATGTGAAAGCCCTATGAACTAGAGTAAGTATAGAGTAGGGCGACCAGGGTAATTAAGGGAATGGATGGCTTGAGATGGCCAAACTTATCAAAATTCGGGATTATTTAGTTTGGAAAAAAGTTGGTTTAGAGGCAATCTAATTACAATATATAAACATATGAATGGACATTATGGTGATCAGTCTAATGGCCTTTTATATTGAGATTTGTTAGAACAAGGGACATTCTCTATATCTACTTTAAGAAGGCATCAAAATCATCAGACAGGGATTCTTTACTGACTATAGAACTCTGTGGCCCTGGATGTTGTACTGATTGATTCATTGAACAAGTTCAAGAGGGACCTCAACTCCTTCCTAGAATGTAAAAATATTGCAAGTTATTGGTACTGGACTTATGAAGATGGAACACTGTAGAGTTTTATTTGGATTGTCATATTTCAAGTCAGAAAGGAATTTTTTCTCTTAACCTCTTATTGACCATCCATATGTGTTTTTCTAGTGGTTACTAAGAGGCCTTAGACTAAGCCATTGTGTTTTTACAGCAGCTTAGTCTTAGGCCGGAATGGTACTTCCATGCCCACTGACAGCCAGGCTACTGCTTTAACAGCTCAGAAGGAGGGAGACTTTTGGCCCTCCCTCATGTGCTGTGATCAATAGCAATCATGGCATGTCCTCAGGTGACAAGTGGAGAGCGCCCCCCCCCCCCCCTGTCATCCATCAGCACCCTGTAATGTGATAGTGCAGTGCCATTGGGAAAACTGGAAAAATGTTTAAGACCTTTTAATCTGCCAGACGTGCCAGCCTATCAGACCTTGTCTCTAGCAGGGTCTGATTGCTGAATATCAAAAGTATACTGCACTACCCTACATAAGTAGTGCGTGTACTATAGCAGTACACTGAACAAACAATCATACTTTCAAGTCCCCATGAGCGACAAAAAATATTTGTTAAAAAAGTTAAAAGTTGAATAAAATGTATTCAAAAAAAGAGTAAAAAAATGATTTCCCCTGTGAACCTGCTTCATTATTGAAAAAACCCATGACATATCACTTCGTTCATATTGAGTCGTACTATAAAAACATTATATCAGCTGTTTCACACAATGAACGGTGTAAAAAAAAAAAGCTAGAATGCTACTTTTCATTTATCTGCCTCCCAAAAATTGCAAGAAAAAGGTATTAAAAAGTCACATATGCCCCAAAATGGAAGTGGAAAATGCAGCTCATCTTGCCCTAAACAAGACCTTGCACAGTGAGAAAGTAAAAATTTTATGGGTCATGAAAAGCAGTGATGCAAATACAAAGTTTTTTATTGTACCCAAGTAATAAAAAGGCAAAAAAATATAAATTTGGTATTGCTGTAATCATTTTGACCCAAAGAATAAAGTTATCATATTATTTATACCATGCGTTATGTTCCCATGGCATAACTGTCCATCAAAAGGGTATTAAATTGACTTACAATGTTGGCATTTATATTTTATATAAATTTATGTTTATTCTTTTTGTCTGTTTTGCATACTGTACATCAACAAAAGAAAGCCCTGGGGGCTCCGGCATACGACTGTATACACAGAAATATAGAAAATGAACAGGGATTCTAGAAGGATGTACACTAATATTAATTTGGGAACATCCCAGAAAGCCACAACATTCATAGGGCGGTCCGTTAGGTTACAATATTGATTTGTCTTGGGACAACCATTGTAAGTTGAAAACTTTGTAACTTGAGATCATAATTCAGTATTGTAACATGTAAGTACATCACACCCTGCCATACTTTCACAGAATCTCGGTGTATAAATCACTTTTCCATTAGGGACCACATAAATTGCCAAACTGCTTTTTTTTAAATTAATGATAAATTTGTTATTTGTATTCTGCACCAAATGTAATATACCTAACATTGGATATACTTCTGGGAAGCTTAAAATATGTACCTTGAAACCATAAAATCACAATATTTTGAATGTTGCATGTCACTTTATCCAAGAATATGATGGTTCCACCAAGTATTAAGAAGAAAAAACCATGTTCCAGTATTTATTTATAAACATATCAATATTGTTACTACTCTTAGTTGTGTATCATGTAATACATAATCCTTGTATAACAATTGGTGAAAAACATTTATGGCAACTTAATGCTAGGCTGCTGGTTTGTAAGTCCCTAAACTTGTTTGGTTACTACATTGATTTATCTATATACGATGCTTTTATATTCTATTTTGTGAAATTCAAATAAAAAAATGAATGATGGTACTGCACAGGAGCAGAAATCTACTGTACTAGCGGCGTCGGTAAATTCATCAATAGGTTCTTTATTATTTGTCAGTGTTCTCAATGCCACACGGTGTAGACATTTACAGTGAATACAGTACAAGCAGTGTTCTTCATGTGAATGCACCACAGTTAAGCTCTTGAGGGTAGATGTCATGAGGCAAGTTAAATGCTTTAATCTCACAAGTCAAAATGATGTTTTGCCGTAGAGATCATTGCTATGACCCATTCTGTGAGATATACAAAAGACTTTGAAGGTGAAATTTAGTTTTTTTCTTCCCTGAGAATACAATAGAAATGCTCACAATGAAACAGAATGTATTAACTGTGCTCCATGGTGTGTCAGGTGAAATGCAAAAGAGAAAAAGATCCATCTCAGAAAATGAATCCTCAGTATAGAATGTGAAACCTAAAGCTTATCCTGATATTTTAGTTTTAAAGGCGAATTCTAAAGACTTTAGAGTAAAGAAAGAGATGGACAAAATGCCAGACATATAGTTTAGTTACAATGTATTTTATTTTACTTTGAACTATTAAGAAAATGAAGAAGTGTCTAAGGTCCAACTAGTTTTCTATTTCGCGCAGGTGTCACTTCTGCTGTCCGTTCTGGTATTCCTTAATATATTTGTGACCAGTTTTGTACACATGACCACCTAATGACAAATATCATATTTACACTCTTCTACCCATCCACAGTTTATAGGTTCCTATATGCACATTAATGCTCTACATATCATTACCACAATACAGTAATTGGGTTTATGAAGAACTAAGGCCCCTTTTACATGGCCAAATAGTCATCCAAGTAATTATGGGCAACTTTCGGCCCATATAAACACAGGTCAGCTCACCTAAAAACCGAGCGACTGTTGGTCTGTGTAAATTAGCAGTCGTTCATCTATGAACGACAGCCATTTACTCTGAATAGAGGCAGGCGGCTGGAAGAGATCTCCGACTTCTGAGCAACTCCTGTGTGAAAGTGCAGGAGTGATAATTGCTGGAATGACAGTTGGGAACTAGAGTGCCTGACTGTTGTCCCATATAGAAGTACTTTGAAACTCCTATTACACGGAACAATTATCATGCAAATCACTGCCTCGTTCTGTGTAAACATCTATGAAGGACGACCTGTTTACTGGGAATGGAGGTGAGGGAGACAGAATTATTTCTGCCTTCATTCACTGACAATGATTGCTCCTGTGTAAAAGCATAGGAGCTGTCAGACACTGAAGTCATTCCATATCAAAGGGACTTTAGTGTACTGCTGATGTTATCTATCATAGTACTTGTAAAGTAATGTCATTAAATAACTAAAAAAGCTTTCCTTTGACTTTGCAATCACAAGCAATAATGATTGCACCCTGCAGAAAGTGACCTTCAAAGATTTTGGTTACTTAATTTATAGTAACTAAGTAACTGTATGGATAGCTTTATTATAGACTGCTTTTGTAGGTTTTTGTACTGTAGCAAAAATAAGGAATAGCTACTTGCTTACAGGGCTACAAATATTACAGGGCTTGTTACCTCCAGACAACAGCCAGTATTGAGTATGCCACCCATTCATGTAGGACATTGGTATGTGTTTCTGCTCCGGACTCATACCTGATTCCCCTTCTGATATGTCAGAAGGTAATCACTTTAACAACTTAAGAAATTCAAGGAAACAGTAACTCTAGAAAATAACTGCAAAAGTAAACAGAAAAAAATTATCCAGAATGTTTGTCAGTTTGCAAGATATTCTGCTCATGAAATAACAAGTCATTAAAGACGTTTTCCAGACAGCACCCATTGTCAGTGCTGGGATACACTGAGGTCGGAGTGAAAGCCTGTGCTCCAACCTCTATGTAGTGGCTGGCGCTTGTAATTGCAGACACAGCTCCCATTGATTTCAACGAGAGTTGAGTCTGCAATTACGAGTGCTGGCCACTACACAGGGGTCTTAGCAGATGCTTCTGTTTCGACCCTTTTGTATCCTGGTTATGACAGCGGGCACTGCTTGGAAAACTCCTTTAATTTTCTGCTAGTATTTTCCATTTTTAGCTGACTGATATGGTGGGGTTTTTTGAAGGGGATGCTTGTATTACAGATAGAGCAGGGTGGAGAGTTCCTGCAGCAGACAGTTGCCTTATAGCCAGAGATGGGAGTTGATGTAGAAAGTCGCTGATTTTTAAGAAGTTTCAAAATTTATTTTACCTTTAACCCTTCAAGGATGCAGGCCTTTTTTATTCATTTTATATAGCATTGTCTAGTTTCTATTGGTATTTTGGAGTACATATGACTTTTTTGATTGCTTTTAATTACATTTTTTCTTGGAGATTGGTTGACCAAGAAAGCACAATTCTGCATTATTTTGATAGATTTGAAAGACAGGACTTTTATGGATACAGCAATACCAAATATATTTTTGTTTTCTCTTATTTAGATTTTTTATTATAAATATGGGAAACTTTTTTTTAAAACTTTTATTACCTTCTATTTTTATAATAATTATTAAAATGTTTTTAAACTGATTTTTACAATTATTTTAGTCCTCATAGGGGATATGAACTTGCATAGGATTTGATCGCTCCTGCAGTATGATATAATACCATAATTAGTATTACATAGTATCATGATGTGACAGGCAATAGCAGCCCTGGGTGCTTTCAGAAGGCTCCTGCCATTGCAACTAAACAGCTCCCCATGATCTCATCATTTGGGTTCATTTGGGACTACTAAACTCCAATCTGGACATTTGAATGCCGCAGTCAGAATTGACCATGGCAGTTGAAGGGTTAACAGCTGCGATCAGTGGCAGTGTAAGAAATAGTTGGCACCTGCATTGTATGGAGCATCAGTGGCTCCCTATGCACCTCCATACAAACCCCGAACTTCCATAATGTAACTGTACATCATGAACCAATAAGGAGTTCAAAGAACGCAGATTTAAGGTTCTGGATGGTACAAGGTGAGTTATTAACCTTATTTCACTTATGGAGTCCTCTTGAGTGTTTGACAGAATGCACTTGGGCTTGGCTTTCAGAACTCTGTTAGTCTTTGTCTTCGGTCATACCATCTTATCCACAATTAAGGCCCTTTACACGTCACCTTTTGCAAAAGTAATCGTCAACAGTAACTATTCTGAAACTTTTCATATAACAAACAGAACGTGACAAGGATGTTCCTTGTCCTCTCTAATTGAAACTAGCAGAAATTATCAGATTACACCCTACTATAAAATATATCCAGGTGGCTGGTATAAACCACAAAATGAAGCTGTTTGCAAATAATGTTATCATATCTATTTCCAATCCTGGATCCTCTTTACCTGAGGTGGTTAAACTTCTAGAGTTGTTTGGTTCCCTTTCATGCTACAAAGTAAATCACTGGTCTTACATTTTCATATCTCAGCTTCTAAGAAAGAAATTTTACAAAACGTTTTCCCTTTTTAAATCCTGTGAGGAGAAAATTAAATACTTAGGTATTTATTTAACCTGGAAAATATCAACTTTAGCCAAAATGAATTTTCATCATTTACTCACTTCCCTCCAACCAGAACTTAATAGAATATCACAAATGAATAGGCAATTCCTGGATAGGAAAAATAGTTTTATACAAAATGCTAATTCTTTCCAAGAAATTGTATTTTCTTCGCTCTTTAATTATCTCTCTCCCACATTCTACATATAAATATTTTCATTAACAAATTAACTTCCTATGGCAGAACAAAAAACCTAGACTTGCTTTCTTAAAATCATAGAATGGTGGGAGTTGAAAGGGACCCCCAGGGTCATCTGGTCCAACCCCCTGCTCAGTGCAGGATTCACTAAATCATCCCAGACAGATATTTTGTTTGAACACTTCCATTGAACGAGAACTCACTACCTCCTGTGGCAACATGTTCCACTCATTGATCACCCTCACTGATTGAAAAGAGCATGCATTTAGGTGCTATGGGTAATCTTCGTAACGCTCTAATAAGTCAGACATTGGTGGCTATTGAAGCTGGAAAAAACTAAAGAGTTTTGTCTAATGTAAGAGTTTGGAAAGCTCTTCTGCTCAAAACTTTTGACCTTCTCTATCTCTCTCAGCGCTATCACTGTCAGCAGCTTTCACATATAATTAGAGATGAGCGAGCGTACTCGGAAAAGCACTACTCGCTCGAGTAATTTGGTTTATCCAAGTATCGCTGTGCTCATCCCTGAAGATTCAGGTGCCGGCACAGAGCGGGGAGCTGCAGGGGAGAGCGGGGAGGAACGGAGGGGAGATCTTTCTCTCCCTCTCTCCCGCCCGCTCTCCCCTGCTCCCCGCTGCGACTCACCTGTCAGCCGCAGCGGCACCCGAATCTTCAGGGACGAGTACAGTGATACTCGGATAAAGCAAATTACTCGAGCGAGTAGTGCTTTTCCGAGTACGCTCACTCATCTCTACATATAATACTTAGATTTAGAGCTCAAAGAAATCCCGCTTCCGTTGTCCAATCTTTTTCTCCATACTCCCAGTCTTTCATTAGACTTTTGGTCCAGCCAAGACTTTGGAAGACTGATGTTTAGATTTTCCTTTCGGTCCTTTTCACTTTCTAGTAAACTCATTTCAGTTTATCTTCTACTGAAATATATAAGTATAGACAAATTCAAGACTTTATCAAATGTAAGAAGAACTATCTAAAAACTATCTAGTAACCCTCCCCAAACAAGTGGTCTCTTTCTTTTCAGCTACTATGCAGAAAAATATCAAAGGCACAAAAATACTTTATAACATTTTCTGTAAAAATATTTAATTCACTAAAACTGCCAATATTCTGAACTGCGAGAAAGGCTTTAATTGGACCTTTCTGGAATACCAATTTCCTAGGCTCACAAAGCTACAAATTGCGCAAATCATAAAGAGCACTACTTGAATTTATTGACTAGAGGGTATTGTACACCGCTGAAACTCAGCAAAATATATCCCAATGTTCCACCTTTGTGCTGGAGAAATTGTGGCTCAATTAGGTCCCTATTTCGTATATTCCGGTATTGTAATCTTTTAAAAAAATAGTTCTAGGTGAACAGTCAAGTGTTGATAGCTAAAATTACATATCATAATGGTCTTGAATTTGCTCTGTTACTGGTCGGAATTGAAGAAATTCTTGCAATCAATAGAACTCTTGCATTGCACATACTCCATGTTGTTAGGACTGGCCAGTAACAAGAAATCCCCTACAGTACCCTAACTAACAGCTATGAATGAAATTGTATTCTCTATCTGTTTGCAGGAAAAAATACTAGCTCATCAACAAGGTAAACTAGCAAAATATGATAGGACATGGGTGCCTTGGTTACAACAGTGTTAGTGAAATGAATATGACTCCATGTTCTATCCTATGCATAGCCATTTTATGAGCGAGCAGCCATCTTCTGTGTCAATTATTTTGTTCTTTTCCTTTTGCAAGATTTGCTAAAATGTTTTGAAGAATAAGAAGGGACCTCGATGATTGGAACATTCCAAGGCCCTAGATTGAATGTCTCTGGTCATTGTGCCCTGTTCTCCTGTCTCTCTCTAAACAATTGTTTATAATTAAAGTACCTTTGTATTCTGAGAAGTTAGGATTCTACTGCATCTGTGCTGCTTTTCCTTCAAGTAATTAGATGTTGAATTCCTTATCTTGCATGTTTATGTTTCTTTGATAAATGGTAATAAATGAAATATAATAGATTTGGATTATTGTAATTAGATCATATGACGGTATATAAACTGCTGTCTGTCAGTCAATAAACAGATTACTTTGGATCACATCCCATGTTCTGTGATTTAATGTTAGTCTCCTGAGCTCAGATTACCTTTAATAGTTGAATTTGGACCCCAATTGCATTTCGTATAGCAAATAATTGGTTTGCACTAACAACAGTTTCCCTTTCTCCGATAATTCCAACTCTGTCTCAATTTAGCCCCTTTATTTTTCTTGACAGGATGACAAATATCTACCTTTTCTTTCTTTTTTTAATTTACTTACATAAGGTTCTTCACTTAGTTGTATATTGTTATAATGCATGATTAGACTAAGGCCAGGCTGAGTGTTTAATTCTCAGTCTTTACATTGAGGTCCCTTGTTTTCCTTATTTGCATGTTCTACTAGATATCTCAGAACACAACATATCTTGATTGATGCAGAACTAACATGTCTTCCTTTATTACCAATCACGACAATTAGTTTTAGTTTTGGTTCTGTATCAAAGTCTTTGTGATATTTGATATCTTTGTACGTCATACATTGTTTCTTTCTATTATCAAGAAATATAGAAATGACTTTCTATGTTTGTAAAATTTAAATCAAAACATTTGATTATAAAAGAATGCCGATTGACCAGAAGTCTGCTTATACTCTGCAGTACATGACTAATATATAGGCAGTTTCTATGCAAAAATAAATTAAAAAGTGCTCATGTGTGAGGGAATACATTGCTGTTATAAAATACAGTTAGCTCTACATTCTAAGGATTTTCCACCATTGGATAAGTGCTTTGTTGGGGATGAGATCAAATCTTTAATGAGGAGACCAGCAGTCACAAGTATAAATATATAGGTATTGTATCCTGAATGGAAACATTTTCCAAAATTCAAGGTGCTGACAAATTATACCCACATTTCGAAATATGACATTGGCAGTTTCTGTTCATGATTCTTCACATTGAAGACATTTGTATTAGTGTATAGACGACAAGTTCCATTCACAGTGAAGAGTATTTCACAGTACAAATCATCTAATTATCTCTCCAAGTTGTTTATACAGATAGATTTTCTATTTTCCATAATCTTATTTCTAGTTAATTCTTTCCTAAGTATGCACTGAAACTTCAGTTTCTGAAAGTGAGATTGTGTATTCTCAAAGAATTTGTGACCTGGATCTAGGTCAGTAGAGTCTCCTTGGACCTGTATGAGAAAATATCAAACATTTTTTACTTTATTACTGTGTCCTGAAGCTGTGATGGCAGTGATGTGAGAGGCTGCAGAATGTGCACCTCACTTGGAGCTTCAGTCACATTTTCCTTTAACATTGAAGTCCATATGCTTTGTTTTGGGAGGTATTTAAGAAGCCACAGTCTTGCTCTGCAGGTCATGTAATCCAAACATATGCTACACCATCTGGGATGCGTCTTGCTAAAAAAATAAAAAGTAGGGTAAATAAGAATTTTGCTGATCAGAATAAAATATATTATGCTTTTCACAGTTTATTTACATCCCTACATTTAAAGGGAACCTGTCACCTGCCTGAAGCACCATCAACTAATTTATGGTGCTGTTAGGGTAGTCGCTAACTAAATTTTCATACTCACCCACTTTCTGGATCCCGAGGTGCCCATTGCTGAAGTCTGTATGCTGGATGAAAATCTGACTCTTTTAAGAGTCCAGTGAACATGCACTCTCCCATAGGCTTGTATAGGAGAGCATGAGCACAGGATTCTGAGAAGAGTCAGATTTTTGGCTGCCATTAGAGATGAGCGAGCGTACTCGGAAAAGCACTACTCGCTCGAGTAATTTGCTTTATCCGAGTATCGCTGTGCTCGTCCCTGAAGATTCGGGTGCCGCTGCGGCTGACAGGTGAGTCACAGCGGGGAGCAGGGGAGAGCGGGCGGGAGAGAGGGAGAGAAAGATCTCCCCTCCGTTCCTCCCCGCTCTCCCCTGCAGCTCCCCGCTCCATGCCGGCACCGGAATCTTCAGGGACGAGCACAGCGATACTCGGATAAAGCAAATTACTTGAGCGAGTAGTGCTTATCCGAGTACGCTCGCTCATCTCTAGCTGCCATGCAAACTTCATCAATGGGCATTTAGGATTCAGGAAATGGGTGAATAGAAACAATACAGCACCCTGCTCCCTGTCACCTCGCCTAACAGCACTGCAATATAGGTTATGGTGCTTAAGGCAGGTGACTTGGTTCCCATTAAAGAAGTATATACCAATTATTAAAAGAATTGAACTATAGACTCACACAGTTTTCCCTTTTTATGCACAGCTTTGTCAAGCCATGGAAGCACAACATGTAGTATTTATAATTGCAAACATTTGATTATCAACTACATGTGCCATCAATACAGTATCAGAACTTGCCTTGCACACTGGTAACAGAGACTTTGTTGCATATATTTTTTTTATCGTGAAGTTAATTTCGGCCATTTTAGTCCTCATTTTATATTCAATGTGTGATACAGGAGTTTGGCAAAATAATGGAAGGATTAATAAATGTTTAGGTGTTTCCATTATTTTGATAATTGTATATTATTTATACTGCATTTGGATGTTTTTTTTTTTTTTTTTGCAGCAATGTCAGTCAAAGCACAAATTCAACAAAGAACAAGATACAGAAATGATTCAATTAGTACTTTAAACATATAATTTTAAAATAAAGAAATAGTGCAGGCGAATATAAGAAACTTTGTAATATGTCTTACTAGAGAAACATGCTTATTTCTCCACTAACAGTATAAGCCATTCTTTCCTTTCCCCCTGCCTCCCTGCACTAATCACTCATGATGCATTCACGAGAGTGTGTGCTGGTGCTACATAGGTGCACACAAAACCTGTGCACCAACGTACGTGCACAAACACGCGTGAATGCAGGTCCGTGCAGCACTGCTTTCAATGGAGCCGCGGCTGCTGCTGGCGGCCCCATTGAAAGCAATGGTCTGCAAGCAACCCCTGCAGTAATTTTCAGGGAAGGGCTTTAAATATTTATAGAAAATCATTCCTAACTGGTGCAAAAAATAAAAATACATACTTACCTCTCCGCCACTGCTGGGGCCCAGGAGCGTCTAGCCGCTTGGGTCCCGTAACTGTAAGGAAGTTCTCTCGGTGGTGACGCAGATGCAGCCCTTTAAGCAGATTATAAATCCCTGCTTGCTGAAAGGGCTGCGTCTGATTGGCTGAGCGCTCAGCCAATCACAGGCAACGCTCAGCCATTCATTGAATTCATTGAATGAATGGGTACATTCAGATGGGCGTGTTTATGTGCATACATACATGCGCACATAACAACGTTTCTGTTAGAACCATCTCCACCCCCCCCCTTCATAGGGGGCTGCAACTGTAATCCTATCTGTCTGTGTACCGTCTTCTGATTACATATGTTATCAGCCCATGCAAAGTTAGTGTGCTTTTACAGCAGATGCCCGACACAGGCCATCCCAGCGATAACCTTTCCTGGGTAAAAACGCAGGAACGAGCATCACTGACTGAATAGAGACAGAGCAGGATGGGGATCGTCCTCGCCATTCTCAGTAAGCAAGCCGTCATTCATAAGTGAACAGCTGCCTGTTTACACGAAGTGGCTTCTTGTTCGTCGTTCAGTAGGTGCATGCACTATCTTAACGATAATTGTTCAGATTCTTGCTTGATCGCAGGTATCCAAACGAATTGTTCCATGTAAAAGCACCTTCAATGATGAGTGGAGGAGGGGGGGGGGGGGGGGTTGCAGGAACTAATTTAAATGTAGAGAAAAAAGCATTTCTCTCTAATCAGACATGTTAGAAAGTTGCTTATATTCGCTTGCAAAACTCATTTTTGAAAAGAGAAGTAAAAAGTTGAATTACTCTTCAAATTGTAAAATACATTTACTACATAAAGTATAAAAGCTAAGTAAACCTTTTATATCATGAGACGTCACTTTGAAAACCGTCAGAGACCTCCTTCTAAGAAGTGACCTTGTGAAGAGTACGAAGAGTGGGATTGTGTATGGTTTAGGTATCGTCAGATGTGACAAGAGTGATACTCATTATATAACTGAAGCGACTAAGGTAAGTAATAAAATGAAATTGGTATCCCTCGGAAAGCTTCATTTTTACTGAGCATCATCATTAAAAGTTGCATTTCTGACTTATACCTTTCATCCCTCTATTTGATCTAACAGCTTATTAGCTACTGTACTCATATAACACAGGTGAATAGATTTGTGCTTGTTTAGTTTTATGGACCCATTAAAAGGGGTATTCCGGTTACAGAAAGTTACTGTCAAACGAATGCTAAGCAAATGCAATTAAAGTTTGCAATGTGGCTCTGCCTTGGATTTTGTATCTATAGCTTTAAAAACCATCACCTTCGTTTGGCAATCCAGGTGTGTTGATTGCCAAGATGCCCGGGATACAACCTGTAGACATTCCAGCGCTTTGGGTCGGGCTTGCTGAGTAGGATGCCTTTTTTTCTCTTCAGCCCTTGCGACTGGATTGCTGACCAATAGCAGGGTAGCAATTAGTGGGGATGCATACAGGAAGTATAGCTTGGGGAATTGAATGAAATGTAGTTTCAAGCTGCATATCGTCAGGGATATGATAACCGTCTTGGAAAATAGCGATGCAGGAAAATGAAGGAGAGAAAAAGAAGGTAATGGCTGTGTGATCTATACCCATAACCAGCTGCGCATAACCATGACACAAAACCTTTCATATCTGGAATTTCTGAAAATATGCTTCATAACCACAACACCCCTTTGATATTAAAAATTATCTGCCACTGTTGATATAACTTTCAAGAATACAGTCACCATAAATCGCCTATATTTGTATTAAATTATTGGTGGATCCTGGTAGCATATACCAATGATCTATATGGTGATGATATTTGATACATATGTAATGCTTATGCCTTCGGTAGGTCCACTTGAAAAGGATGCCATGCTTATCTCAGCTGTTAGTTAAGAATATACTGCAAGATGAAGAGCAGTAGTAGATGTATTCCTTGAAGGGTAAATGATTGGCAAACTTCCATAGCTGTACTGAGTGGTGTCCTTTTACTTTTTATAGGGGTTTTCCGAATTAAAAACACTGGTGGCAGTTGGGGGCTGAAGAAAGTTAAAACTAAAAAAACATACTTACTCACCTCCCACTTTTACACTGCCCCTGCTCTTCTGTTTACTTTGGGCTGCTGTGATCATGTGGGTTGTTTACTCACATCCCCACTGCAGCCAAAAGAAGACCCAACAGGGACGCCACAGATAACATCCCAAAAGCCTGCTTCTATATTATCTCTATTATCTATATATTATCTCTATCTCTATATTATCTATATTCTATCTCTTGCCCAAACATGTCAGCTGCACCTCGAGAAAATTGCAAGAATCCGCTCTTTTCTCACCGCAGACACGCTAAAAACGCTTATTGTTGCCCTCATTCATTCTCGGCTCAATTTTTGCAACTCGTTGCTGATCGGCCTCCCCTGCACCAGACTCTACCCTCTCCAATCCATCCTGAATGTGGCAGCCAGGCTCATCTTCCTGTCCAGCCGCTACTCGGACGCCTCTGCCCTGTGCCAGTCCCTGCACTGGCTGCCTGTTAAATACAGAATACAATTTAAACTCGCTACCTTCATCCACAAAGTCCTCCATAATGCAGCGCCACCTTATATTGCCTCCCTCATCTTAATCCATCACCCAGCCCCGGCTCTCTGCTCTGCTAACGAAACTAGACTGTGCGCCCCTCTAATCCGAACTTCTCATTCCCACCTCCAACACTTCTCCAGAGCAGCACCGATCCTCTGGAATACACTACAAAGAAAACCCGGGCAATCCAGGACTTACAAAACTTCAGGTGTGCTCTAAAAATGCACCTCTTCAGGGAGGCATACCGCATTCCCTAAACAAAACCCTCTCTATGCCGCCTAATAACATGCTCCCTGACCTACTGACTGCAATCCCTGCCAGCCGCCATCAACTGCCCTTGCAGTCATACTGATTCTGCCGTCACACGGCCAAATGTCTGACTATTGTCTATGTGCATAGCATCCCTCACTCACCACCTCGCCATACCGTGCACATCTCCAGCCCCTTTACCTTCTGTATCACCCCATTACTTGTAGTATGTAAGCTCGTTGGAGCAGGACCCACTCCCCTATTGTATCCATCAACTGATAATCTTGTAAATCTGTAAATCTCTGTACTTTTGTCTTTCTGTATTCCCCCCTGTCTATGTAAGTGCTATGGAATATGTTGGCGCTATACAAATAAAGATTATTTTTACTAGAAACCAACTTAACAGGTTTACAGGATGTAACAAGGTCTTCTGGCCTGGTGATCTCACGTGTCAAATGCCACAGCGCTAAGCCAATGAAATGGCTGTCCGATGCCATGGTGACTATGGAAACCCCTTTTAACTATAAATAATGAAGAAAGACTTAGACTAACAGAAAACATTTGTTATTAATAATCCCAGTCTATGGGGGCCTGCTGCATGCTTGTCTGAGGGTTACCGTTAGTGACAACAAGGGTTTAACATGATAAACTTCTCTGAATGAGAGCTGTCATCCAGGCAATGGACCATTTAGCTGACTATTTAATGACTATGGTCATGTTTATTTGATTCTTTATCCCCTTAACAACCGGCCATACACCTTTTACTGGCGGATGTTAAGGAGCTTTATTAGGATGCGCCATCTTCTAACTGCTGCTGCATCACAAGCTTTCATGAGTCTCCTGTCCCAGGGTGAGTGGATGGTCAGCTGTTGGATAACAGCCTGGCATCTAATCAAACAACGGGGACCAGATTTGCCTCGACCTAGAGTGTTGAATATGGCCTCCAGGTCTGCCAGCTACAGTGACCTATGAGGCTCAGCCTGGAACAAATGCAATTACAGTGACCTCTACTGAATAAAAAAACAACAAAAGAAAACACCTCAGAGTAGAAATAGGAGGGTGAAAAAAATAGGTACTGTAAGTAAGCAAGAAAGGTATGGCTCCAGCCTGGGTGACGCTATTTCAGGACACAGTAGAGCCAGGTGACTCCTTATCAGTTATTTAAGTGTACAGTAAAGGTGACTTTGAGTCTATCAGTGACTGTAGGACACTTACTCAAATCAAGTTGTAATAAATACTGGAGATTGTGGTAGAGGATTAGTGATGAGCGATTAGTGGAATAATCTTTTCATGTTGGTATCGGGCTGATTTCATAAAAATCATCAAGAATCGGGATGTTGAGTCTGACTCCCATTAACATCAATGGGAGTAAAAATTGGGTTCACTAAATTGCCCTCCAAACGGTCCCCAAGGCCAAAACCCCCAAATTGCATCGAAATACAGCCACACATCTTGGAAACACTATGCTCCTCCTAAAAATTGGTAAAAAATAAATACAGTCAAAGTAGCGATTTTGAGCGATTATCATCAGTGTAAGGGTGCGTTCACACGAGCGCATAAACGGCGCGTTTTTGCGCCCAATCGTATAAACGTGACCATCTGAGGCATTGGTTTCCAATGTATTCGTTCGCACGGGCGATTTTACGGCGCGTAAAAACGGCAACCCGAAAAAAAAACGGAACATATGCGACCGAAATACGCGCCAACGCACATTCGATGGCCGAAAAGATAGTTTGCAAAGTAGGAACAAACGATAATACGCTTTCTAGCTCTGGTCATGATCGCCGAAAAACGTTCTTTCTGGCGATTAAACGCTGCGCACGTGCGAACGTAAATACGCCTACGCTCGTGTGACTGCGCCCTCAGTGTGCGTTCACACGAGCGTGTTTTTGTACGTACTTAGTTGCGTACATACGTGCGCAACAAGGTACGAGCAAAAACACGCATGAACACAGCTGCGTGCTTGTTGTCAATGGAGCCGCGGCTGCTGCCTCTCCACCGCTGCCGTGACCCCCGTGGGCATGAAGATCTTGCGGCAGATGTTTCCTTCACCCCTGCAAGTTAAAAGAATTCCCTGCTGCTACATCAGCTGCAGATGCAGCAGAGGAATTCTTCAATTCTCAACCGCAGTTGTCATGACAGCTGCGGTAGAGAATCCTGCTGCCGGCACCCCGTCATTGGATTTTAGGGAAGGGCTTTAAACATAAGTAGTGTAAAAAAAAACAACAAAAAAAAAACATACCTCCCTTCAGCTGCCGGGGCTCAGCTGCGAATTCTGGTGCTGTTCCCGACTCTGTAGTTCTCAGCTATCAGCAGCTGGTAGCTCTAATTGTAATTGGCTGAGTGCTTCAGCCAATCACAATCTGAGCTATCAGCAGGTGGGGATTTTAAATACCCGGCTGCTGATAGCTGAGAACTATAGAGCTGGGGACAGCTGCAGAAGTCGCCGCTGAGCCCCGGCAGCTGTCAATGGCTTTTCAGGGAAGCTTCATAAGCCCTTCCCTGAAAAGCCATTTAAAATAGTGTTTCAAAAGGAAAGACAACAATACTCACCTGCCGGGGCTCAGCCGCAGCTTCTGCAGCTGTCCCCGGCTCTGTAGTTGTGAACTGAGCCCCTGCAAGTGAGTATTGTTTTTTTGTTTTTTACACTATTTTAAATGGCTTTTCAGGGAGGGGCTTATGAAGCCCTTCCCTAAAAGCCATTGACGGCTGCCAGGGCTCAGCGGCAACTTCTACAGCTGTCCCCGGCTCTATAGTTCTCAGCTAGCAGCATGCAGGGATTTAAAATCCCCACCTGCTGGTAGCTCTGATTGTGATTGGCTCAAGCACTTCAGCCAATCACAATCAGAGCTACCAGCAGGCGGGGATTTTAAATCCCAGGCTGCTGATAGCTCAGAACTACAGAGTCGGGGACAGTGCCAAAAGTCGCGGCTGAGCCCCAGCAGGTAAGTATTTATTTATTTTTTTCACTATTTTAAATGGCCTTTCAGGGAGGGGCTTATGAAGAATGCAGGGGTGACGGCAGAGCATTGTTTTTCAATGGAGCCACCGGCAGCAGGCGCAAATGTGTGCATTCCCAATGGTGCACGCATGTCCTATCTTTGCAGGCACACAAGTACAAACATGTGCACATACCATAGGGAATGCATTGTTGTAAACACAAGCGTGTTTTTGTGCGTGCGTATGCACGCACAAAGACACGCTTGTGTGAACCCACCATAAATGCGACAGAATTGCTCACTATTCTTTTGCAGTTGTTTATCGCTGGTTTCTCGTTGCATGTAAGCGCTCACCACTCAGCACTTTAAATTGAAAGTGACTTGCTGAACGAGAAGACAGTGAGCACTCAGCCATGTCTTTTAGTCTAAACTCTCTTGTTTAAACAGCTGTCATCCCATGTAAAAGGGCCATTACTGACAAATCAGTTAATTAGTGTGAAGCATGTCTGTATGCAGACAATGCTTGGAAGATGTGTTATAGAGATGCATTAAGTTAAAATTGGCTACATTTCTTTTTATTATATTTCTCAATTTTGTTTTAGGAGGATAACTTCAAAATCCTCATAAATTCCCAAATAAGGGAGATGAGATTGGTCTTCAATTTCATTTATCCTGCTTGTATTCATTTTTGCCCCCAAAGAGGTACATAGCAGGCACCATCTGGGTCCCTCCTGCTGGTCTCTGCAGTTCCGGCAGACTTCCATGCAGTTCTCAGCCGGTGACAGAACATTGCTTGCTGGTGACTAGGTTTGAAAGCCCCGCCTCCAGCAAGCAATTGCTCTGATTGGTTCTCAAGCGCCGCAGCTCTCGAGAACCAATCAGAGCAAATGATTGCTGGAGGCAGGGTTTACAAACCCTGTTACCAGCAAGCGATATTCTGTCAGGGGCACGGCGATTATTTGGAGATTTACATCTCCACATTTCAAAAGTCAGAATTTTTTTAATTCCTCAGTTGACATGGAGGCTTGCATTTTGCCTATGGCATGGCTTGATAGAATGCCTGTCAGAACACAATATATGATGTAATGCTATAGCATTACATAATACTGCAGGAGCGATCAAAGCATGTTCTTCTTCCCTCTAGAGACTAAAATAACAAGTAAAAATAAGTTTTAAAAAGTTTTACTAATTATTAAATTATCATTTGCTGTATTTATAATAAAATAATGTAAATAATAAAACAAAAATACTTATTTGGTATCACTGCGTCCATAAAAGTCCAGTCTATAAAAGTAATACATTATTTATCCCGCATTGTTAATGTCATGCGTTAATTGTGCTTTTTTTGGTCACCCAGTCTCCAAGAAAACATGTGATAAAAAGCGATGAAAAAGTCACATGTATTAAAAAATGATATCAACGGAAACTATAGGACGTCCCGCACAAAATGAGCTCTCGCAAAACTATGTTGAAGGAAAAATAAAAAACTTATTGTGGTCAGAATATGGGAGCAGAAAATAATTTTAAAAAATTAAATATCTTTGATAAAAAATAAAAGTAGTACAGCAAAAAAAAATCTGTATTTTTATATACTGCTGCCTCTTTTATATACTGCTGTCTCTGATTGGCTGAGTGCTGTTGCCAATCAGAGGCAGTGCCCAGCCATCATTGAATGACAGCTGAGTGCTGCCTCTGATTGGCCAGAGCACTCAGCCAATCAGAGACAGCGCTTTCTGGAGGTGGGAATTTTTCAATCTCTGGCCTCCAGAACACAGAAGACAACTGCCGAGGCCAGAGAGAAAAGCCTGATGGCTCTTGTAGGTGAGTTAAACTATTTTTTTTTTTTTACAGCTAGCCATGATTTTCAGGAAAGGGCTTATATTTCAAGCCCTTTCCCGAAAATCATTGTCGCAGTGGTGGCCTTCATTCCATTGCTTCCAATTGGGCTGCAGCAGCGCCGGCCCCATTGAAAGTAATGGGATAACATTGTAGACCTCTGCCACAGCTGTGTCAGGGGAGCGCAATGTACTCCCTATGTTTTCAATGGGGCTAGCGCTGCTTCTTCTTCTACTAACGCTGATTCTTCTTTGCGATACGAGCTAACAGTGAAAACATCGCTAATGAGAATAAAACCATCAAAATCAGTGGTTTCATTATCATGCGTTTTCACTTAGTCTCACATCGCAATGATATCGTATCGCCAGTGGGTGTTCACCGTAAGGAAGATTCACCAGAAGGAAACTTCAGATCTCTAAATGTTTGTTTAATAATTTATTGTAAGTTAACCCTTTGCAATCCAATTTTGGATTCAGGGTTTCCTAGGGGGCTTCCTCTTTCTGCCATTATACAATGGCGCCATCTGCTGGCTAGAGCCAGTATTGCAGTATGTGACATGCCAGACAGGCCCCTGACAACATAGCAGCCAGTAATCTACAGTAAGAATACCCTGCAGGATTTCTTCTGCCATCAGAGCTGTACAGCCTTCAATGAGAATGTCTTTAGACGTCAGCCAGTGGATTGGAAAGTGTTAAATGACCTTTATCTTTATATACTGTTTGAACAAAATTAATAAACATACACATACATCCTGTCAAAAAACCTTTACATGGGGTGTCCTTCTTTTTGTATGACTGTGTATAAGTTTCCAAACTAGCAGGAAATAGGTTCTCTACTTTTGTGGTGCTTAGAATTTTATTATTATTTGCATTATTGTCTAACGGGATCTTAGTTTCTATTTTCCCTACTTATCTTGGCAAGAGAATAAAGCGAGCCCTTGAAGAGAACATTTCTGTATCCTCCAATAGAAATGTGCTTATCATTTTATTACTAGTGCATGCTGCTTTATCCTTTTTTTGTTTAGTGAATGGAAATGATCAGGAGTTGATATTAAAGAATACAATAAGCCTGAAGATAGCCTTGCTACTTTTAATGTGTCCAAGGCTAATGATTAATCCATCAATGTTCTCCTTATCTGAAACACCAGTTTCATTTTCTAACACTTACAACACATATCTAGACACAATAATTCGTTAAAGAAAACTTATATTTTAAGAAACCTTAGCTCTGAACATGGGGCAGTAAAATTATGTATAACACTTCACTGTGGTGCCAACTCCTATAGATCATATTTAAATATGGGCTAAAAGGGAATGTTTCTGAATTTCTCTCACAACAGCCACATGTACTTATGAAACTAGATTGACACAATGTTTGCTGCACAAACATAAAATATTTAGAAGAAAATGGTTGTAAATGTTTTGAGAACTGATTATTTTAATTGGCAAGGACTTCAAGATAAACTACATCTTCAGTGTACCAATTTCCACCTGAGTGTACCCCTTTAACTATTCACCATCTACGACTTGGTTTTCCATGTTTTAGCGACATGGCAATCTGGTTAGCACTTGATATGAACATCGCTTAGCAATGTTTGACTCACGCTGGTTGAAGTACAACAGTGCCACTAGACTTAACATATGAACTTTGACCTTGCCTGACAAATCACTCAATGTATCAAACTCAAATTTTAGGATTTTACAACAGTGGTGAGGATACCACAAATCTAATGACCCAACATTATCCATCAAAGGTCATATAAAGGGGTCAAAGTGCAAGAAAAAGCCTGTAGGTTGTTTATATTAGATGTTATTCAAAAACAAACTCATTGACTTCTTTGGGAGAGTGTTGTTCGCATGCTCTCTGATACTATGCTGGAGAGGAAAGAGGATAGAGGAGGCGGAATATCCCCACTACTTATTGTTAATGGTGTGATCCTGTGCTATTTTCCGAAACAGTTATTATAACAGTTACCTTTGATTGTAATTGTGTCTGTGATGACAATGAGATGACTGCTGAGCAATGATCTCTGCAAAAAATTGTTAGCTCAGTGGCCAGTGTGAAAACAGAACATGTTAACGAAAAAAACACAGTATTAAATATTCATTTAGTTTGAAGCAAATAAATACCGTACATATTCGAGTATTAGCCGACCAGAGTATAAGCTGCTGCTTTAGAATTCTCCCCGCTGTCATCTCCCTGCTCGGCATTCAAATCCTCCACCGTCAGCACTGTGGAAGGAAGCAGTGTGATTGGATCGAGCACCAGCCAATCACAGACAGCGCTCTATCATTCTCAGCCAATCACAGCGCCGACAGCAGGGAATGACAGAGCTGAGCAGAGAGGACAGCGGGTAGGATTCTAGCAGCTTGCTGCACCGCCGCTGGGGACACAGACGCCGGCTGGGAGGTGAGCATGGAGGTTTTTTTTTATCCCTTCCCTGACTCAAGTATAAGCTGAGGGGGCTTTTTCAGCACAAAAAAATGTGCTGAGAAACTTGGTTTATACTCAAGTATATACGATAGGTAATTTTATCCTCATACTAAAATGTTTACATCATAAAAGCATGCAAATTTAACCCTTTCCAAGCTCAATGACATTTCAAGAAGGATTTTAAGATCCACACTCACCCAATGTGCTCTTGACCCTATTTTACTTTTCTCCTGTAATATTCGACCTGGTCCACTGATCCAGCTGGACTCTGCATAGAGCACCCTGAAGTATATGGTTATGGTGGCAAGCCTTGTACAGGGTTACAGATCAAGGATGATGAGTAACTTATGGTCCTGAGCTGGAAAGGGTTAAATTATAAAAAATGAAGTAAATATGCATCAGTGGAATGATGTACATTGAGATTCTAAATGTTATAACGTACTGACTTGCTAGTACTGGGAGTAAATAGTGTTAAATAAAGGCATCATATTGATCATCTTATGGTAAGTTTTATTATAACTTTTCAGAAAGTTCTCAGAGTATTAGATAATCAGTATTTTTCTTGTGACAACATACTTTAAAGGGAATATGTCATCTGAAAATGGCCTATTGTATAAATCAAACTTTTATATTAAAAATATTTTTAAGAACTTTTGATGATTTTTTTTCTTCCACAAACAGCACCACACCTGCCTATGGGTTGTGTCTGGCATTGCAGCTAGAGCTTAACTACAGTACCAAACATCTTGTGGACAAGTGTGGTGCTATTTTATACTCCTTGACAATCGCTTTATTGCAAACTTACTGTTTTCAGGGGAGGTCATCTTCATTTCAACCTTTGGAAAAATAAGTAGGAGTCGCTTTTTAACCATTTGATGATCAGCCAATTTCTTTGCTTTTGTCCATTAATTTTCGAACTGTAATGACCTTACTAGTTTTATGTTGATGTAGCTGTATGAGGTCTAGTTTTTGGGAAATAGATTGTACTATTAAAGGGGTTATCCAGGAAGCACCCACCAGGATGCACTGGGATACCCCTGTATAGTGGCCAGCGTTTGTAATTGCAAGCACAGCTCTTAATGAAATCAATAGGAGCTGCACTTGTAATTGCAGGCTGGGGTCCCATTGATTTCAATGAGAGCTATGCCTGTAATTAGAAGTGGCATTTACTACACAGGCGTCAGAGCAGTGCTTCCATTCTGACCCAGGTCTATCTCCCTTCAGGTGCTGCCTAGATAACCCTTTTAAGACTTCATGCACACTGAGTCTGAAACCTATGTTTCACTTTCTTAAAGTGACCCTCCGGTCCTGGAGAAAGAAAGATGGCCACACTGGCTTCTCTGACGACATGATACACACTGTGCATTAGTGTGTATCATTAGTCTAAAACACTACACCTGCTTTGATTAACCAGGGCTTTTCACATGAGCAAAGACGCATTTAGTGTCTTAGACTACCAATACACACTATACGTAGTGTGCATCAGGTAGTCAGAGAAGCGGTTTAGCCATCTTTGTTTGTCCAGGACTGAAGGGTCACTTTAAAGAGGTTTTCTGAGCAATTTTTTAATCCTTTACCTAATCCCCCACTTCTGCCCCCATCAACTATGGATATAACTTTTCTGAAATGGCTCCTATTGTTCTCTCTGTGAAGTTACAACCTTATACTGGCCAGTTAATTCCTATACATGTACAAGTAACTACAATTCCTAGAATACTATACAAGACGTCAGTAGTGTTGGTCTGTTTTGGGTGTCATCGCTGGGGCCATGTAAAAAAGGAGGACCGGATCAATTTACCTGGTAAGTACTGGTTCTTTCATTTCAATTTTATACTATTCCATCCCTTGCCTGCATTTTTCAACAACTTGATCAACTCTTTTAAAACTCTTAAAACCCTTTCATATAGGATGATATGTTCTGCAACAACATTTTCAATTTCACACCAAAATTTGCATGTTAGTAGTGTGGATTTTGGGACTGAATATTCCTCAAGAGAGCATATTCCACAATGATGTTGCAGAATATTCCGTGCTGTGTGAAAGGTCCCTAAATGGATTCAAGAACAGTCAACTGTTAGCATGAAGAGCCAGTTGTTAAATGATGTATTCATAGAGATTTTCTCTTTTAGTAAAGCACTGACTACAATTATTAAATCCCTCCTTGTTAGTTCCCCAGTTCGCTTTATGGACTTTGTCTTTGTTGAAAGTAAACCAATTAGGTCGGTCTTGTGAAAAGCTGCCAAGTGCAATAATTAAAATAATGAAGATTATATTGAGGGGGGTGGCTGCTTAGTGCCTATTCCTGCACAAAACAGTGAATACAGGGTCTCAGGCAACATGGTATGTGTAGTGCACCACACAGGCTTACAATCTGTTAATGACAAAATGTTTGAATTCAGTGGGTTGCTCTGCACCCCACAGGTGAACCACACTGGCAACCCAGCCTCCCCCAGTGCTCAAAGCCGCACCCCGTTTCACTTATAAATAGTGATAAATATGAGGTATTGTTTCATATTTTGGCCAAAATACGTGAACTTACAACCCAGTAATCACATGACTGGTGGGTGCTCCCTGCTAAGGCATAGCTGCAGGGTCCTAGCAGATCCAGATCAGCTCTGTTAGTGACTACTGTCTGTTATGTTGTGCTCCTGAGACTTACCTCTTTTACGTTGTGCTGTAACTGTCTGTTACGCTGTGCTCTGTAGTGCTAGGGGTTTCCAGGAGCACACTTTCACACATGTGGGATGATTAAGCTGGCTGGGTGTGTATTGTGCCAGCCAATCATCACCAGTCTTCTGCATATAGATACCAGCCTCTATTACTAGAAGATGCTGTTTTTTTATTCATTATCTCATTTCCTCTCAGAACCCTGGTGCTTGGTGTCATGTATGTTCTGCTGTGTTGTAAGCTGCATGCATGAGGTTCTGGGTTGGACTCCCATGTCTGTTTGTTGGTGTGAACAAAGTATGATTGTTCTCAGTAAGAGAAAGCAGGTAGTCTTGTAGATATGATACCTTTATAATTGCTAATAAAAATACATGATGTTACAGCAAGCTTTTGGATGGTTCTGTTATCCATGCTTCACCAGGCTAAAATGAAACTGGTTTGAATGGCACACAATTATAACACACAAATGCAGTGGTGAGGGGGGACATCCCTCTTGATCTAAATAAATGTTCACACACAGAAATTTGAGACTTAAACTAACACCAATCTAAGCAAAGACATACTATGCCGTGCTCCCCCGCACCTCCTCCAAAGGCTTCCCGCTGTCACTGCTCCCGATTCCTGGTTCCCAGCGGCCTGTAGTGGCCTGACCTGACCAGCATCACATGCCCAGTAGCAGTCGCACCTGACCAGGCTACTAGGAACCGGAAGCTGGGGAGTGCTGACAGCTGATAGCCCTTGGAGGAGGTAAGGGAGAGAGATGCTCTGTATTTCCAACTGATTTCTAGTCAAAATCTGCACCAATGGTACAGATTTTGACTGTTCTTTTAGATGCAGAATTTGCTGCAGGAAATTTCCGCTGCGGACATTCTGCAGCATTTCCGTCATGTGTAAACATACCCTTAATCAGCTTGAAGTATGATGCCATGTGCAGAGCGGCCTCAGTAGTATTAGTGTCCCCTATACCAGCCCCAGCAATAATATTGACCCCCACAGTGACCCCACTAATATTATCACTCCCCTATACCACCCCAGGGCCAGATATACAGACTTTGGGCCACTCCACTTTTACAGCATGTTAACCGAAAGAAGGGTCCCCCATCCTAATTACCATTGGTTCCCCGGGATGCGATCACAGATTGCCAATAGTATCAGTATCTACTGAGTGGACTCAACTCACTGGAACACCGGAATAACTAAGTCATAGCAGAGAGTTGGCTGTAAGAAGAGGACACTGCTCAATCAGTGCCACAGCACTGGTAAAGAAACACATGGAGCCAAGATTTTTATTAGGGAGCTGAGCAACTGATGCACGGTGATGCAATGATCTCATCATAGTATCATTCTTACTGCACCATGAATAGCGCAAAGGCAAAAACCTCTGAAAATGTCGCATTCATATTTTTTTACATTTCACCCTACATAAAAGTTTTTAAAGGTTGTCTAGTACATTATATAGTGCATTAAATGGGGCCACTAATAAAATACAACTTGGCCCGCAAAAACAAAGCAAATCCTCATAAGGCTATGTCAATGGAAAAATAAAAAAAGTTATCGCTCTTGAAATGCGGAGATGAAAAATGAAAAAATCTGATACATAGCTGGTAATTAAAGTGTTAAGAATTTTGTAGGGTTGCTTGCTGTGATTGTTTGGTGGGTAAAATTGGGCCCATTTTCAGACATTTGGTTCAGGTCAGCCTGACTCAATTTTTATCATAAATCACTGAAAAAATTATGTGTGTTGTTAATACTATTGCTTGAAATGCTGGAGTTCTAGGTTCAAATCTGTGCAACAGCTGTATGAGATTTTATGTTCTTTCTCCATATCTTGAGAAGAAAGAAAAAGTGTGGTCGCTCAGTTGGTAGTACTGTTGACTTGAGTTCTAGGTTCAAATATGACCAAGGACACTATCTCTATAGAATTTTTCAAAGTTCATGCATATGTTGTCCTTGATGAGATTTGAACCTAGGACCCTAGCACTGCAAAGCCATAGTGCTAACCAAAGAGCCACAGTCATCAAAGAAACACCAGCTATATTCCCATTAGTCTGCATTAGGCATCTTTTGCTGGTCAAATTAGTGAACCTGATTTTTTATTCCCATTGACTTTAATAGGAATTGGAATTGAGTCATCCTGATTCCCGATTATTTTTGGAAAATGGGGCCAATCACACCCGACCTGATTATCACAATAATCGCTCATCATTAGTACTTAAGATATTTTTCATTTACAATGTTTTCCATATTTTCCCTTCTAACAACACTTGGCTATAATATCAATACTCTATTTGAAGCATATCTACTAATAGATTTTCCTCTCCTCCCCATATATTGCTCTGTGCCTCTTGAATACCAGACTTTAATGGTGTACATCTAGGCAACAATAGAAACAAATTGAAGAGCTGTTTTGATTTGGCCATTTTGTTTCTTACTCAATTCATTTTGCTGCTTTAAATTCGTCTGACTTTTCCTTGCAGACTGATAATATTGTTCAAGCATAACACTGATTGTCTAAGAGTTCTACTAGAGTTTAGAAAAGATTAAGACCAAGTCTTGTTTAACCATGTAAATCCAGAGTTGCACAAATAATCAGTTGTAATTACAATAAAACTTTCATAGAGCAGTTCTCACTGTTAATTGTTGTTGGAACTCCAATGCTAGCATTCAGTCCTAATAGGGAAAATGAGGTCATAAACAACTAACATAATGCTTCTTAGTGTTTATTCTCCAACTACTGTTTACGGATGGATACCTTGCCCTATATTTAAAGTTCAGCCACCAGTTTGCCACTTAAAATATGTATATTAGAGATGAGCGAACGTACTCGTCCGAGCTTGATACTCGTTCGAGTATTAGCGTGTTCGAGATGCTCGTTACTAGAGGCGAGCACCACGCGATGTTCGAGTTACTTTCACTTTCATCTCTGAGACGTTAGTGCGCTCTTCTGGCCAATAGAAAGACAGGGAAGGCATTACAACTTCCGCCTGCGACGTTCAAGCCCTATACCACCCCCCTGCAGTGAGTGGCTGGCGAGATCAGGTGTCACCCGAGTATATAAATCGGTCCCTCCTGCAGCTCGCCACAGATGCATTCTGACAGAGATCAGGGAAAGTGCTGCTGATGCCGGAGCTGCTATAGGGAGAGTGTTAGGATTGATTTTAGGCTTCAAGAACCCCAACGGTCCTTCTTAGGGCCACATCTGACCGTGTGCAGTACTGTTGAGGCTGCTTTTTGCAGTGTTGCCCACTTTTTTTTTTTTGGTATATCGGCCGTGCAGAGCATTGCGTCCAGAGCATTGCATCCTGCAGTAATTTTACATAGTCCACGGCCAGTAGTGGTGGTGAGGCAGGGACAGTGAAAGACATATCCAGTCTATATACGCAGTGGGCTTTTCCCAAAAAATTTGGGAAAAAAAATCTATTTGGGCTGCCTGTGACCATCCTGACTGTACTGCGTCTCTGCTGGGGATAGTTGTGCTAATTCATACGCAGCCATCTAAGTGTTACAGCAGGCTTGCGCAAAATTCTTTCCTGCCTCTGCGTTGCCTCTTACATCACCGCTGTCATCCTGTCCAGAGTGAAACAGTCTGCAGTAATTTTACATAGTCCACGGCCAGTAGTGGTGGTGAGGCAGGGACAGTGGAAGACATATCCAGTCTATATACGCAGTGGGCTTTTCCAAAAAAATTTGGGAAAAAAAATCTATTTGGGCTGCCTGTGACCGTCCTGACTGTACTGCGTCTCTGCTGGGGGTAGTTGTCCTAATTCATACGCAGCCAGCTAAGTGTTACAGCAGGCTTGCGCAAAATTCTTTCCTGCCTCTGCTGTGCGCTCCGTAAGCGAAGTCAGCCTCCAACCACAGGCCAATAAGCGGCACATTTAATTACAGCGTTCTGTTTCTGCACTACTGGTAATACAGCATGCTGAGGGGTAGGGGTAGGCCTAGAGGACGTGAACGCGGGCGAGGACGCAGAGGCCCAAGTCAGGGTGTGGGCACAGGCCGAGCTCCTGATCCAGGTGTATCGCAGCCGACTGCTGCGGAATTAGGAGAGAGGCACGTTTCTGGCGTCCCCACATTCATCTCACAATTAATTGGTCCATGCGGTAGACCTTTATTAGAAAATGAGCAGTGTGAGCAGGTCCTGTCGTGGATGGCAGAAAGTGCATCCAGCAATCTATCGACCACCCAGAATTCTGCGCCGTCCACTGCTGCAACTCTGAATCCTCTGGCTGCTGCTCCTCCTTCCTCCCAGCCTCCTCACTCCATTACAATGACACATTCTGAGGAGCAGGCAGACTCCCAGGAACTGTTCCCGGGCCCCTGCTCAGAATGGCTAGCAATGGTTCCTCTCCCACCGGAGGAGTTTGTCGTGACTGATGCCCAACCTTTGGAAAGTTACCGGGGTCCGGGGGATGAGGCTGGGGACTTCAGGCAACTGTCTCAAGAGCTTTCAGTGGGTGAGGAGGACGATGAGACACAGTTGTCTATCACTCAGGTAGTAGTAATTGGAGTAAGTCCGAGGGAGGAGCGCACAGAGGATTCGGAGGAAGAGCAGCAGGACGATGAGGTGACTGACCCCACTTGGTTTGCTACGCCTACTGAGGACAGGACTTCAGAGGGGGAGGCAAGTGCAGCAGCAGGGCAGGTTGGAAGAGGCAGTGCGGTGGCCAAGGGTAGAGGCAGGGCCAGACCGAATAATCCACCAACTGTTTCCCAAAGCGCCCCCTCGCGCCATGCCACCCTGCAGAGGCCGAGGTGCTCAAAGGTCTGGCAGTTTTTCACTGAGAGTGCAGACGACCGACGAACAGTGGTGTGCAACCTTTGTCGCGCCAAGATCAGCCGGAGAGCCACCACCACCAGCCTCACCACCAGCATGCGCAGACATATGATGGCCAAGCACACCACAAGATGGGACGAAGGCCGTTCACCGCCTCCGGTTTGCACCGCTGCCTCTCCCCCTGTGCCCCAACCTGCCACTGAGATCCAACCCCCCTCTCAGGACACAGGCACTACCGTCTCCTGGCCTGCACCCACACCCTCACCTCCGTTGTCCTCGGCCCCATCCACCAATGTCTCTCAGCGCACCGTCCAGCCGTCGATAGCGCAAGTGTTGAAGCGCAAGCCCAAGTACGCTGCCACGCACCCGCACGCTCAAGCGTTAAACGTGCACATAGCCAAATTTATCAGCTTGGAGATGCTGTCGTATAGGGTTGTGGAAACGGAGGCTTTCAAAGGTATGATGGCGGCCGCGACCCCGCGCTACTCAGTTCCCAGTGGCCACTACTTTTCCCGATGTGCCATCCCAGCCCTGCACGACCACGTCTCCCGCAACATTGTACGCGCCCTCACCAACGCGGTTACTGCCAAGGTCCACTTAACAACGGACACATGGACAAGCACAGAGGGGCAGGGCCACTATATCTCCCTGACGGCACATTGGGTGAATTTAGTAGAGGCTGGGACAGAGTCTGAGCCTGGGACGGCTCACGTCCTACCCACCCCCAGAATTGCGGGCCCCAGCTCGGTGGTGGTATCTGCGGCGGTGTATGCTTCCTCCACTAAACCACCCTCCTCCTCCTCCTACGCAACCTCTGTCTCGCAATCAAGATGTGTCAGCAACAGCACGTCGCCAGCAGTCGGTGTCGCGCGGCACGGCAGCACAGCGGTGGGCAAGCGTAAGCAGGCCGTGCTGAAACTACTCAGCTTAGGAGAGAAGAGGCACACAGCCCACGAACTGGTGCAGGGTCTGACAGAGCAGACCGACCGCTGGCTTGCGCCGCTGAGCCTCCAACCGGGCATGGTCGTGTGTGACAACGGCCGTAACCTGGTGGCGGCTCTGCAGCTCGGCAGCCTCACGCACGTGCCATGCCTGGCCCACGTCTTTAATTTGGTGGTTCAGCGCTTTCTGAAAAGCTACCCACGCTTATCAGACCTGCTCGGAAAGGTGCGCCGACTCTGCGCACATTTCCGCAAGTCCCACACGGATGCTGCCACCCTGCAACATTGGTTTCATCTGCCAGTGCACCGACTGCTGTGCGACGTGCCCACACAGTGGAACTCTATGCTCCACATGTTTGCCAGGCTCTATGAGCAGCGTAGAGCTATAGTCGAATACCAACTCCAACATGGGCGGCGCAGTGGGAGTCAGCCTCCTCAATTCTTTACAGAAGAGTGGGCCTGGTTGGCAGACATCTGCCAGGTCCTTCGAAACTTTGAGGAGTCTACCCAGATGGTGAGCGGCGATGCTGCAATCATTAGCGTCACCATTCCTCTGCTATGCCTCTTGAGAAGTTCCCTGCAAAGCATAAAGGCAGACGCTTTGCGCTCGGAAACAGAGGCGGGGGAAGACAGTATGTCGCTGGATAGTCAGAGCACTCTCCTGTCTATATCTCAGCACGTTGAGGAGGAGGAGGAGCATGAGGAGGATGAGGAGGAGGGGGAAGAGACATCTTGGCCCACTGCTGAGGGTACCCATGCTGCTTGCATGTCATCCTTTCAGCGTGTATGGCCTGAGGAGGAGGAGGAGGAGGATCCTGAAAGTGATCTTCCTAGTGAGGACAGCCATGTGTTGCGTACAGGTACCCTGGCACACATGGCTGACTTCATGTTAGGATGCCTTTCTCGTGACCCTCGCGTTACACGCATTCTGGCCACTACGGATTACTGGGTGTACACACTGCTCGACCCACAGTATAAGGAGAACCTTTCCACTCTCATACCCGAAGAGGAAAGGGGTTCGAGAGTGATGCTATACCACAGGACCCTAGCGGACAAACTGATGGTAAAATTCCCATCCCACAGTGCTAGTGGCCGAAGGCGCAGTTCCGAGGGCCAGGTAGCAGGGGAGGCGCGGAGATCAGGCAGCATGTACAGCACAGGCAGGGGAACACTCTCTAAGGCCTTTGACAGCTTCTGGCTCCCCAGCAAGACTGTGTCACCGCTCCCCAGTCAAGGCTGAGTCGGCGGGAGCACTGTAAAAGGATGGTGAGGGAGTACGTAGCCGATCGCACGACCGTCCTCCGTGACGCCTCTGCCCCCTACAACTACTGGGTGTCGAAGCTGGACACGTGGCCTAAACTCGCGCTGTATGCCCTGGAGATGCTTGCTTGTCCTGCGGCTAGCATCTTGTCAGAGAGGGTGTTTAGTGCGGCTGGGGGAATCATCACAGATAAGCGTACCCGCCTGTCAACCGACAGTGCCGACAGGCTTACACTCATCAAGATGAACAAAGCCTGGATTTCCCCAGACTTCTCTTCTCCACCAGCGGACAGCAGCGATACCTAAACAATACGTAGGCTGCACCCGCGGATGTAAGCATTGTTCTCTATCACCATCAAAAATGTGGACCTCTTAGCTTCATCAATCTGTGTATAATATTCATCCTCCTCCTCCTGCTCCTCCTCCGGAAACCTGACGTAATCACGCCGAACGGGCAATTTTTCTTAGGCCCACAAGGCTCAGTCATATAATTTTTGTAAACAATTTTTATACCTTTCAATGCTCATTAAAGCGTTGAAACTTGCACCTGAATCAATTTTTATTTTAACTGGGCTGCCTCCAGGCCTAGTTACAAATTAAGCCACATTAACCAAAGCGATTAATTGGTTTCACCTGCCCTCTTGGTTGGGCATGGGCAATTTTTCTGACGTACATTAGTACTGTTGGTACACCAATTTTTTGGGGCCCTCGCCTACAGTGTAATCCAATTAATTTTTTGCCCACCTGCATTGAAGCTGACGTTACCTCAGCTGTGCTGGGCACTGCAATGGGATATATTTATGTACCGTCGGTGGGTTCCTGGCACCCACCCATGCTGTCGGTCCACATGGAGTTGTAACTGCATGTGTCCACTTCTAAAGAACCCCAGTCTGACTGGGGCATGCAGTGTGGGCCGAAGCCCACCTGCATTAAACATGACATTACCTCAGCTCTGCTGGGCACTGCAATGGGATATATTTATGTACCGTCGGTGGGTTCCAGGGAGCCACCCATGCTGTCGGTCCACACAGAGTTGTAACTGCATGTGTCCACTTCTAAAGAACCCCAGTCTGACTGGGGCATGCAGTGTGGGCCGAAGCCCACCTGCATTAAACATGACATTACCTCAGCTGTGCTGGGCACTGCAATGGGTTATATTTATGTACCGTTGGTGGGTTCCAGGGAGCCACCCATGCTGTCGGTCCACAGGGAGTTGTAACTGCATGTGTCCACTTCTAAAGAACCCCAGTCTGACTGGGGCATGCAGTGTGGGCCGAAGCCCACCTGCATTAAACATGACATTACCTCAGCTGTGATGGGCAATGCAATAGGATATATTTATGTACCGCCGGTGGCTTCCTGGCACCCACCCATGCTGTCGGTCCACACGGAGTTGTAACTGCATGTGTCCACTTCTAAAGAACCCCAGTCTGACTGGGGCATGCAGTGTGGGTCGAAGCCCACCTGCATTAAACATGACAATACCTCAGCCATGATGGGCACTGCAATGGGATATATTTTTGTACCGCCGGTGGGTTCCAGGGAGCCACCCATGCTGTGGGTCCACAGGGACTTCACAATAGGGAGTTGTACCTGCCTGTGTCTATGAATTAAAAACCCCGGTCAAGTTGGGGCATGCAGTGTGGGCCGAAGCCCACCTGCATTTAATCTGACGTTAGCTCTGCTGTCCAGGGCACTGCAATGGGATACATTTATGTACCGCCGGTGGGTTCCAGGGAGCCACCCATGCTGTGGGTGCACACGGAATTCCCATTGCGGAGTTGTACCTGCCTGTGACTATTTATAAAAAACCGCGGTCTAACTGGGGCATGCAGACACCTTGACAGAATGAATAGTGTGTGGCACATAGGTTCCCCATTGCTATGCCCACGTGTGCAGCTCCTGATGGCGGTGGCACAGGATTATATTTCTCATTGCTTCTGTACAGTATTGTGGGCTATCGCCCCGCCCCTTTTAAAGAGGGTCGCTGCCTAGCCGTGCCAACCCTCTGCAGTGTGTGCCTGCGGTTCCTCCTCATGGCAGACGCACTTATAAATAGACATGAGGGTGTTGTGGCATGAGGGCAGCTGAAGGCTGCGCAGAGACAATTTGGTGTGCGCTGTGGACACTGGGTCGTGCGGGGGGGGGGGGGGGGGGGTTGGGCAGCATGTAACCCAGGAGAAGTGGCAAGGGAGTGTCATGCAGGCAGTGATTGTGCTTTGTTGGAGGTAGTGTGGTGCTTAGCTAAGGTATGCATTGCTAATGAGGGCTTTTCAGAAGTAAAAATTGTTGGGGGGGGGGGCACTCTTGCCGCTATTGTGGCTTAATAGTGGGACCTGGGAACTTGAGATGCAGCCCAACATGTAGCCCCTCGCCTGTCCTATCCGTTGCTGTGTCGTTCCCATCACTTTCTTGAATTGCCCAGATTTTCACAAATGGAAACCTTAGCGAGCATCGGCGATATACAAAAATGCTCGGGTCGCCCATTGACTTCGAGCATCGCGAAAATTTCGTCCCGAGTAACGAGCACCCGAGCATTTTGGTGCTCGCTCATCTCTAATGTATATATATATATATATATATATATATATACTTATAAGAGTAAGTGATTGGCAAAGGACTGTTTAACATTTGAAATTAAATAGACCTCACATAAGCCAGTCAAATACATGTTATAATTTGGTTAAATATATTTCAAAAAATAGAATGGATAATTTCCTAGTGTGTTAAGCTTAGATATGTTTGACTTGGCCAGATGTGCATAATAATTCTATGCAGGTTGTGGAAGTAAGCAGCATCTGAATACATTTGGCAGCACTTATCTCAATGAATATAATAGGATCAGACATAAAGACCTAGCATTGTACTGATTCAGCTGAAAATAGCAGAAACAATTGACAAATGCAAAATGGGTGTTAGAACAGTAATAGGGATAGGAGGAAAAGAGAGAGAGAAAAAGAAACACATAAAACACATCTACACTAATGCCAGAAGTCTCATTAATAAAATTAAGGAATTGCAATTCAGATTATGGAAAAAGAAATATGACATAGTGAGAACACGAGACACCTGGCTGGATGATAACTATGACTGGGCTGTTCATTTGCTGGGTTACAGTCTATTCAGAAATTATTGTAAAAATAAAAACGGGAAGAGAGCTGCTTTTATGTAAAATACCATCCTGTGTGATATCTGTTAGGGAAATTAATATGTGGAGTCCCTATGCGTGGAAATAAGAATAAGAAAATACTGATTGGGGTTTGTGTTAAGTCTCTAAGTATAATAGAATCAACAGAAAATGTACTAATTAAGCAAATAGATAAGACAGCAAATTATAGCAAAGCAATTATTATGGGGAATGCCAACCACCTTGATATAAATTGGGAAGCTGGGACCTGTAGGTTCAATGAAAGATACTGGATTTTTAACAATAATAAAAGGCAATTATTACCTTCTGGTGATAGTAAAGGACTGAACACCAAGGGAGACACTTCTAAGCCTGACCCATTAGTGTAATGTAATTTCAAAAGTACAGGATGTGGGTCATTACTGTAGGTATTAGATATCACAAGACAACAACACAATTATCCTTTAAAAGGATGTTTAATACAGGAGTTACAGTACAAAAACTGTAAACTTTAGAAAAGCCAATTATCATTGGCTAAGAGAGATACTTAATGGCATAAACTGGGACAATGTTCTCAAATATAATAATACACAAACTTAGAGTGGTTTCACATCTGGTGGGATATTCTCCCACAGATCCAGCTCAAAACACCGGAAGAAAAAGTGCTGCATGGAGTGCTTTTTCTTCCGGCCAAAAGCTGAGCAGCTGAGTGGAAACCGAATAAACTCCATTATAGTCAATGGAGTCCATTCAGTGCTGTTGAGTTCCATCATGAGACTGAACCATTCAGCCATGGGGATTCCCCTTTCTTGCTCCCTGAATAGAGCAGGAAGCTGGCACCTCGGGTGTGGGTGTGAAACCAGCCTTAATGGGACATAAGAAACATACATGCCTTAAAGAGGTTGTCCTAGTTCAATTTTTATTTTGCTAAAACTAGCTTCCCTATGCCCCAGAATAATAAACTATCTCATACTCACCACTCCCCATTCCTTTCATGTCCCCCACTGGCAGCTCTGGGTCTCTACTCTGACATAATGTTTACAGACAGCAGCAGCCTATGTACGGGGCATAACAGGCTGCTCCTACCAATGACAGCTCATCAACCGATTGCATGGGGAAGCTAGTTTTAATTTAAAAAAAATTGAACTTGCACAACCCCTTTAAGAAAATAAACAAGTTAGAAATAGGACAGACAGGCACAACACATCACAAAAAGAAATTGTTTAACCTTTTCCAATCCCCTGTCTGACATCTGAAGACATTCTGATTGAAAGCTGTAAAGCTCCGATGTCGGAAGACGTCCGGCAGGGTATTCTTAGTGTATATTACTGGCCGATCTGTTGTCGGGGGCCTCTCCAGCATGTGCCATACCACAGTACTGGCTCTAGCCAGCAGATGGCACAATTGTATAATGGCAGAAAGAGAAAACCCCCTAGGAAACCCTGAATCCAAAATTGGATTGCAAACGGTTAAACTTCTAAAGCAAGAAGGTTATCAAAGAGGCAATGAAGAGTTATAAATGAAAAATGCAGAGTACAACACAAATAAAGGCAGAAAATACTAAAACAGAGAGAATCATTACCAAAAATAACCAAAAAATGTTCAACTGCATAAATATTAAACTTAAAACTGAAAGTGTTGGTCCACTCCAAAATAATGTGGGGTAGTGGTGTAGAAGGATGAGGAAAAGACCAGTCCATTAAATAACGCTTCTCTACATATTTACACATAAAACTCTGATGACAGGTGGAATAATTGGAGATAATGTAAGGTAGGTAAAGTCCACTGGTGCAAGCACTAAGTCATGACTGTCTCCTTTGAAGTCAGATTGTGATATTTTCTTGGTAGACTTTCTTGCCATTGCCATTGCCTTCCCCAGTCATCTCTTTACCCCCCAGCAAGCTGGGTACTCATTTTACCAACCTTGGAAGGATGGAGGGTTGAGTCAACCTTGCTCCGGCTATCTGAACCAGCATTGCTTTTTGTTTATTTTTCTTATATATTTAGGGAAAAAAATTGTGTGGAGGGCTGGCTACTGTTTTTTGTTTTTAAAATAAAGCATATTACAAATAAGGATCTATCATTGTACTTAATTCTTTCCAAAGTTGGGGGAGTATACAATCCAGAAGTGGTGATTTCTTTGTCTTCTTTGATGTTTTTAAGGAGGTGCTATATTACTTGTTGGGTTAGGCAGGTGACTCATTTTACCAACCTTGGAAGGATGAAGGGTTGAGTCAACCTTGCGCCAACTACCTGAACCGGTATTGTTTTTTGTTTATTTTTCTTATATATTTAGGGAAAAAAATTTGTGTGGAGGGCTGGCTACTGTTTTTTGTTTTTAAAATAAAGCATATTACAAATAAGGATCTGTCTATCATTGTACTTAATTCTTTCCAAAGTTGGGGGAGTATACAATCCAGAAGTGGTGATTGAACCCGCAACTTTTGTGAGCGAGAGCTTATGACTGCATTTCTGCTGCCTTAACACTCTGCACCACATGTGGGGCCCCAGACAATGTAAATTCTCCATTAAATGTCACCTGCCTAACCCAACAAGTAATATAGCACCTCCTTAAAAACATCAAAGAAGACAAAAAAATATGCATATCAGTGTGTTGACATCATGACTCCTGACAGGTTATTGTGAGATCTCATGTTCTGTATTAATACAGCATTTATTAATTAAGATTATTAATGCAAATAGAGAATTGGGGGCCTAGAAGGGTTGGTTGTGATTATAGGAGGCTACAAAGTCACTTGACATGCATAGTCTATTTATTGCATATTAGAAAACTCTAGGCCAAAACAACCCTTCTGCAGGGGCTGATATGAGTTCTGTTAGGGGTTGAAGATATTAACAATATATCAGTAAACCCCATGTCCCAGTACAGAAATCATTTCAACACAATACCAGTAGCAGTAACATCAGCCCCTCTGGAGGAAATGCAATAACTTTTGCAGTGTGTCTATTCTATTGAGTGGACTGATATGTAACTTACTGGAACACTGGACTCACTAGGTTGGAGCAGCCCTGGGAGTTGGCTGTAGGAAGAGGGCACTGCTCAATCAGTGCCACAGCGCTGAAAAGGAAGCCAAGATTTTAACTAGATCACTGAGCAACTGATGCCTAGTGATGCAATGAGTTCAGCACAGTGTCAGGACTATGTTTATGTGTCTCTTTACACAATGTTCTGATGTTAGCATAAGGACCTTGTATTCCAGGTCTGCCCAGGATTCATGAGAGCTTAAATGTAGAATTTAAAGGAATGGGTCAGATACTCCACTGTGAGGTCAAAAATGTGGCATATCAGGAATCTGCCCGATAGGACCGATGGTCAATCTGGGCCTAGACAAGAACATAGGTATGCCTCTACACAAATTCCTAGTCAAGCCACATATGAAATATATGTACATTTTGACACATCTCTTTAAAAAAAGGACACGTCTGAAGTAGAGTGGGTGAAAGAAGGATTATATTAGGAAAATTTTGTTTTCTTCAATAGGAAATTCAGCCTATACTCTGACATCTAAATCCCAAAATATGGAACATTTTAATCTATGATTGTCCCATCAAGGATTGTGCTGAAAACTACCGAGAATTGCCTTGTTACTTTCTAAAGCCCTACTTCTTTGGGGTCCACAAGGCTGAATAGTTCTGCAGGAAATGGGACTTTAGGAGGTATAAATTCAGTCCTATTTTTAACCAAGTAGATACACATAGATATACATCTATCACAGAAATGACAAAGTTGCTTTAGGAAAAGCTTTTAGATTGCCATTTCCTATTTTTTAAGAAATAGCTCACAACTTTTTACGTTTCTTCTTTTATATAGTTAATCAGCATCTGGCCTTTGTAATACCCTGTTTTATAAGAGTTCACAAGATGTTCTGGAGTAAGTCTTCCACTTAAAGAAAATGTCAGTATGTGACAAGTACATTAAAGATGAATAAAGAACAGTGATATTGAAGAGAGCAAGCTTGTAAAGTACATGACCTGCTGAGTCAAAAGCTAACAAAAACCCTACATTTAAAGTACACTGCTTTTTCATTAATTCTACATAGCTGTGCCTTGCCTAGACAAAGCTTCAGACATTGTGTGATGGTCATTTGTCAAGGTGACAAGCCAATGAAAAGGCCAATTGTATGCTGTTTGTACTCTCTGTGGGTGCTGAACAAATGAACATTTTCGAAAGGCAAAGAAAAGTATATACAGGCATGACATCACATTAGTTGAAAAGATTTGGAAATACAAATTAGGGATTATTCTAACTAATGAAATTGGCTCAATACTTGATTTGGATGAAATGCAGTTTTTTTCTTGATTGCCCTCCTCAGTTAAGGCTTACTGTTCTATGAACATGCACTAATAGGTTGGCATTTACTTTAGCCCACACAACAACTAGAAATAATGAAGCTTCCCTCTTGCCCATGATCTGCCCAGGTAAAGGCATACCTTGAAGCTCCTGGACATCAATGCAAAATCTGGAAGATAATTTCCCACCCACTATAGTGACGCAGAGTTAACATGGCCCCCCCATAAGTATGAATGTCTTGTGCAATTGTATTGTTAGTGTCTTCCATGTGTATGTATTTGATGTGTATTGCACTTCTGCAGCACTGAATGGGTTAATGTTTAGGTTATGTCTGGGAAATGTATCATGCTGTGTATCATGTGACCATGTTTCATATGTGTGTTTGCAAGTTGTACATACAAGGTGTATGCAAGTTAGTCTAAGGGAGGGTGCAGAGTAAAGTAGCATGCAACAAGCAGAGAGAAACTTTTAGTGAGTAGGAAAAACTGCTGTGTCACTGAGAGTCCAAGATGGGTGAAGCTGAGCTATGGCCAACTACTTGCCCTGGGCCCACTTCACCCTGGAAGCCTCAGTATTACTAGGACATGTGGAGTGTGAAAGACGAACCGCCATACAATGCTGAGTGTCACTTCCAACAGTGAGTGTGTAATGGTAGAGAGCTGGAGAAAGTGAGTGAAGAGAGTAGCAGGGAGCAGAATCCCACAAATAACTGGGACTGTGGATTTGTCTGCCATCCTGAGAATCCTCCCTGTCACACCACTATCCTGTGTTGGCACCGGTGTTATACTGGTGGATGTAGCGTTTATGGACTGTTTGGTATATTTCATGTAAGTAAACGAGCTCTACCAACCATTCAAAATTCTGCTCAGAAAGTTATCCTTGTGTGTGGACTATTTCTTACATCTTCAGGATTCACCGCAAAGGACGGAACGGTGGCGTCACGTGTGACAATGAACTTCAAGATAACTGCTAGTTGCCCTTTCACCTGTGATCTCCCCTAGAAGTAACGTGGATGGGTCCTGAGCTACCATCAGGGGAGGAGGTGGTAGAGCCACCCATGCCAAGGCCTTTATCTACCCTGCCATCTCCTCGGCTGTGGGCCTGCTCCTCGCATGCTGCACTACCATGACCCATTTTTAATACTACTGTCTTCTTGTGTGCCAGAGAGGCCTATAATCCTTGTCAGACACTAAAGCTTGAGTGTGACAGTTAACTAAGCACTTCTTATTGCCCAGAGCAAGAGAGCATTGGACACACTACAAATATTATAGTCTTGGACCATGTTAAAAAGCTAATAGGATACTGCTTGTATGTTATACACTGATTGCATCTATAAATAAATTATGCAGCTGGGAAAAATGTTATTAAGGGTATATTCACAATTCACAGTCATATCACAATTAGCCCCTTAGGCCACTCTCAGACACACACACACACACACACCACTTTTTACTGTTATGAGCATATTATCCCGAGTGCTGTGAAAACCCATGATACAATGCTCCCGTTAATTTTAATGGGGTTATTCAGACCTGTGCTCGAAAGTGGTGTTTCCAATGCCGTGATTTTCAAGAGCTGTCTGCGTTTTTGCAGTTTTTAACACACCTCCTCACCCAACACAATGATGGGGGCATTAAAAAGCGCTGTCAAATGCCGTACCATGTGTTCAAAAACGCAGCTCGAAAAAAATGGCACAATTTCGAGCTGCGTTTTTTTAATGCATGTGTGAGCGTGGCCATAGGGTGTGTTCATGTTTTTTGTTGTACTTTTGAACCACAATTTAAAAAAATACATAAAAAACTGCATGCGGTATTTAAAGACCACATGCGTTTTTAAGAAACTGCATACACTACTTAAAACCGCATTTGCTTTTGATGCATTTCTTAATTGTGTGTAAAGTGTGAAATTATATACAGTATATACAGGGAGATATATAGCTTATACCAGCCATAGATAGATAGATAGATAGATAGATAGATAGACAGACAGCAGTGGGAGCACCAGCATAGAGGTGACAGCAGTACTGCAGAGTCTTTTACCGGTTATTTGGAGTGCCATTGCTGTCTAAGAGAGACAGACAAGACTCCAGTGTGCAAAAGGAAACAGCATTGGAAAAACATTGTCTGGTCAGATGAACCCAGATTTCTGTTGTACCATCCTGACGGGAGGTTAGAATTTTGTGCAAGCAATATGAAGTGGTGAATCCTCCCTGTCAGCTGTTCAGTGCATGTCAGTGCCTCCACCTAACTTGTGGCAACTGTAAGAAGCTCTGCTGTCCACATGGACCAATATTTCTGCATAATGATTGCAATGCTATATGCAACACTCTATGGGTGTTTTTGTATATATAAATGACATTTACGGAGGCTTGCCAAGGCTGCACAGCTGAATAAAGTAAGAATCACAATACAATTGCTGTTACAGTAAGACATCTAATGTTCCTACTGTGCACCAAAAATTCACGTTTAGTCAGTTTTGTGCCAGTCACAAGGTCACTGGCACTAATCATCGATTTCACTGTGTTTGAGTTGAATTACTTACTATATTTGACTTCGAATATGTCCTGACATCCACCAGTTCATTTTACATTAGACATCTCATTGACTTCAGTGTAAAGCATGACAGATGGAAAAATATACGCTTTTACTAAAATAGTGACAAAGCAGTATGCCATGAACGTCATGTTACTGAGATGGAAGACAGTGGATAATAAAATAATATGTGAAGCAATCCCATTGATAACAATGTTCATATATTTAATCATCTGAGACCAAATACAGTAATAGACCAGAAACCATGTGCATGTCTAAAGTATTATGATATCATGCTACACTGACAAAGCCAGCCTTACTACATCTGAATAAGTCAGCTTTCACATCTGTGATGGGAATTTAATTTTCCTGCTCTGTTCAGAGAGCTGGGAGGGGGAATCCCCTGGCTAAATGGTTTCATCTTATGATGGAACCAAACAGTGCCGAATGGACCCATAAGCTTTAATAGAGTCCGTTTGCTTACTGCTCAGCTGCTTGGCTTTTTCCCAGAGGAAGAAAATACAATTATTTTTCTTCTGGTAGTGTGTGATGGATCTGCAACAGAATCTCAGAACAAAGGTTTCAATGCAGATGTGAAATGGGCCTTATGTGTCTGTGTGAAACTTGGTAACAACTTTCTTGCCCTTCTCTCTCTCTCTCTCTCTGTCTCTCTAGGTCCTAAATAGGAAAAAGCAACCTTGCTTAAGAAAGGCTTATGTCTAAAAGCCGAAACGCGTTGCATTAATAAACTGTTGCCGTGGAAGTGGAACATCTCCTGCACCTTACAACTTTCTATATGCCTGCTTAGACTAGGGGTGCCTAAGACAAGGCACCCCTGTGAAGTAAGATCCCTCACTTTTCGTAATTTTATACGACTGGAGTGCTGAGAATTTTATTTACTTAGTAAATATACCCTTGCTTTCCTCTGACATGTACATGCCCAGAGTAAACTCGTAGCGCTCTTCTGTCATGGGATATCACTGAGACTGGAAAACCTTTTCTAAGATTGCCCAGCTGATCCATCATCATCTCCAACAGCTCGGCTTTATACAGCGCTTGTTTGGTCTGGACGACGTACCGGGTTTACCGAAGAGTAGTCCGGTGACATCCAGGTGAGTCCCAACTATTTTTTGATTTCTTTTTTCAATCATATCTATTTCCCACATTCTGGGTGCTACCTATTAAATTCTATACTTGGGAATTGAAAGCAATGGAATATTAAAATGGTTATTTCTAGAATTCATATCTCCAGTAGCTGCCTTGCTGTCTCCAATGGAGAAAACCACCAGAATCTACAACTTATGCATGTACATTACTACAGGAGTCCTCCAATGCATTAAAATAAATTCTTATTACTACAAACGAGGCCCCTGATGCAGTATTAAAACACAAGTGTAGGACAGAGGTTACTAAATCCTTGCTGCTTTTGGAGAAAGCTCCTTAAAATCCAAATACAACCATTCTGAAACTTTGTTTTGCATGTAATGCCGTAAATAGAAAAATTTTGAAAGTGGTAAGCTATTACCCAACTTTATCTCATGTACTAATTTTTTGCATCCTCTATGTATTATTATTTTGCAATATCTTTTGTTTTCGGAGGTGGCCCCAGTGCATTTTGCTTAAGACTAGAGATGAGCGAATATACTCGTTTCAAATAATTACTCGATCGAGCACCGCGATTTTCGAGTACTTCCGTACTCGGGTGAAAAGATTCGGGGGGTGCCGGGGGGCGGGGGGAGGCGTGGCGGAGCAGGGGAGTAGCAGCGGGGAACAGGGGGGAGCCCTCTCTCTCCCTCTCCCCCCCCCCCACTCCCTGCTGCAACCCCCCACTCACCCACGGCACCCCCTGAATGTTTTCACCCGAGTACGGAAGTACTCGAAAATCGCAGCGCTCGGGCGAAAAAGGGGCATGTCCGAGTAGGTTCGCTCATCTCTACTTAAGACCTAAGAGCCAATGCCGTGAACATCTATCGAGATTAGGGGTTAGTAATTTCACAGCAGGTCTGCTAGTTCTGCATTATAGTGAACTCAACAAGTGTATTTCTACTAATGAATGGAAACAGGAGCGACACCTATCATGGTGTTCAGTGGCAACAGCACAGCCAAAGTGTGACATTTGGTGACCTATTAACAGATCTGGAACTAAATGCACATATGACCTATACAACAATCTGATTTTTATAGATACCTAACCCAGGTCAATGTGAGAGTCATTGGTGTCCTAACTTGTCTTTCCATCATTATCATCACACATGGTGCTGTGTGGCCCTCGTTACTGAATACAGTGACTTCATGTTCTGGTTGCTGTGAACTTGTAAACATTTTTTAACAGTGTTTTATTACCCAGTGTAGAGTTATGTACCAGATCTATCACTTCTACCTCAGCATATGGTCCCGGGGGAAGCAGCCTTCTGTTTTTGATTTTTCACATAACTGTGTACTCAATAAATATTTTCAAGTCTGAAAAAATTGGCAATTAACAAAGTAGAGCTCTTAGAGCTACCATTCTTCATCCATCAGGCTACCTGAAGGTTGAGATCACATAAATCATTCTTGGATCAGGCGTCAGTACACATTATGAGAGAACAATTCTTTACTTTTGAACTTGCAGAAGGACAAGTTATCATACGGAAACTATAGTTATCAGACATGCCTCGCTGAGATCACATTTCTTTTGACACGCTAAGTTGTTCTATAACACGTCCTTCTTCCCACTATGTACTCTTTGCTTCCGAAGTGTAGTTTGTTCAATAAGCGCACAGTCTCTAGTGGATGTAGTTCAATTAAATTACAACTCACTTACAGCTCTTGAGATTTTCTGTTGCTGTGTCTTGTAATGTAAACCTTGTTTCATACTAAGTGTTTGTACTTGTGTCTGCTTTGTCCTCTGGCACTTTGCCTTCCCTCACTTCCTTATCACAGTCCTATCTTAGGAATGCTTTCTCCATGGATTAAACAGTCTCCTGAAGAGAACTCTGTTAATTGTAAAGAAATAAAAAAAACTCAGACCAATGCATAAAGAGACTGGCATTGTAAAACGGATTAACAACTTGTTCTTCAGCCATGTGCAGTGGAAATACTCTCTTGCATATTTCTTCTATAAGGCTACTTTTGGTCTTATCAGATCTATTGTTCGGGTAAAGATATAGTCAGATCCGGTGTTGGCCCTGTACTTTATGATCACTGGGACAATTCCAAAGCAATATAGAATGGTTATAAGCCACATCATTCTGGCCACCAGAATAGACTGGTAGACATTGAAACTGTCAAATACTCTGAAATAGTAGCTCAGTAACATACTTCTACACATTGGCGAAATTGCATGCAACGTGTAACCGCAGGTACATATTTCTAAAGGACTGGCTCCCATAGGCTGCCATATGTGCTTGTCTACCCATATGCCTTTAATGCAAATAACATGCCTTTCTGGTTGTTGTTGTAATACTGTAGTTGTATGGATTGGGACCTCTTCTGATTTCACTTTCTGCATATACATTTATTTTTCTGCTCATTCCTGAATACTATGGTCAAGAATATCAAGACATTTTTTTAAAATCGGCAGATATGGGAATGTTTAAAGTGACATTTAAAGGGGTTGTCCAGATACTGTATAATTTTTTTACTGACAGGTGCACAGGTATTTAAAACAACAACCACTATGCTATTTACCAATCTGGATTTCAGCACTGTGGTTCCCTTGTTTTTTGTTTAGAAACAGCTACCAGTTGTGAGCGTATTTGCCAGTAGAACGGCATCTGACGGCTGAGGCCTCTGATTGGCTGCTGTGGTTAAGTGGCAGCCATTCCTAAAGAAAATACAGGACTGCAATGCTGGATCACTGGGGCTAAGAATGGATAAGTACCGCATGTTTTGTTATTCTTGCCTTTATTTGTTAAAAAATCAAGTAGAAACCACATAACTTGTTCAATGTGTTACATATAGAGATGAGCGAACACACTCGTTCGAGCTTGATGCTCGATCGAGTATTGGGCTACTGGAGATGCTCACTACTTGGGACGAACACCACGTGGTGCTCGAGTAAATTTAATTTCCCCTCCCCGCATGTTTAGCGACATTTTTTAGCCACTAAACATGCAGGGAAGGCATTACCTCTTCCTGCTGAGACGTGCCAGTCCTATCCCACCCCCACAGTCCTTGTTAGGGCTACTCCTCATTGTGTGCATTACTTTTTTGGCTGGCTGGCAGTAGTAGTGCACTAGGCCTGTGCAGAGTATCTTACATCTACCATTCTCTGCGTGGGGTGAATAAGCCGCAGTTATTAGCACTATCCGCTCTGTAATTTTTCTGCCCCTGTGTGCGGTGAATTTGCCGTAATTCTCATCGCTAAACAGTGGGTTAATTTTTTCTGGGGCTGTGCAGAGCATCTCAGATCTCCCATTCGCTGTGTGGGGTAAATTTGTCGTAGTTCTGATCGCTAAACAGTCAGTTAATTTTTCCTGGGGCTGTGCAGAGCATCTCACATCTCCCATTTGCTGTGTGCGGTGATCTAGACGTAATTCTCATCGCTAAACAGTGGCCAAATTTTTTCTGGGGCTGTGCAGAGCATCTCACATCTCTCATTCTCTGTGTGCGGTGAATTTACCGTAGTTCTGATCGCTAAACAGTGGGTTAATTTTTTCTAGGGCTGTGCAGAGCATCTCACATCTCCCATCCGCTATGTGCGGTGAACTAACTGCAATTCCCATCGCTAAATAGTGAGTTAATTTTTCTGGGGCTGTGCAGAGCATCTCACATCTTTCATTCGCTGTGTGCGGTGAACTAGCCACAAATTCTCATCGTTAAATAGTGAGTTAATTTTTCGCTGGGCCAGTGCAGAGCATCTCACATCTCCCATTCACTGTGTGCAGTGAACTAGCTGTAATTCTCACTGCTAAACAGTGGGGTTTTTTTCTGGGGCTGTGCAGAGCATCTCACATCTGCCATTCGCTGTGTGCGGTGAACTAGCCGTAATTCTCATCGCTAAACAGTGGGTTAATTTTTGACTGGACCAGTGCAGTGCATCTCACATCTCCCATTTACTGTGTGCGGTGAACTAGCTGTAATTCTGCTCGCTAAACAGTGGGTTAATATTTTCTGGGGTTGCGCAGAGGATCTCACATCTCCAATTCACTGTGTGCGGTGAATTTGCTATTGTTCTGATTGCTAAACAGTCAGTTAATTTTTCCTGGGGCTGTATAGAGCATCATGCATCTCCCATTCGCTGTGTGTGGTGAACTAGCCATAATTCTTATTGCTAAACAGTGGGTTATTTTTTCTGCCACTCCATACAGCCTCTCTTATCTACAAGTCTCTGTGAGCGGTAAATTACCCATAGGTATCAGCATAAGACAGTGGTTTAATTTTCTTTGTCACAGCATAGAGTCTTTGGTATCTACAAGTCTCTGTGTGCGGTGAATTAGGCCCAGTTCTCAGCGCTATACAGTGTGTTAATTTATTTAGGTTATGCTCTATTCTTTATCTGACATGATGAAGAGTAGGGGTAAGGGTCGAGGACGTGGACGATGGGCGTCCAAGTGAGGGTGTGGGCAGAGGCCGAGGTCCTGGGCAGGGTGAATCAGAGCCAGCTGCTGAGGGATTAGGAGAGCGCCGCATATCTCCGCTCCCCAGCTTCATCTCACATTTTGCGGTACTACACGGTAGACCTTTATTACAAGCACAACAGTGCGATCAGGTCCTGTCGTGGAACGCAGATAACACATCCAGCAATTTATCCAACACCCAGTCTTCCACGCAGTCCACTCCTACCTGCCTAGTGACTGCACCTCTAAATCCTCAAGCTGCTCTTCCTTCCTCCCAGCCTGGTCACTCCAGGAAAATGAGAGATTCTGAACAGGCAGACTCCCAGGAACTGTTCTCGTGTCCCTGCCCTGAGTCGGAAAAAACAGTTCCTCACCCACCTGAGGAGTTCTTCGAGACCGATGCCCAACATTTGGAAATTTCCCAGAGTCCGGGTGATGAGGCAGGGGACTTCAGGCAAATGTCTCAAGAGCTTTTTGTGGATGAAGATGATGAAACACAGATGTCTGTCAGTGAGGTAGTAGTAAGGACAGTAAGACCGAGGGAGGAGCGGATAGAGGATTCAGAGGAAGAGCTGCTGGACAATGAGGTGACTGACCCCACCTGGCTTGCTAAGCCAACTGAAGACTGGGCTTCAGAGGGGGAGGCAAGTGCAGCAGCAGAACAAGTTGGAAGAGGCAGTGAGGTGGCCAAGGGGAGTGTTCCCCACAGCACCCCCTTGCAGCAAGCCTCCGTGCAGAGGGCTAGGTGTTCGAAGTTCTGAAGGTTTTTTAGTGAGAGCACAGAGGACTGCCAAACAGTGGTGTGCAACCTGTAACACAGCAAGATCTGCCGGGGAGCCACCACCACCAGTCTGACCACCACCAGCATGTGCAGGCATACGATGGCCAAGCACCCCACGAGGTGAAACAAAGGCCATTCACCACCTATGGGTCACACCACTGCCTTTTCCCCTGTGCCACAACCTGCCACACAGATCCAATCCCCCTCCCAGGATGCAGGCACGAGTGCCTCCCGGCCTGCACCCACACCCTCACCTCCATGGTCCTCCACTGCCTCCACCAATGTCTCCCAGCACAGCGTTCAGCTGTCGCTTACACAAAAGTTGGAGCGAAAGTGGAAATACGCCACCACCCACCCGCATGCACAATCTTTAAACGTGCATATTACAAAATTACTGCCATACAGCCTAGTCGAAACGGAGGCTTTCAAAAACATGATGGCGGTGGTGGTCCCTCTGTACTCGGTCCCCAGTCGCCACTATTTTTCCCGGTGCTCCGTCCCCACCCTACACCAGCATGTCTCCCACAATATAAACTGTGCCCTCACCAACGCTGTTACTGTGAAGGTCCAATTAACGACAGACACATGGACAAGTGCTGGCGGGCTGGGACACTACATCTCCCTGATGGCACATTGGGTGAACTTGGTGGAGGCTGGGACTGAGCCAGACCCTGGGACCGCTCACGTGCTACCCACACCGAGGATAGCGGGTCCTACCTCGGTGATGGTTTCTCAGGGGGAAGAGACTGCTGGCCACACTGCAGAGGGTACCCATGCTGCTTCCTTCTCATCTGTTCAGCATGTATGGGCTGAAGAGTAGGAGGAGGAGGATCATGAAAGTCATCCTCCTAGTGAGGACAGCGATGTGTTGCATACTGGGTCTCTGGCACACATGGGTGACTTTATGTTAGGCTGCCTTTCCCGTGACCTTCGCGTTAGACCCATTCTGGCCAAGACGGATTACTAGGTATACACCCTTCTCGACCCACTGTATAAGGAGAACCTTTCCACTCTCATTCCCGAAGATGAAAGGGGTACGAGAGTGATGCAATACCACAGGGCCCTGGTGGAAAAACTAATGCTAAAGTCCCAATCTGACAGCAATAGCGGTAGAAGACGTAGTTCAGAGGGCCAACTAGCAGGGGAGGCACGGGGATCAAGCAGCATGTCCACTGCAGGCAGGGGAGCACTCTCCAAGGCCTTTGCCAGTTTTATGGCTCCCCAGCAAGACTGTGTCACCACTCCCCAGTCAAGATGGTGAGGGAGTACTTAACCAATCATACCACTGTCCTCTGTAATCCCTCTGCTTCATACAACTATTGGGTGCCAAAGCTGGACACGTGGCACGAACTTGCACTGTACACCCTGGAGGTGCTGGCCTGCCCTGCCACTAGCGTCTTATCAGAGAGGGTGTTTAGTGCTGCTGGGGGGATCATTACGGATAAGCGTACCCGCCTGTCAACTGACAGCGCCGACAAGCTTACACTCATTAAGATGAACAAATGCTGGGTTTCCCCAGAGTTCTCTTCTCCACCAGTGGAAAGCAGCGGATCATAAAGAGGAGAAATATGCATCCTCTCTCTAACCCCAAAAAGGGGGAGAAGTAGCTTAGTCTATCCCTTTTGGATCTTACTCCTCCTCCTAAAACAGCATGTCATCACGCTGAACTGCCAATTTTTCTGCGGGCCAAAAGGCTCTATTAAAACCAATTTTTTCGGAGGGCTGCCTCCAGTCTCTGTTACAAGTTAAGCAACAACGAGCTCTATCTTGGTACACCAATTTTTCAGGCCTTCGCCTGTACTCTTAGCAAACTAATTTTTCCGCCCTTTGCCTATATTCTTGGTAAACAAATTTTTTAAGGTGTTCGCCTATACTCTTGGTACACCAATTTTTCAGGGGTCCGCCTATACACTTGGTACACCAATGTTTCAGGGGTTCACCTATACTCTTGGTACACCAATGTTTTAGGGGTTTGCCTATACTCTTGGTAAACAAATGTTTCAGGGGTTCGCCTATACTCTTGGTACACAAATGTTTCAGGGAATCGCCTATACGTTTGTTACATAAAGGTTTGAGGGGTTTGCCTATACTGTTGCTACAGAAATGTTTGAGGGGTTCACCTATACTCTTGGTACACAAATGTTCGATGGGTTCGCCTATACGCTTGCTACAGAAAGGTTTAGGGTTTCACCTATACTATTGCTACAGAAATGTTTGAGGGGTTCGCCTATACACTTGCTACAGAAATGTTTGAGGGTTTTCGCCTATACTCTTGGTACACAAATGTTTGAGGGGTTCGCATATACTATTGCTGCAGAAATGTTTCAGGGGTTCGCCTATACGCTTGCTACAGAAAGGTTTAAGGGGTTGGCCTATACTCTTGCTACAGAAATGTTTCAGGGGTTCGCCTATACTCTTGCTACAGAAATGTTTGAGGAGTTTGCCTATACGCTTGCTACAGAAGGGTTTCAGGGGTTCGCTTATATGCTTGGTAAAGAAATGTTTCAGGGGTTTGCCTATACTCTTGCTACAGAAAATTTTCAGGGGTTCACCTATACTGTGGGTGCACAAAGGTTTCCCATTGCGGTGTTCAGCTATCTGACACATACACAGAAAGAATTGGGCATAAGTGTGGGCAGAGGCCGAGGTCCTGGACAGGGTGAAACTCTGCATGTTTGGGCACTCTTATTTCTTCATACTTCATACTGTAAATGGGTTTTGCCCTATCTTTCAGCCATGATCAGCCGCAAGCTCCCATAGGCTTCTATGTGAGCTGCCAGCAAAGGGAAGGGGAGGGAATTTAGCAGTGGCTAGTGCTGCTAAACAATGTCAGCTGGCTCTATTGAGCAGTTGAAGTACTTATGCAGGCCGAAGGAATTCTGGGCTGTGGCATACATATTCCGTTCCCGGCCGTGTGAATGAGTGGGAAAATACGTGTGGTTTTTGGCTGCGATGCGGGCGGCCAAAGATCGTAATGCTCATGTGAAAAAGGCCTTATATAACACATTAAGTAATCATTCACAGTGCAGAGAGGAAAAGGTCAGTGAACCACTATTTTTATGACTTTTTCTATAGCTAATTGGCAAAACGTATTGAGGTAGTGAGAAGGGATTGGAAGTGTGGGTTTCACAGGTCTTTTTCCCCCATTAATTAGAGATACACAAATCTTGATTACTAACTAATCTGCTCTTCTTAAAGGAGATGTCCCGCGCCGAAACGGGTTTTTTTTTTTTTAAACCCCCCCCCCCCGTTCGGCGCGAGACAACCCCGATGCAGGGGTTAAAAAAACCACCCGCACAGCGCTTACCTGAATCCCGGCGGTCCGGCGTCTTCATACTCACCTGCTGAAGATGGCCGCCGGGATCCTCTATCTTCATGGACCGCAGGGCTTCTGTGCGGTCCATTGCCGATTCCAGCCTCCTGATTGGCTGGAATCGGCACGTAACGGGGCGGAGCTACACGGAGCCCCATAGAGAAGAGGAGAAGACCCGGACTGCGCAAGCGCGGCTAATTTGGCCATCGGAGGGCGAAAATTAGTCGGCACCATGGAGACGAGGACGCCAGCAACGGAGCAGGTAAGTATAAAACTTTTTATAACTTCTGTATGGCTCATAATTAATGCACAATGTACATTACAAAGTGCATTATTATGGCCATACAGAAGTGTATAGACCCACTTGCTGCCTCGGGACATCTCCTTTAAGATTGGTTAGCGTGATCCATCAGCATAGAAGTATTGGGTGATCTACGTGTGTCAAATGAGGCAAATAGATTTAGTGGGATGAGTGAGAATTGAGTAAGTATTAACCAGTAGATTTGGGCAACAAGAAATAATTAGATACTTACTGGTTAATGCAGTTTTAGTACAATGTAAGGCCCAACTCACACAAGCCTGGCGATTCTGAATAGCAGCCGAAAGTTGCTGTACTGCATATTAGCCACAATCGAATCCCAAGAATAATTAGAATTTTCTTGTTCATTCACATAGGTGTATCACGTGAAAAATAGGGAATTCTGTTGGTTGGCAGAATTTCTCAAAATGACTTCTAATGCTTAAACAGAGCCAGCTGTCTTTGTTTCGCAGCACCAGACGCAGGTAAACTCCCTCTCCCTCCTTTTTTCAGCTCCCATAGGAGTCTATGGGGGCCTTCAGCGATTTTCATCAAAAGATACGTCATAATCTATCTTTTCAATCAGCATGAAAAATCGACACCCGAAAATGGTCAGTGATTTGACGTTTTGACGTTGCAATTTTTTCACGCACCCAAAAATTGTTTATGTGAATGAATGCATTGGAATCCATTTCTTCCCATGGTCGCGCTTTTCAACCAACGTTTTATTGTGGTTAAACAGCTGCATAAAAATGCTTGTATGAATAAAGCCTAAGGCCTCATGTCCACGGGGAAAATCAGGCCCGCTACGGATTCTCCATGGAGAATCCGTAGCGGGTCCCTCCTGCCCCGCGGACATGAGCGCTGAAAATAAGAATAAACTTACCCGCAGCAGGCCGGGCAGGTCTTCTCTTCTTCACGGCCGGATCTTCTTTCTTCGGCCGGCGGATGTACTCGGCACGCCAGCAGCGTGCCGTTCGCATGTGACGGGCACATTCACCGGGCCGAACAAAGAAGATCCGGACGTGAAGAAGAGAAGACCTGCCCGGTTCGCTGCGGGTAAGTTATTCTTATTTTAGGTCTCCCGCGGATCCGGACGGCTTCCATAGGCTTCAATAGAAGCCTGCGGGAGCCGTCCCCGGGGGAGACCCGCACGAAAATGGAGCATGTCACGTTTTTTTATGCTCCATTTTTTTTAAATTCACTTTTATTGACCATCAGCGGGTATTTATCTACCCACGGGTGGTCAATGCATTCCTATGGGATGCGGATCCGCATGAGGGTGATGTGCTGCGGATTTAAAATCATATTTTGCCCGTGGACATGAGGCCTAAAGCACAGAATCCAGATTGTGAGGCGTCCAACAGAGAGTAGTGAGGTGATTGACAAGTTTATGCCAGATGTTCTAGAAGATTGGAATTAATGAAAAGTTTCGAAAAGCTGGATAGGACACGGTGTCACTGCCAAATTGCCGTCCAATTTCACTAGAACTCAGATGTCAAGCTGTATGCCAGGTTTAAGGCTTTCTGCTACTATCTCTGCTACTATTCCTAGATGCAAAAAATGCATTTGGTCAAACTCATTGGGGGTATTTGGAATGTACTGTAACTAGAGATGAGCGAACACCAAAATAACGAACTTCCCGTGATGCTCGAGGGTTCGTTTCGAACAACGAACCCCATTGAAGTCAATGGGCGACCAGAACATTTTTGTATTTCGCCGATGCTCGCTAAGGTTTTCATGTGTGAAAATCTGGGCAATTCAGGAAAGTGATGGGAATGACACAGTGACGGATAGGGCAGGCGAGGGGCTACATGTTGGGCTGCATCCTAAGTTCACAGGTCCCACTATTAAGCCACAATAGCGGCAAGAGTGGGCCCCCCCCCCTCCCAACAACTTTTACTTCTGAAAAGCGCTCATTAGCATGGCATACCTTTGCTAAGCACCACACTACCTCCAACAAAGCACAATCACTGCCTGCATGACACTCCACTGACACTTCTCCTGGGTTACATGCTGACCAACCGCCCCCCTCCCCCCCACAGCGCACACCAAAGTGTACCTGGGCAGCCTTCAGCTGCCCTCATGCCACACCACGCTCATGTCTATTTAGAATTGCGTCTGCCATGACGAGGGACCGCAGGCACACACTGCAGAGGTTGGCACGGCTAGGCAGCGACCCTCTTTAAAAGTGGCGGAGCGATAGCCCACAATGCTGTACAGAAGCAATGAGAAATAGAATCCTGTGCCACCGCCATCAGGAGCTGCACACGTGGGCATAGCAATGGGGAACCTATGTGCCACACACTATTCATTCTGTCAAGGTGTCTGCATGCCCCAGTCAGACCGGGCTTTTTAATTCATAGACACAGGCAGGTACAACTCCCTATTGTGAAGTCCCTGTCGACCCACAGCATGGGTGGCTCCCTGGAACCCACCGGTGGTACACAGAAATATCCCATTGCATTGCCCAACACAGCTGAGGTAGTAATGTCGTGCTTAATGCAGGTGGGCTTCGGCCCACACTGCATGCCCCAGTCTGACTGGGGTTCTTTATAAGTGTACAGATGTAGTAAAAACTCCGTGTGCACCTACAGCATGGGTGGGTGCCAGGAAGCCACCGGCGGTACATAGAAATATCCCATTGCATTGCCCAACACAGCTGAGGTAGTAATGTTGTGCTTAACCCTTTCCAATCCAATTTGTATATGGTTTTCCTAGGGGGCTTACTCTTTTTCTGCCGTTATACAACGGCGCTATATGCTGGCTAAAGCCAGTACTGCATGAGCTGACACGTAGGATAGGCTCCGACAGCAGAGAGGCTGGCAATATACAGTAAGAGAACCCCGACGGACGTCTACCAACAACGGAGCTGTACAGCCTTAAACCCTAATGTCTTCACAGGTCACACAGTGGACTGGAAAGGGTTAATGCAGGTGGGTTTCGGCCCACACTGCATGCCCCAGTCAGACTGGGTTTCTTTATAAGTGGAAACAGATGCATTTATAATTCCCTGTGGACCCACTGCCTGGGTGGGTGCCAGGAAGCCACCGGCGGTACATAGAAATATCCCATTGCATTGCCCAACACAGCTGAGGTAGTAATGTTGTGCGTAATACAGGTGGGCTTCGGCCCACACTGCATGCCCCAGTCAGACTGGGGTTCTTTAGAAGTGTACAGATGTATTAAAAACTCCGTGTGCACCTACAGCATGGGTGGCTCCCTGGAACCCACCGGCGGTACACAAAAATATCCCATTGCATTGCCCAACACAGCTGAGGTAGTAATGTCGTGCTTAATGCAGGTGGGCTTCGGCCCACACTGCATGCCCCAGTCAGACTGGGGTTCTTTACAAGTGGACACATGTAGGTTAAACTCCCTGTGGACCCACTGCCTGGGTGGGTGCCAGGAAGCCACCGGCGGTACATAGAAATATCCCATTGCATTGCCCAACACAGCTGAGGTAGTAATGTTGTGCGTAATACAGGTGGGCTTCGGCCCACACTGCATGCCCCAGTCAGACTGGGGTTCTTTAGAAGTGTACAGATGTATTAAAAACTCCGTGTGCACCTACAGCATGGGTGGCTCCCTGGAACCCACCGGCGGTACACAAAAATATCCCATTGCATTGCCCAACACAGCTGAGGTTACGTCAGCTGTAATGCAGGTGGGCTAAAAATTAATTTGATTACACTGTAGGCGAGGGCCCACAAAAATTGCTGTATCAACAGTACTAATGTACATCCCAAAAATTGGCCATGGCCAGCCAAGAGGGCAGGTGAAACACATTAATCGCTTTGGTTAATGTGGCTTAAGTGGTAACTAGGCCTGGAGGCAGCCCAGTGTAACGAAAAATTGGTTCAAGTTAAAGTTCCAATGCTTTTAAGCGCATTGAAACTTTTAAAAATTGTTCTGAAAAATTATTTGACTGAGCCTTGTGGCCCTAAGAAAAATTGCCCGTTCAGCGTGATTACGTGAGGTTTCAGGAGGAGGAGCAGGAGGAGGAGGAGGAGGAATATTAGACACAGATTGATGAAGCAGAAATGTCCCCGTTTTGGATGGTGAGAGAGAACGTAGCTTCCATCCGCGGGTGCAGCCTACGTATTGCTTACGTATCGCTGCTGTCCGCTGGTGGAGAACAGAAGTCTGGGGAAATCCAGCCTTTGTTCATCTTGATGAGTGTTAGCCTGTCGGCACTGTCGGTTGACAAGCGGCTACGCTTATCTGTGATGATTCCCCCAGCCGCACTAAACACCCTTTCCGACAAGACGCTAGCCGCAGGACAAGCAAGCACCTCCAGGGCATACAGCGCGAGTTCAGGCCACGTGTCCAGCTTCGACACCCAGTAGTTGTAGGGGGCAGAGGCGTCACCAAGGATGGTCGTGCGATCCGCTACGTACTCCCTCACCATCCTTTTACAGTGCTCCCGCCGACTCAGCCGTGACTGGGGAGCGGTGACACAGTCTTGGTGGGGAGCCATAAAGCTGGCCAGGCCCTTAAAGACTGTTGCACTGCCTGGGATGTACATGCTGCTCGATCTACGCACATCCCCTGCTACCTTGCCCTCGGTACTGCGCCTTCTGCCACTAGCGCTGTCGGCTGGGAATTTTACCATCAGCTTGTCCGCAAGGGTCCTGTGGTATAGCAACACTCTCGAACCCCTTTCCTCTTCGGGAATCAGAGTGGGCAGGTTCTCCTTATACCGTGGATCGAGCAGTGTGTACACCCAGTAATCCGTCGTGGCCAGAATGCGTGCAACGCGAGGGTCACGAGAAAGGCATCCTAACATGAAGTCAGCCATGTGTGCCAGGGTACCAGTACGCAACACATGGCTGTCCTCACTAGGAAGATCACTTTCAGGATCCTCCTCCTCCTCCTCCTCCTCCTCAGGCCATACACGCTGAAAGGATGACAGGCAATCAGCCGGTGTACCGTCAGCAGCGGCCCAAGCTGTCTCTTCCCCCTCCTCCTCATCCTCCTCATGCTCCTCCTCCTCCTCCTGTACGCGCTGAGAAATAGACAGGAGGGTGCCCTGACTATCCAGCGGCATACTGTCTTCCCCCGCCCCCGTTTCCGAGCGCAAAGCAGCTGCCTTTATGGTTTGCAGGGAATTTCTCAAGATGCATAGCAGAGGAATGGTGACGCTAATGATTGTAGCATCGCCGCTCACCACCTGGGTAGACTCCTCAAAATTACCAAGGACATGGCAGATGTCTGCCAACCAGGCCCACTCTTCTGAAAGGAATTGAGGAGGCTGACTCCCACTGCGCCGCCCATGTTGGAGTTGGTATTCGACTATAGCTCTCCGTTGTTCATAGAGCCTGGCCAACATGTGGAGCGTAGAGTTCCACCGTGTGGGCACGTCGCACAGCAGTCGGTGCACTGGCAGCTTAAAGTGATGTTGCAGGGTGCGCAGGGTGGCAGCGTCCGTGTGGGACTTGCGGAAATGTGCGCAGAGCCGGCGCGCCTTTACGAGCAGGTCTGACAAGCGTGGGTAGCTTTTCAGAAAGCGCTGAACCACCAAATTAAAGACGTGGGCCAGGCATGGCACGTGCGTGAGGCTGCCGAGCTGCAGAGCCGCCACCAGGTTACGGCCGTTGTCACACACGACCATGCCCGGTTGGAGGCTCAGCGGCGCAAGCCAGCGGTCGGTCTGCTGTGTCAGACCCTGCAGCAGTTCGTGGGCCGTGTGCCTCTTATCGCCTAAGCTGAGTAGTTTCAGCACGGCCTGCTGACGCTTGCCCACCGCTGTGCTGCCACACCGCGCGACACCGACTGCTGGCGACATGCTGCTGCTAACACATCTTGATTGTGAGACAGAGGAGGAGGAGGAGGAGGAGGGTGCTTTAGTGGAGGAAGCATACACCTCCGCAGATACCAGCACCGAGCTGGGGCCCGCAATTCTGGGGGTGGGTAGGACGTGAGCGGTCCCAGGCTCTGACTCTGTCCCAGCCTCCACTAAATTCACCCAATGTGCCGTCAGGGAGATGTAGTGGCCCTGCCCGCCTGTGCTTGTCCACGTGTCCGTAGTTAAGTGGACCGTGGCAGTAACCGCGTTGGTGAGGGCGCGCACAATGTTGCGGGAGACGTGGTCGTGCAGGGCTGGGACGGCACATCGGGAAAAGTAGTGGCGACTGGGAACTGAGTAGCGCGGGGCCGCCGCCTCCATGATACTTTTGAAGGACTCCGTTTCCACAACCCTATACGGCAGCATCTCAAGGCTGATGAATTTTGCGATGCGGACGGTTAACGTTTGAGCGTGCGGGTGTGTGGCGGCGTACTTGCGCTTGCGCTCGAACACTTGCGCAAGCGACGGCTGAACGGTGCGCTGAACTACACTGCTGGATGGGGCCGAGGACAGCGGAGATGAGGGTGTGGGTGCAGGCCATGAGGCGGTAGTGCCTGTGTCCTGAGAGGGGGGTTGCATCTCAGTGGCAGGTTGGGGCACAGGGGGAGAGGCAGGGGTGCAAACCGGAGGCGGTGAACGGCCTTTGTCCCACCTTGCGGGGTGCTTGGCCATCATATGTCTGCGCATGGTGGTGGTGGTGAGGCTGTTGGTGTTGGCTCCCCGGCTGAGCTTTGCGCGACAAAGGTTGCACACCACTGTTCGTCGGTCGTCAGGCGTCTCTGTGAAAAACTGCCAGACCTTAGAGCACCTCGGCCTCCGCAGGGTGGCATGGCGCGAGGGGGCGCTTTGGGAAACACTTGGTGGATTATTCGGTCTGGCCCTGCCTCTACCCCTGGCCACTGCACTGCCTCTTGCAACCTGCCCTGCTGATGCCCTTGACTCCCCCTCTGAAGACCTGTCCTCCTGAGTAAGCGTTGCACACCAGGTGGGGTCAGTCACCTCATCGTCCTGCTGCTCTTCCTCCGAATCCTCTGTGCGCTGCTCCCTGGGACTTACTGCCCTTACTACTACCTCACTGCAAGACAACTGTGTCTGATCGTCATCGTCCTCCTCACCCACAGAAAGTTGTTGAGACAGTTGGCGGAAGTCCCCAGCCTCTTCCCCCGGACCCCAGGAACTTTCGAATGGTTGGGCATCAGTGACGATAAACTCCTCTGGTGGGAGAGGAACCGCTGCTGCCCAATCTAAGCAGGGGCCCGAGAACAGTTCCTGGGAGTGCTCCCGCTCCTGAGCAGGTGTTATTGTAGTGGAGTGAGGAGGCTGGGAGGAAGGAGGAGCAGCAGACAGAGGATTCGGATTGGCAGCAGTGGACGGCGCAGAACTGCGGGTAGACGATAGGTTGCTCGAAGCACTTTCTGCCATCCAGGACAGGACCTGCTCACACTGCTCATTTTCTAATAACCGTCTCCCGCGTGGACCCATTAATTGGGCGATGAATGTGGGGACGCCAGAAACGTGCCTCTCTCCTAATCGCGCAGCAGTCGGCTGCGACACACCTGGATCAGGAGCTTGGCCTGTGCCCACACCCTGACTTGGCCCTCCGCGTACTCGGCCGCGTCCACGTCCTCTAGGCCTACCCCTACCCCTCAGCATGCTGTATTACCAGTGATTTGATTTCACAGGCAGGAAATAAATTGGCGCAAGACTGCAGGCCAAATATAATTTTTGCCCTTTTTGGAAAACGAAAGGCCCCACTGCCTCTAGTGAATGAATTATCTAAGTTTAATAACTGTGCTGTGTCCCTGCTTATGTGTCACAGAACGTGAGGGTAGCAGAGTTATTATAACTCTGGCAGAGCAGGTATTTTTTTTCCCAATTAAGGAAAGCAAATGGCGAAGCCAGCAGTAAAGCGTAGCTGGGTGCGTATGATTTAGCACTGTTCTTCACGCAGCTCACACGTCTCCACCGCCCGTAAGGACGGACAGAGGCTGGACAAATAGATTTGTTTTCAGTTTTTTCCCACCAAAAGGCAGCACTGCGTATATTCTATGAACATGAGAAGTTTAATAACTGTGCTGTGTCCCTGCTTATGTGTCACAGAACGTGAGGGTAGCAGAGTTATTATAACTCTGGCAGAGCAGGTATTTTTTTTCCCAATTAAGGAAAGCAAATGGCGAAGCCAGCAGTAAAGCGTAGCTGGGTGCGTATGATTTAGCACTGTTCTTCACGCAGCTCACACGTCTCCACCGCCCGTAAGGACGGACAGAGGCTGGACAAATAGATTTGTTTTCAGTTTTTTCCCACCAAAAGGCAGCACTGCGTATATTCTATGAACATGAGAAGTTTAATAACTGTGCTGTGTCCCTGCTTATGTGTCACAGAACGTGAGGGTAGCAGAGTTATTATAACTCTGGCAGAGCAGGTATTTTTTTTCCCAATTAAGGAAAGCAAATGGCGAAGCCAGCAGTAAAGCGTAGCTGGGTGCGTATGATTTAGCACTGTTCTTCACGCAGCTCACACGTCTCCACCGCCCGTAAGGACGGACAGAGGCTGGACAAATAGATTTGTTTTCAGTTTTTTCCCACCAAAAGGCAGCACTGCGTATATTCTATGAATAATAACTGTGTTGTGGCCCTGCCTATACAATTCTTTCCCTGCAGTATCAATGGAGGGTGGAATGCTCTGCAGAGGCGATTTTGAGAAGCCCAAAAAAAATGCAGCACAGCTAACAGCAGCCTGGACAGTACTGCACACGGATAAATATGGCCCTAGAAAGGACCGTTGAGGTTCTTGAAGGCTACACTCACTCCTAACACTCTCCCTGCCTATGCAGCACTTCTGTCCCTAATGCCAGGTGCAACGCTCTGCAGAGGCGATTTTGAGAAAAAAAAAAATCCCACTGCTAACAGCAGCCAACACACAGCTATCAGTGGCCCTAATAAGGACCTTTGGGGGGTCTTGAAGCCTACACTAACTACCAATTCTTTCCCTACAGCAGCTCCGGTATAAACAGCACTGTCCCTCATCTAACTCACCAGGCATCTGAGGCGAGCCGCGGGAGGGGCCGACTTTTATATTAGGCGAACACCTGATCTCGCCAGCCACTCACAGCAGGGGGGTGGTATAGGGCTTAAACGTTGCAGGGGGAAGTTGTAATGCCTTCCCTGTCTTTCAATTGGCCAGAAAAGCGCACTAACGTCTCAGGGAAGGAAGTGAAAGTAACCAGAACACCGCATGGTGTTCGTTACGAATAACGAACATCCCGAACACCCTAATATTCGCACGAATATCAAGCTCGGACGAACGCGTTCGCTCATCTCTAACTGTAACCCATTTGCAACCACTGACTGTAAATTTACATGCTGTTATGTGAGTAACTCTGCCGGTGATCACTGCACTTCCCAGTGGATAAAACACCTGAAACAGGCTGTTGCTAAGCGCCTGTTCGTGTGCTGTCATCGGTACCTGATTGGTTCATGTCCCAATTATATCCTCAGTTACAGCCAATCACAGTGCTAGCCGAGAAAGTTTGTATGCTACAAATGTTTTTGGCATGACAGTGCTGTAACAGCATCTGACCTCCTCTTTCTCCTCTGCTCTTCTGTCTTTGTGAGAGAGAGAGAGAAGTAGAGTGCAGTGCACATTAAACCCTTTCACACATTAACCCCTTCTATTACAATCACCTACATTATTTAGATAGTAAAGGTGGTTGTATAGCGTAACATTCATTTTTTAATTCTAAAAATAAATTTACATTTTAGTAGTGTTAGGCCCAATGTCCACGGGCAGATTTTATTTATAAAATCCGCGTGTGGCCCGCGCACGGGAGATCCGTGCATCTTGCTGCCCATAGGGATGCATAAGTATCCGTAGGGCAGCTAAAAGCATGCGTATGTGATTTCTTCCTGGCGTGCAGGTCGCACGCATGGGAAGAAATCGCATCATGCTCCATTTTCCTGCGGACCTTCCGCACGAAGCCTATGGAAGCTGCCCGTATCCGCGGCACAGCCGCAGCTGTTTTTATGCTGTGCCTCTGATACGCTGGAGAGCAGGAGATGAAAAAAAAATTGGTGTGCACGGCACATGCACGCAGCACTCTGCCGGCGTGCCCAGCATATCATCCGGCTGGAAGAAAGAAAATCCAGCCTGCACAGAGGAGAGCCCGCAGTGTCCGGAGAGGTAATAATAATAATCTTTATTTGTATAGTGCCAACTTATTCCACAGCGCTTAGAGAGGTGAGTATAATATATTTTCCTCGCCATGGCCACAGGAATGGGCATGCATGGATTTCACTGCGGGATTTAGGATTGAAATCCATGTGTGCAAGTGGACATGAGGCCTGAGTTTACATGCAGCATATTTTGCACTGAGATTTTGGTGCAAATCTGCACCAAAACCTGAGTAAAAGTTCACACCATTTGATGTGGATTTTGACACAGATCTGCAGCTGATTTCACCTTTTCAAATATAGGGCTGAGGTCTGTTGTGGATAAAAGTTAAATTCTACATCTAAGGGCGAGCACCCACTGGCGGTTGCGTTTTCCGCGCGTTTTTCGCGGCGTTTTCGCGGCTTTTCCGTTAATTTCCATTGAGAAAAATAAGGACACATATGCAACTGACAGTTCCTATGTTAAAAACGCAAACGCAACGCAAAAAAAACGCCAGTGGACAGGAACACATGTTATCTCTATGCCTGTGCAGGAAAAACGCAAAACGCAGGTAAAAAAACGCCAGTGGGTGCTCGCCCTAAATCTGCATCTAAATGGAGAATGTGACATGGATTTTCCATAGCCGAAAAGCTGCACCAATTCCTCTATGTGTGAATGTACTCTAAGGGTTCCTTCACACTGGCGAGAAAATCGGGCGATTTTCTTGCATTGCGAGTGAAAACGCATGATTATGAAACCAATGAATTTCAATAGTTTCATTCTCATTTACGGTGTTTTCAATTCTGTGATGCTGTATAAAAAAATAAACCGCAGCAATGGGAGAAGATTGCAATCCCCTGCTGCAGCTGTGACAGCCGCCCCAGGGAATTCCTTCATGCAGCAGTTTCACTTTGCTTCCAACGGGGCCGGCGGCAGCAGCAGCGGTGGCCCCATTGAAAACAATGGGAGAATATCACGATCTTCTGCCTTTGCTGTGACAGCAGAGGCAGGGGATTCCTTCATCCCTATGGGGAGTCCCCTCATCACTGAACACTGTCACAGCAGCATTAGGGTGTTCAGTGATAAGGGAACTCCCCATGGGGATGAAGGAAACCCCTGCTGCTGCTGTCACAGGCCAGTGCTGCTGCCGCCCTATTGCAAGCAATGGGTAAAAGGGATTCCCCGCAGTGATGTTTTCACATCACTTGCGTCCAGGGGTTCCACATACATTGTGAGGGCGATATCAGGCCATGATTCCCGGCCAGATCTTGCTCTGGCCAGTGTGCAGGAGCCCTTATATTAATTTATCACATAAATTAGTTATTACTGTATATTAATTAATTTAATGTAATCATCAAAACCAGGTATGTAAGAAACATTAGAAATGAAATATAAAAAAATGTAAATAAAAAAAGAATGTTACGTTGTAAGTCTCCTAAGTTGCTCAGAAATGTGTAAAACTTTTCAAATGTGCTTCCAAAGTAAAGTAAGCTATTAGAAATACATATATTACAAACATTTGTAGAATATGTATGTACATACAGTATTTGACATACTGATGTTGAAAAATTACAAATTTTTATAATTTTCCTCAATTTTGGCTTTTTTAAATAAATATAAACAAATCACATCAGTCTATTTTTACCACCTAAAAAAATATAATGTATGACAAAAAAAACTGCAAAACCTTTACAGATTTAGTTTCTGTTAAAGTGAAACATGTCAGATTTGCAAAATTTGGCCTGGTTACTAAAGCATAAACAAGCTTGGATTTGAAGGGGTAAACCAAGTTCTAGTTAACTGGTTGAGTCAAATCAGCAATATTAAATTTAGATTCTACACTATTTGCCAAGGGCTTCTTCACATCTGATTCCACCTTCAGCTTCTCAGAAGAGTTGACAGGCAGCAAAGACAGCTTAAGAAGCACAGCACTGAGGTGAACACCGAGCCCCTTTATTTGAGCTTTTAGTGGGGGTGTCAGCAATTGGACCCCCACTGATTAAAACTTTTGACATGCCACTCTGACATGTCAAAACTATTTAGTGTGGTTACTCTTTAAATACTATGGCCTATTTATCACCAATGTTCCCTCTAGGTTCTGTGCTCTGTAGTGATAGAGCTAATCCATATCACACCTTGCAGACAGGAATATCATTAATTGAGCTGATTGATCACATTAGTTTGTTGTTCTAACTCCTTACTTTCCAGATTTCCCAGTTTAGAGGAAATACTGCTTATAACTCAAACTCCTTTATTCTTGAAGCGAGAAACATGCATAATACTTGGGTATGAATCTAACTAGTCCAAGTACACTAAAAAATGCACTTTACATGTGTTTGCTCCTTAGGCCAATGTATTTTTAACCTTTTAACTCCACAGGATATAAGTTTACGTCCCTTGCACATGGCATTTAATGCAATAGGAGTGAGCCCACATTATCTCGCAGCGGAAATTGGCTGTGACTCACAGCTGGCTTTCAAATGCAACAGTCAGTATTGGTGAGAACACCCCTTACATGCCCCAATAAATGTGCTCCCTCTGTGATGTCATCGGCCTTACACTATGGCCTGTGATTGCTATTGAGAGCGGCAATGTATGGCAGCGATTACCAAAGTGATCTTAGCTTTTCTGGTTCAAGTCCCCTACAGAGATATGAAAAATGTAAAAATAGAAAATAGTTGAAAAGAAACATAAAAAAGTACCAAAAAAACAGTTTTTGTGCAATTTCCCGGTTTGGTAAAAAAAAAAAAAAAAGGAAATTGATTTAAAAAAAAAAAACAACACATATCTGTTCTCGTCATATCCAAAATAACCAGTACAATAAAATGTACACTCTAATTATCCTGCATAGCAAAAACTCTAAAGAGAAAAGCCCCTCGGAAACGCATGATTATTTTGTTAATTTTGCATCCCAAAAAAATGCAATAAACATGAACAAAAAAGCTTTATGTTCTCCAATATGGTACCAGTAAGTCTACAGGTCATTAGGCAAAAAACAAGTCCTCAAAGAGCTTTGTCGATGGAAAAATAAAATTATGTGACTTTGAATGCAGCGACCTTATGTTCAAAATAGGCCATGTCCTTAAGGGGTTAAAGTATTTCAAAAGCTCTTGATTTCATATAACGGTACTTCCATATTTATTATCTCTTTGAACTATTCTGATGTTGATTCCCCTACCCTTCCTAAAAAAACTACAAACTATAATTGCTACATATACGAAAGGCTGCTGATAAGTCTTTGGCTTTGTGTTCTTTTTTTTTTGTTTCTATGGTAACGAATGTTACATCACATGAAAGCCTTATGTGTCTAATATATGTTTTTAAAAAATTTTGTGTTTGCAGCTTATGACAAAAGTGATCTAGGCACGCCGGAAAACAAAATGGCGGAGTCTAAGGTGATATTCACAGCAAATAAGAGCAGAGGAGGGATAAAATTATTGTTTCTGTAAGGAAAGTCCACGAAGGATAGTCATGGTGATATGTCGCAGACATTGGAGGATTAATGCCCTTCATATTCTACAGTTAAGAACTGGGTTGCCCAGTTTAAAACGGGCCACTTCAGCACTAATGATGGGGAACGTCCTGGACGACCAAGAGAGGTTGTTGTTCTGGAGATCGTCGATACTGTTCACAACCTCATACTGGAGAATCATCGAATTTCAGCTAAAGGAACAGCAGACATCATGGGGATTTCTCGTGAACGTGTTTGTGTCATTATCCATGAACATTTGAACATGAAGAAGCTATCTGCAAAGTGGGTCCCCAAATGTTTGACAACAGATCAGAAAAGCATGCGGGTGAAAACTTCCCGGTCCATTTGTCAGCGTTTCCAGACTGATAAGAACTTCCTGGATCAACTGGTCACTATGGTTGAGACCTGGATTTATTTGTATGACCCTGAAACCAAGAAGCAGTCAAAAGACTTGAAGCACAGTAGTTCTCCTCACCCAAAAAAGTTCAGGGTGCAAAAATCAGCCACTAAGGTGATGGTGTCTGTGTTCTGGGATAAGGAGGGCATGCTGCTAGTGGATTACCTTCAAAATGGTTCCGCCATCAATGCAAGGTATTACATCGAACTTTTGGACCAATTAAAAGCAGCCCTGAAGGCCAAAAGCTGTCAAAAGGAATCTTGTTCCTGTAAGACAACGCCTCCGCTCACACTGCACATCGACCATGACAAAACTGGCAGAGCTAGGCTTCCAGCTGGTTGACCACCCACCTTATTCACCAGAACTAGCTCCTTCCGACTATCATCTGTTTCCAAACCTGAGGAAACACCTCAAGGGTACCAAATTTCACACCATTTCTGATGCCATGGCTGCTACGGATGACTGGTTTAAGGCACAACAAAAATCCTTCTTTTTGCAAGGCTTACAGAACTTGGAATACCAATGTAAGAAGTGTGTTGACATCAGTGGAGAGTATGTGGAATAGATGTAAAGTTTCATCTTCCTATCTCGTTTCTTTCTGGGTAAAGCCAAAGACTTATCAGCACCCCCTCGTATTTTGGCAACATAGACATAACATGATGTTGCAAGGCCCCAATGCAAAATGTGTAACGTTCACCGTAATAATACATAGTGTACGTGTAACACAGTGTGTAAGGCTGAAAAAGAACATATGTCCATCCAGTTCAACCTATTATCTTGCAATGTTGATCCAGAGGAAGACAAAAAAACTCATGAGGTAGAAGCCAATTTTCCCAATTTTAGGCAAAAAAAAAGTTCTCTCAGACTTCAATTCTTGCAATCAGAATCCCTGGATCACTCATCCTTCTTAAGGTGGTTAGACTCAAGAAGGGCGGCCAGGCTCTTCTTTACTCTTTTAGTATGTTCGCCATCACCCCGTCCTCAGGCAGAGAGTTTCATAGTCTCACTGCTCTTACAGTAAAGAACCCCCTTCTATGTTGGTGTAGAAATTTTCTTTCCTCCAGAAATAGAGGATACCTTGCCACAGTCACGGTCCTTGGGGTAAATAGATTATGGAAGAGATCCCTGCACTGACCCCTGATATATTAATATAGAAGTTATATTAGCTATCAGCCATGTTTTTTTAATTAAATAATCCCGATTTTGATAACCTATCTGAGAATTGTAGTCTGCCCATTCCATTTATTACTTTAGTTGCCTGTCTTTGTGTGTTTTAACCAGCGATTTGTAAAGAGGAAAAATAGTCTTCTCATCACGGGCCCCTATAACTCTATAACACGGTACCAAACCTTTTTTTTCCTATAACTCTATTAATGCACCGCATGATCTTATTTGCCTTGGCCTGACACTGGTTGCTCCAGTTAAGTTTACAGCTAACTCACTCTTAAATATATAAGAAATAATGGTCTGACTATCATATTACCTAATTCCTTTAGAACCTGGGGCTGTTTGCCATCTAGACAATTTGTCTATTTTAATATTTTTTAAGGTGGCCCTGCACTTCTTCCTGGTGAGATTTAATGAAGAGTTAAAGGGGTTGTCCCGCGATAGCAAGTGGGGTTAAGCACTTCTGTATGGCCATATTAATATACTTTGTAATATACATCGTGCATTAAATATTGGCCATACAGAAGTTATACACTTACCCCCTCCGGTGCTGGCGTCCCCGTCTCTATGGCGCTAACCAAAGCTGCCTTCTCCCTGGATTAGACACGCTTGCGCTGAAGGGGCCGCTCCGGCGTGCTAGCGCCGCACAGGGCTTCAGCACCGGAGGGGGTAAGTGTATAACTTCTGTATGGCCAATATTTAATGCACGATGTATATTACAAAGTGCATTAATATGGCCATACAGAAGTGCTTAACCCCACTTGCTATCACGGGACAACCCCTTTAACTTTATCACTCTGCATTTCACCTGACATTTCATTTCCCTGAGTGAATTCACTGGCAAAAAATACTTTGCTTTTCTTTATTATTTTTTAAAGGGTCAAAACTTTGTTGCAATCTTTTTTTTTTTTTTTACTATAGTTGAGAAACATTTAAAAGTTAGTTTTACTCACTTTGGAAACTAGTCTCTCTGTCTCCACTTTTACTGATTTTACTTACTTTTGACATAATTTATTTTTTTCCTTAAAGATTTTTGGTGCTTCTTCATTGCCTTCTTGTTTTAGTAGTTTATTGCACTATTTACATCTTTCTGGAACCACATTTAGTCCCCTACTACTAACCCTTTTTTTCCTGTAAGGTATGAACTGCTTACAGTGCGTATTTAAGATGCTTTTAAAAATTTTCCATTTATTGTCTGTACTCTTATTTTGAGGACATTATCCCAGTCAATAAGGTTAAGGGCATCTCTAATCTGATTGCACTTTGCCTTCCTGAAGTTTAGTATTTTTGTGGTCCCTGACAAAACACCCTATTGAAAGGCAGGTAGAAATTTATTATATTATGGTCACTATTTTAAAGGTGCCCCATGATCTGTATTTCTGTTATTTTGCCAGGTCTGTTGATTAATATACAGTCCAAAATGGCTGTCCCTCTAGTAGTGACCTGCACAAGTTGAAAAAGGTAATTATCTTGACAGAAACTTCCATGATTTCTACCAATAGTGACTCCACATATTGATTTCCCTCACACATATCTTCTCATAGTGTAGGCTTTAAACAGGGCTTTACAAACAGACAAAACCCTTCCCATGTACGTTTTTTTATGATCCCTTCTAAACAAACTATAACCCTGTAAGTTAACTGCCTAGGCACAGCCTTTGTCCAGCTAGGTCTCAGTTATTTCCACTATGTCAAAGTTTTTCAAAGACATTATTATTTTTAGTTCATTATTAACCTTATTGGTCAGACATCTATCATTAGCCACAATATGGTTTAGAAGTTCTTTGTTATTTTTTACTTTAAGTGTAGCCTTATTAACTGATCTGCCAGCTTAAACTGTACTAACCTCTTCCACCGCTTCATCTCCATTTTCATTACTTAGTCCCAGATCAAAGTCTGTGCTGTCTTTTCCCTTCTCTCTGGTTGTCCTCCCCCAGTTCCTAGTTTAAACACTTCTTCAACCTTCTAGCCATCTTCTTCCCAGCACAGCTGCACCCTCCCTTTGAAATGCAACCCATCCAAAATGTTAGAAACTGTAGCCAACAGCAAAGCCATCGAAGTTCTCCAAGAACCCAAATCCGTTCTTCCTATACCAACGTTTGAACCACATGTTTACTTCCCATGTGATATTCTTCTAAAGCAGTATACATGAGTATCTGCAATATTAAATTGTGTGATTGTACTACTTTATGGCAAATGTTCATGAGCAAAGGCTCATGAAAATGTTGGGTTACTGTAGAAAAACACCTTTGGATATTCCATAATCTCTTTGCTGAACCCTTTTCATTAAAAATGTAAGAAATCTCCCCTATAGTCAGTTTTTGTAACATTTTCAGCCTGATCTAGACACTGTAATTTAGTTTCACGGATGTCATTCCCTTGAGTTCTAATCTCGGCTTTACCTCTACTATTTCTTTTCTTTCATTTATACTTCTAACCTTTATTCTTTCCTCTCTGTCATCCATAATAAATGCCCACAAAAATTTCAACCTGTTTCTTTCTATTTAGGTTTATTTTAGTTCATACAAAAGAATTTATATAGCTACTTTTGCTTTATTGTAACATTGTGTTTGTTTTTTTTATAATGTTAAATTGAATAATAGTTTAAAAAATACTAGATATTGTAACAAGGGATAGAAAATGGGTTTCTTGACAATTGTGGTGAAGAAGCCAAATTTAAGGAAGGAAAAACTCCAAATCAGAGAGAAAGAGAAGGTGCAATATACTTAGCTAATCATACTCCTGTGCTGTTTATCCAAGCTAGCCTCCACTGAAACAGTTCTCCGTGAGGTGGGTGGAGATGTCAAGGGTAGAGATGAGCGAGCATACTCGTCCGAGCTTGATGCTCATTCGAGTATTAGGGTGCTCGAGATGTTCGTTACTCGAGACGAGCACCACGCGGTACTCGTCTCGATTAAACGAGCACTGACCATTGAATTCAATGTGCTGCAATGTGCGGCAATACAGCTGGCTCCATTGAAAGCAATGGGCTGCCGGCGATCGCGGGATGAATTGTCGGGAAGGGCTTAAATATATAAGCCCTTCCCTGCAATTCATCCAGAAATGTGTAAAAACAAAAAATATATATATACTCACCTTCGCCCGGCAGACGGAGTTCAGCGCGGCTGGCCTGCAGTGGGTGTGAAGGGGGTGTGAGTCAGACATGCCCCTGATTGGCTCAGCGCTGAACCAATCAGAGGCAGATCTCACTCACACCCATTCATGAATTCATGAATGGGTGAGTGTTGCCTCTGATTGGCTCAGCACAGCTCTCAGCTGAATGACAACAGTTCAGCACCACAGTGCAGGGGACAGCAGGAGAACATGCGGCTGTGCCCCAGCAGCTGAAGGGAGGTTAGCATCTATTTTTTTTGTTTTTTAAATCACTTTTAATTCATTTCCAGGGAATAGCTTATATGTAAAGTCCTTCCCTGAAAAAGAATTCAGGTGTGCCAGCGGACCATTGTCTTCAATGGAGTCGCCGGCAGCAGCAGCGGCTCCATTGAAGAAAATGCCTGCATTTTTATTCTTTTTTACACTAAAATCTTTCTTTTTCAGGTAAGGGCTTATATTTTTAAGCCCTTCCCGAAAATTCATCCCGCGCTCACCAGCAGCCCATTGCTTTCAATGGAGCCGGCTGTATTGCCGGCTCCATTGAATTCAATGGGCTAACATCGTTCTTCTCTGCCACAGCTGTTACAGCTGTGGCAGAGGAGAATGATCATTATGCTGACAGTGCGGGGGGGGGTCTCACTCTTGCCACTATTGTGGCTTAATAGTGAGACCTCGGAGCCCGAAATGCAGCCCTGCATGTTGCTCCTCGCCTGCCCTATCCATTTCTGTGTTTTTACATGACTTTGGTGATTTGCTAAGATTTTCACAAATGAAAACCTTAGTGGAGCACCAGTCATATACAAAAATGCTCGAGTCGCCCATTGACTTCAATAGGGTTCGTTACTCGAAACGAACTCTCGAGCATCACTGAAAGTTCGACTCGAGTAACGAGCACCCGAGCATTTTGGTGCTCGCTCATCTCTAGTCAAGGGGCATGTATATAGTGCACATGGCCATGTATTCAATTAGGGAACCCAGCCCACTAGCTAACTACAGCGCGATGAATCAGAAAGTCTGGTTGTTCAGCCAATCACAGAAACCAGCTTTCTGTTCCTTTTAAGGGCTTGGCTAGCATCTAAATTCTAATAACTTCTGTGCCACATATTAGGTTTTGATATAGTTTTGGTCTTAACTACCCAAGCTTATCTCTGACCACATTTTCTGGATTACTTTTTGTCTTATTACTTCTTTTTTTTTGACCTGTGGACCATCTAAACATCTGTTTGTTTCCCATCCTGGTTCTTGTACTCCTTCTTCTAATTTTGACCCCAACTTTGGAGACTTCACACCCTAGATTAGACAGCTCAAAGCTGATTGTAGATAAACCCAAACTGTAGATGGGTATTCATGTTATAGATAGAAAATTTTGATCAAGTGGAGAATAACAGCCATTAACACAGCATAGACAAAATACGAAGGAACAGGTTTGGGAGGACATGTGGTTAGGCATGCAAAGAAATGCAGATACTTCTTCCTTTGTTACAAGGTCGATTATAGAGAAGCTACAAGATGGAAAATGAGGGGATTTTTGATATAATTTCTAGAATCTGTAGAAGTATGTTCAAGCATCCTTAAAATAGGAGTCAAGGTCCTATCTATCTATCTATCTATCTATCTATCTATCTATCTATCTGATATATATTAGGCAAGATGTTAAATAGAGAAGTCTGGTATATAAACTATCCTTTCAACTATATGTGTATTGCTGCACTGTGCTTTTACTACATAGCCTTACATATTTAAGCTCATCTCAATCAGCTGTTGTTGTTCTTGACTTTAGTTAATTGTTAAGATCCAAAAAAAGCCACTTGCCATGGTGTAAACACGTGTTATAAGGGCATTTGACAAGTTAATGAGAACCTATGCCCCATGTCACATAGGGGCATATTAAAAATCAATAGGGGTTCCCTTGCTTTTATATCTGTCATAGTTTACATACTGACAGAATATATCCTGTAAGAAATGTGCTAAGCCTTATGTGTCTTAGAAATAAATGCAGTGCAGATTCACTGCAAAATGATTTATGAAATACAAAAAACAAGTAGAAGCCATAAAAGTCTACATGACAGTACTAATTTAGGAAAGTGCTGGATCAAAGTATTATGCGGCCATATGTTCTGGATTTGTTATATAACTATAAATAAGTTTATAAGCTGTGTTTTTAAGTTTGGCTAAATAGAACAATTAGTTCAATATCCCAACTAATTTAGGTAAACAGCAGACATTAGAAAAATTCCATAACTAAGTACTTTGCTTTTAAAGAGATTTTGAGGATAGAACAAGAAAAAGTAACTAAATGGGAAACTCTTCATTGGTCAATTACCTAGACTGAACTGCTGTAGATGTTTAGATCCAAAATACTGTATATACAGATGTTGTTTCCTTGATTTGACTTGAAAAGTATAAAAGTAAAGTTACAGTACAAGGCTGGAATATTTAAAACATATCAAATACTAATGCTCAGGCTAACTGTAGAAACAGGAAGAGATATCTCTATTTCATTCTTTAAATGATTACCTTTAGGACTATTTCTCATTGATGTCAGACCACTGGGATTACTTAACTTTTTAGGATAGCCTAAATCAAATGTTTCTGTATAAATATGTCATGTTTAGAGGTTGTCTCTTCATGGCAAATGAAGTTGGTCATGTCTAACATTTAAAAACCTCTCTGGCTAATAGAAGGGCATCTGTACAACTTAGTTTGGCCAATAGTGTTTTGTTTTTTAAATACCCACTATGAGTCGTTTCCCGTAAAAGGTTAAATTGGGTACCATGGTGATGAGAAGACATGTGACAATTTAGTTGTGTGCGACAATTTGTAGGGCTTTTTAAAAAGGGCAAACGCAAAGGACTGAGACTGATTGGTTACTCCGTGGAGAATAAGAAGAGGAATTATTTCCTGTGACAGAGTTCTTGAGGAGAGCCAAGCTATAGTGAGACAACACAGTGTGCGGGACTGCGTGGGCCAAGTGCTGGTCGAGAATGATCAGACATTGGGAGAACCGAGAAAGCGCTATAAAAAGCAGAGCGCCCTGGTCCAGTGCTTTTGAAAAGGGCAGAGGAGTGCACAAGTGACGCGAGAAAATCGCGGCAATATTGTTTTTTTGTTCATGCAATGTTTGCGCATCAGCGTTGCTTTTTCCTTGAAGCAGCCTCTGTTTTTATCTTGCAATTTTCTTACAGGTGTTGCTAGTGTTAAAAACGCATTGCACGAAAATCGCAAGTTCGTGTGCTCAGATAAATCAGAGGCTTCATAGGGAAATATAGGTAAGATTAAAAAATAGCAAAACACCAAAAAAATAGGTCATGTAGTGACTTCAGGAAACATCGCAGATGAGAATGAAGTCATTGAAAAGCATGGGTTTTATGATTCTGCCTTTTCTTGAACTCTCACATGGCTCAAAAGTCGTGCAATTTTCTTGCCAGTGTGAAGGCAGCCTTAGTCACTGATTGCTTCAGAAGGGTTGCTAATCCAGGAATTTATTCTTTCTGTCGGAAACATTTTTTTTTCTAAAATACTGAAAATTGGCTTCTACCTTATAAAGTCTTTTTGTTTTCCTCTGGATTGAAGGATAACAGGCAGAATGGGATGGACATGTGTTTTATTTCAGTCTTACATATTATGTTACTATGAAAAATAAAATCTTATATCGTTTTTATCATTCATACTTCTGCATTGTATTAATTGACATAATATGTAATATTCTATGTAGAATAATTCCAAGGCAGGATCTAAACCATGAAAGTGTTAAACTATCCTCAACAACTGTTTCCTCAAGGCTGTTTTTCCAATAACAGAATATAACTTTAGTAGTAGAATCAATGAAAAAAATTAATCGAAATCTTGATAGGTTTTAGACTCAGATCTTTGGAGTTCATAGTGGTGCAGCAGCAAGAAGGATAGAAATATTTGCAGGCTGAGATCTTAAGGAAAAAGATTATTCTGATACCAGAGTACAAAGCTGTACCATGTGAGCAGATAAGAGGAAGGACAGGATAAGACTGACTGTTAAAGTCCAGAAAGCATATTTATCTTTCACTTCTATGTTCCAACATTTATGTCCTGCTTATTTTCTCATGATATAAAACCTAAAATGCTTGGATAGGACTTGAAGAAGAAACTGAATCACAATAATGAAACAAAAGTAATGGTTAAAATATTGGAGATGTGTACTAAGGTTTATATCTAGAGACATAAGTTGAAGCTCCCAGGCACAATACAAAGTATATAATAGTATCCCCAATCTACCACTAGATACGACTTTTTGATTACTTTTTATTCCTATTTTGGAGGGCAAGAAAATACATATTCTGATCTTTTTTTTCTAGAGTGTTTACTGGTAATTTTATATTATGAGTTATTACGGATACGGAGATAACTATGTTCATCTTTCTTTCACAAATAATGCATTGTTTTATAGAAAAAAATGTGTTATTTTCTGTTAAATCACTTAAAGGGGTTGTCCCGCGAAACAAAGTGGGGGTATACACTTCTGTATGGCCATATTAATGCACTTTGTAATGTACATTGTGCATTAATTATGAGCCATACAGAAGTTATTCACTTACCTGCTCCATTGCTAGCGTCCCCGTCTCCATGGTGCCGTCTAATCTTCAGCGTCTAATCGCCCGATTAGACGCGCTTGCGCAGTCCGGTCTTCTCCCTTCTGAATGGGGCCGCTCGTGCCGGAGAGCGGCTCCTTGTAGCTCCGCCCCGTCACGTGTGCCGATTCCAGCCAATCAGGAGGCTGGAATCGGCAATGGACCGCACAGAAGACCTGCGGTCCACCGAGGGTGAAGATCCCGGCGGCCATCTTCACAAGGTAAGTCAGAAGTCGCCGGAGCGCGGGGATTCGGGTAAGTACTGGACGGTTTGTTTTTTTTATGCCTGCATCGGGTTTGTCTCGCGCCGAACGGGGGGGCTATTGAAAAAAAAAAAAAAAAAACGTTTCGGCGCGGGACAACCCCTTTAAGTATCACAGTAAGCGCTGAACACGACATCTGATGGGATTAATAATTGGGCCTTAAGAGTCACTTGGGTCAAGGAGCCTAATTAGGTGTAGAGAGGTGATTAGATAAGGAAGTACTCATTTACTGTAATCAATCCTTTTTTGGAAAAAAATAACTCCTTGTATGTGACCCTCAGTATGTTCTCTGATAAGGGGGGATATAATAACAAGGTCAAAAGTCCATGTTACCCCCTTGCCTGCGGTCAACTGAAGCTGCACAGGGAGAACTATGATCGCCTTTTCTCCTTCTTATCATCAGGGTTGCAGGCCTGAATATTTAATTTTTCTGGACTACTTATCTAAATATCTCAGACAGCCAACATTTTTTCTTGGACAGATTTGAAAACGTTACTGAATGCTAAAGATTTGAAGTTATGTATGTGTTTAGGTGAGATACTAATATGAACTCATTTTCTGGGAGCTAGAAAATGATGACAGTTAAAGTATAATAATCTGGTCAAGTATCACCAGTCTCAAAAGAGAAATCACAGATGTGGCTATTATTTTGTTGAACACTTCAAAAAAGTGTCCTATTTTTATGGAGTGCCCAGGAACTTCCAAGCAGTTGTCAACCCTGCAACTCATCCAGTGCTGACCCTCTTCTGCTCTGCAAGGGATGAAGTGACAGATGCAAATTTAGTACATGCAGCTACCAATTCTAGCTGACATACCTCAGGCTGGAATAAGGCTAGCACTGTGGCTTTGGTCTTGCTTGAAAGCCAAAACATAGCTTTCAAACTAGATCGAAATAGCATCACTAGCCCTACTCCATCTGGAGATACAGCCATTAGAATATTGCCCCCTGTATGAACAGTGCTCGAGCAGAACTGTAAGGTCCTTATCCTCTTGTTAAATCACCATACAGGAAAACTGCTAAATGGTTAAGAGATAATTAGGATTTGAATTTTGACAAATTGAATTATCAGGTATGTTTTGTGCCTTCAACTTGTCTTAAATAACTTATATATATAGAGCAAAGGTCAAGGTATATGGTCCTCATTCCAGCCTGAATTAGAAAATATTTCCATCTTAGAAAGTGATAGAATATTACTAGGATATGCCATCACTTCATGGTTATAGGGGTCCTAATCAATCCGGGGAATGTAGGAGCAACAGCACTAAATCAGTACTGTGCCTCCTCCTGTTGTGCAGGAAGATGCAGCATAGGCCAATTCAAATAAATGGGACAGGCTGCAGATGGTGGGGTTAAGGTGCTGTTGTACTCAGAAAACTTAGAAGAGGTCACATGTCTAAATCAGTGTTGTGTCTCCTTTTTAGAATTGATGGGGTTAGAGAAATGGGACCTCCATGAATTGATGGCATATCCTAGTAATTATATAACATACGACTAACACTTTGATTTTAAACACATTTTTCACAAAAAATATTGTAGGGAAACTCCTTAGAGAGTAAAAGCTGTCCATTACTAATGGGATTTTCTGAGGCAACTAAATGTAAAATAGACAAAAAGGCTATATTCACTTTTCCTATAGCCCCCTCTATCCAGTGTCATGGGTAGTACATATACAGTAGCCTGCTGAGGCCAGTGATTGGCTGAGCAGTCACATGAGCAATGAATGGCATGTGACTGCTGCAGCCTCTTTCAGGATTGCACTAGTTGAGATCAGAGAGGTGGCGCTGGATGGAGGAAAGTATTGGAAAGGTGTGTATGGCAATCTACCAGTATTGCAATCTACCAGTCAATATTTCAAATCAATAATTACCTTTCTGAAACATTTCTGATGAAAGGACTGCATTCTTTTCCATTACTTTCTTGTAGGTTATGTGGCTTGTCATCATGAATGCTCTGCATATCTTGTAGAGTTTGTTCTCCTGGACGTCGGATATGAAGAAGGGTAAGTGGCATTTCATTGCTAAGGGGACCTACACGTCTACAGTGGAGGAGGCGTTGATAAGCTGTACGAAAGTCCCTATTTAGAGCAGCATACAAAATTGGGTTGAGAGCAGAGTTGGCATAGCCTAACCACAGAACTATTAAAAAGGCTGTTTCATCAACTTCAATGTCATTCACTCCTTCATATGTAAATACAGTGAAATAAGGGAACCAACATATGATAAAGGCCCCCATCACAGCTGCCAAAGTAACAGTAGCTTTATGCTCTCGTACCGTGGGTAGTGTTGGACTAACAGCATTGCAACAATTCGCATGATTTATTCTCTTGGCTTGTTCTCTGGCAATCTTGAAGATTCTGTAGTACATGAGACACATTATGACCAGAGGAAGATAAAAAGTTAGTAAGCCATCTACTAAAACATATTCCTTGTTCAGCTCCAGTTTGCATTCTTTTTCTCCATCTTCTCTAAGGTTTTGAATAGATTTATCTTTTGTATTCCATCCGAGGTGGATCGGAAGAAAAGAAACCATAAGAGATACCACCCATATCACTCCCATAGCTATGCCTACACGGCAAGGAGTCACAAGCATGGAGTAGCGCAGTGGGGCTGTAACTCCATAGTAGCGGTCCAAGCTGATCATAAAAAGATTTAGAATAGAGGCTGTGCACAGCATAACATCCAGACTTGTATAAATATTGCAGAATGTAGATCCAAATGGCCATTCTTCATGTAATAAGTTCAAGGCTGAAAAGGGTAACACCAGAATACCCAACAAAAGGTCTGTGATAGCCAAAGAGACAATAAAGCAATTTGTCATGCTTCGGAGCCGTCGGTCAAATCCAACTGCCAGGCACACCACCACATTGCCACATATAGTAATGATTATAATTAGAACCAGCACAACTCCAATGAGCACACTATATAGGATTGATTTCCAGCATGTAGCAACTGAATCCTTAAGGTCATCATCATCCATGTCATCCATAACAGAACACATTGCTTTTAATCTGGTGGTCCTCAAAAGTTTTTATTTTGTTGCCTTATGTTCAGTGTCACAGAGTGAAATCAGATTTCATAGAGGATCCTAATTAGTCATTATTCATTATACATAGGGGTCCAGCAATGCAATGTTCAACTATACATTGCTGGACCCCACTGTATACTAAGCCATTTCTTTAACTAATCGTATCCACTGATGTATGGTTGCAAATCTGTTTATCCTTGTTCTTTTTTCCTAAGGTCAAATCAATTTGTAAAACATAAGATCTTACTTACTCCTCTACATTTGGAAGTGTTGACTATTTGTATTGTCATCCTGGAGCTCTTACTGTAATAGAAGATCATTCATAGCTGGCAGCAATAAAATTGCTCTTGCACATGTAGAAGTCTGGAGTTTGTAGCATTTTTCCTAATTAGTAGGACAGTTGTTGAAAGCCTCGAACAACCTGAAAAATGAGTAGAAAGTGGAAGTTATAAAAAAGAAAAAAAACAAGTCTTGATAAATATGTGTATGCAGGTTCTGTCATTGTTTTCAGATAGGTCCCTCACAGGCACCTCTTTTTGGCCTAAGCCTGAATTCTGGGAAATGTAGGATACCAGCAATAAATGCCCAGATGGGCTCATATGTTCAGATCAATATATGTCCTTATAACCATACATTTTTTGTACTTAGTATATAGAACATTTGTGAACTTTATGTCCACACATGGTGGTTTTGCTGTGGAATGTGGACATTCCTCATCAGACCTGCAGCACAAAATCCGCATAAAAAAATTGCACGCCCAACATTAAGAGGTGGATTCCAGACTGAAAATCTTGTGCGAAGCAGCAGTACTAACAACTGAGCCACCACACTTGTCTGTTTTGCTACAAAGAGGGGGGAAGGACAACCAAAATAAACACAAAGAGAATGTAAAAAACCCATCCAGATACAGCCCTTGGTCAGATTTAAACCTATAATTTCAACAATACAAGGCAGCCGTGCTAACAACTGAGCCACCACACTTCTTCTTTCTTCTCTCTTCTGTAGAAGGGTAAAAGATAGTGAAAAACATTAATAATTAACACATAGAGAGCATGCAAACTCCATGCAGATATTGTCCATAATTAGATATGAACCTAGAACGCCAGTGGTACAAGGCAACAGTGCTAGTCACTGAGCTTCTTTCTTTCAAGGCTCGCTGCACAGAAAAGTAATTTGTTGCGTAGGCCGGCATCTGGCAGTCGCGCGGCACACAGCAAGTATGGGGCCACCAATTGGTATGTACTGTCTTGGTATGTATGTGTGCATAATACGCCCCAAAATAGAAGATGCTGCCATCTTTATTGTGTATATTTCACGCAATATGCGTGTTCAGCAGCATGGGAGTCTATGGCAGATTGGTACAGTGTATTCCTCATGCAAAAACCCACACACGGCATACACAGTAACAATAGAGTCATGTGAAGGAGCCCATACTCCTTCTGCTACTTCTCAAGAAAGTAAAGGAAAAAATACATTCTTATTCTCCTTCATCTTTCTCTTGCCTTTCTCTTCCCCCTTAGGCCTCATGTCCACGGGGAAAATCAGGCCCGCTACGGATTCTCCATGTAGAATCTGCAGCGGGTCCCTCCTGCCCCGCGGACATGAGCGCTTAAAATAGGAATAAATCAGAATTAACTTACCTCTCACACGCTCCGGATACTTCCTTCGCTGCGGCGTCATCTTCTCTCGTCGCGGCCGGATCTTCTTTCTTCGGCTCGGCGGATGTGCATGATGACGTCGGTGACGTGCCCCGCGCATGCGCCGGGCCGAAGCAAAATGATCCGGCCGCGACTGAGAGAAGATGACGCGGCGGCGAAGAGAAGAAACGGAGCGGGTGAGTAAAATCTGATTTTTGTGTCCCGCAGATCCGGACGGCTTCCATAGGCTTCAATAGAAGCCCGCGGGAGCCGTCCCCGCGGGAGACCCGCATGAAAATGGAGCATGGTCCAGATTTTTTCATGCTCCATTTTTTTTAAAATCCCTTTTATTGACGATCCGCGGGTATTTATCTACCCCGCGGGTGGTCAATGCATCCCTATGGGATGCGGATCCGCGGGCGGGAGAAGAGTTAAAATCCACTGCGGATTTTAATTCTTATTTTGCCCGTGGACATGAGGCCTTATCCTTCTTTTGTAACTTCTTGCACTGCTTATTATTCACATTCTTCTTCTTTTTTTTACTTTTTTACTCTTCTACTTCTCCACTGAAGGAGGAGGAGGAAAAAGAAATAATAGGAAGAAGAACGAAGAAAAGCATGGTGTCACAGTCTTTAGCATTGTTTCCCTGCATTGCTGGGATTCTAGGTTCAAATATGTCCAAGAAAAGCATCAGCATTGACTCTGTATATTCTCTTTGTGCTTTTCTGTCTTCTCCCCTCTTCTGCAGAGATATAAAACTAAGTGTGGTGGCTCAGTTGCTGGCACTTCTCTCTTGCTGGTGGAATTCTAGGTTCAAATTTGCCCAATAGTAACATCTGGATGGTGTTTTAATGTTCGCTGTGTGCTTATTCCTACTGTTCTTATCCCCCTCTACAGTAGAAAAGCCAGCTACGGTGGCTCAGTTGTACCACTGCTGCTTTGTAGTACTGGAGTTCTACATTCGAAATTGACCAAGGGCAACATCTGGATGCTGCTGCAGAGAATCTGCCCTATGTGGTCCTACTCTATTAGTACCATGTTTACCTGAAAATCAGATCTACCCCCGAAAATAAGTGTAAGCCTACTTTTCAGGGAGGCTTAAAAATAAACCCTAGTTACACTACATAAAAAAAAAGAATACATTACCTAGCAGGCTTGATCCAAGTCCCTCCCGCTGCTCTCTAGAGGTTCAGCACCTTTTTTTGCAGTCCTCAGCCGCTCGTACATCATCACTTCCTGGTTACAGGATACAAAAATCCTACCTCCAGGAAGTGATGGCTGCTGATTGGTTCTTCCACTGCTGCTCAGCCAATCAATGCAGCGCTGAATAAACCATCACAGCAATTGCACTGGTTCATCCAGCACTGCATTGATTGGCTGAGTAGTGGTCGAAGAACCAAGCACAGCCATTGCTTCCTGTAGGTGTATTTTATGTATCCCGTAACCAAGAAGTGATGTTGTATGAGCGGCCGAGGACTTCAGGAAGTGCGTCAGAACTGTGGAGAGGAGCAGGAGGGACCTGAACCGAGCCTGCTAGGTAAGTAAAATAAGACCTAGTGTCTCTTTTGGGGTAAAATTAATATAAGAGAGGGTCTTATTTTAGAGAAAACACAGTATCTTTATCCTTCCATTTCAGATATTTGCACGACTTGAGGCAAGCACATTCCATACATATGAATTAGGTTGTTCTTCACGTTGATTTCTATAAGCACTATTCAGATAAATAGGACAGTCACGGAAATTCTGCAACAAGTCATTTGCAGGTGAATATATTCCTTAGGATACACTTAAACCTGCATTTCAACTTTTCAGCCTTACAAGATGAATTGTACTCTGCTTTCCTTGATGCATACTAAAATATGCACAGTGCAGTGATTCTAATTCTCATTTGCTGTCCTTACTATTACTACCTCTATTACAGCTCTCTACTAATACTTCTACAGTACTATTATTACACCGTCAATATTACTTTCTTGTATGACATTTCTTCTATATTTCTGTAATTAGTACCTTTACAGGATAAATTTATTACACTTCCTTTTACGCTTTGAAGTTTCCAGTAATACATTATATTACCATTCTTTTTTTTAAGCAGTCACAAGGGTAAAAACGGCAGATGTGGATTACTTCTACCGTGACAGACAGGTTCTGCAATGTCAGAAAGGCAAATTCTAATTTACATTTAATTTAATGCAACTCTGCTATAATGTGCATAAGAAAATATGACCTACTGTATATTGTCTCTGGTAATTTTAAGGAGTATAAACATGGTATACAAATCTCTTGGAACAGGGTATGCAATTAGTGTAATCCTACACACTGATCAACCATAACATTAAAACTGTGAAGGCCCATCTCCTGTCTCCAAAACAGTTTTGACCCATCAAAGCAATTTACTCTACAAGACCTTTGAAAGTGTTGTATCTGGTAACAATACATTACCTGCAGATACGTTAAATCCTGAAAGTTGCCCATTGGGACCTCCATGGATCAGACTTTTTTTGCAGCCTTCCCTTCAGATGAAGATTTAGGGAATTCAGTGGCCAAGTCAACACCTTGAACTTTTTGTCATGATCCTCAAACCATTTGTGAATCATACTTGCAGTGTTATAGGCAAGTTTTTCAGCTGGTTACTATTCATTTGTTGCCTTATCCATCCCACTTCTTGACAGGTACCATTGTTAGGAGATAATGTTATGTACTTCAGCTGTCAGACATCTACTGTTATGGCTGATCTGTGTAGTGTGCATTGTATAGTGAAATTATGCTGCTTGACTTGTGTGAGTTTGTTATTGTTTACTTGCTAATAACTTCTTTCTGAGAAGGAAAAAACTAAAATACAAAAGAGATTATCATTACCTACAGGATGGATTATATTAGTTTGATAAGTGTGTGCTTGGGGAGGGGGGGGGAGGTTGCACTGCTGGTACTCCCACCAATTACAAGAACAGGGGTCTGGTGTTCCCTTACCACTTCACTGCACTCAGCAATAAGGAGGAGCTTGCATTGAGTGATGGCTCCATTCATTCCAATGGGACTATTAGGGATAGCTGAGTGCAGTGACCCCAAGAAACTTACTGTAGCACGTGTGGCTGGAAGGCCTAGTTTTTGTCACAGTGACGCCAACACTCCGACTGGACCCTCGGGATGGTATGCCGAAGAAATAAAGTCAAGTCCAGTAATATCTTAGAAATCTGGGAGTGTGCAGATTTACTAACTTTGATATTTTTGAAATGCAAGAATGAATTTACAATTCTCTGGTGAGGTGCTCAGGACAGATACAAGTAGATGCCGTATTAAGCAGGCAATTGAACAAGATGACAAAATATAAAGATAGTAATTTAATTAAGACCTGACTTCAACGCTCACTCTTTTTTCTTTTTCCTGAACTGGTTTGATTAGACAATTTCCACACTAGCTACTTTAGGTGAAAGGTTGATTTAAGTTTAGCGAATTGTATATAAAGAGCAGAGGAACAAGTGGCTGAAGGGTAATCATGGCTTTGACTTCACCAGGTAGCTATGACTCACTGTTTCTAGAAGGCTGACCTCAGAAAGCTTCTCCTCTGCCTCTGCTGCAGAGTGCCCAGGGAGCGGGTTTACACCTCGCTCGACCTTGGGTGAAATGTGCTGCCCTGCTGGATTACTCTTGTATGGGTATCTCCTCCTCTCCGACACGACTGACTGCTCCTATCTCCACCTCCCCTGACTACTCTCTCCCTTAACTACTCACTTCCTCCTGATTATATCTCCTCTATTTCTTTCCCGCACTTTCTGAACTCCTCCCATTCTTGCATAGGGACTTGTGTTATGGCTTTCCCGCCCTTGGACTCTGCACCAGTGAAATTGAATCTGACTTTCAGCCAATGAAAGACCAGCTGACATCAGTGTTAAGCTCTAGGCTTAGAAAAGAAGGGGAGAAACGGGGTCTCTCCTACAGACGGCACCTTCTATATCCAGGTTCAACATATAGACAGTTGTGACAAGACAAGTGTGCCAGTGAGTGTTCAGTAGGACCTGTTGGGCCACTACATAAGTACAAAGCACTTGAGTACTTTCGACAATCCCATAGCGTTAAATGCAGTAGCAGGGGCAGTTGATTCTGCCAGGAATCATTTAATTAACACCTAGCTCATTAGCACATTTACGTTTAACCTAGAAGAAATGTATCATGCACGATGATTGGTGATCAGTTGACCTTTCCAGCATTTATAGCAATCTTCCCAGCATTCATAGTGAAAAACATTGCTGCTACCAACAGCAAATGTGGATATAATTTAACCACCCAAGAAAAGTTAGCAGCCTAGTTCACCATCTTGGATTTCAGTTGTTATACTAAGTTCAACTAGTTTGATTGGGCAAAATCAATTGATCAAAATGAACCTAGATTTGAACCAAGATCAAAGGCTGAACTGTGTTGGCGCAATGTGTTTCTACTTTATCTTAGATCAACTCTTGTTGATCTCAGCTCAAAACCTTGGTGCTATGGGACCTAGGAGAGTCACATTTGGAGAGATGCACTAAGCAAAATGTTTCACAATTCTGGCTCAGGTTGTGCCAAAAATTGATGTCCACCTTGTGCGCCAGATTTATTATGTGGTTAGACACTTTTAATGCCGGGCTAGATAAATGTAAAAAGTATGTTGAAAATGGGGTGTGCCTCAGAGGAATGGTATAATATGACAGATATAATATTATTATTTTGGTGCAAAATATTGGTTACAATAATCTAACCAAGAAGTGGCATAAGGAAGAGACAAATATCTAGCATTCCTAGCAAGATGCCACAAATTTATCACACGGCATTCCCCACTGTGATCAATTGGATGGTTCCTGCCTATCTTGTCTAGCTGTATACTGTCTAAATTTAAGACAGTATTAATGAATCTCCCCCATTTGTTTTGTTTATTCTGGAGACTATCACCAGGCCCTTCTTTATTTGATGAATTGTAGCATCAGTTGTAGAATGGAAAGAAGGGAAGAAGATGTTGTAATTAGCCTATTTTCAAGCTTTTCACGATTGAAATTGAAGTCTTTAATCATGTGTGTCTGGAACACAATGTCATTATTAGAAACAATCAGGTAAATTGTAATAATGCCAAATGCCTTCATTTATGCAGCTTTGGATACCTCATTTGGCCGAGAAACAATTCCCTAAATCCACTAATGCACATGCTAATTCAAGACCTCATCTTAGATCCGAAATGATAACAAATATACTGCGGCACATATACGTATGATGTTTTGTATGGAATGTAACATTCAGACTACCCATGTTCTTTATTGCATATTTTATGCTGGCGTAAAAAAAAATATCCTTTGCTGGCAGCACTTCTCCCCATGTATACAAGGAGATGTGCTGCCAACAATAATAACAGTCATTCATTTCCATAAATTTGCATGCCCAAAATGATTGAAGCATGCTATCAGGGAACATGGTGATTGAGCCGGTCCTGCAACGTATCAGGAGATGCATATTTGGCTTTTTTTCTGTGAGTTATGTCTTTGTACATTTTTTCTCTCACCTCTGTGATTTTAATCTAGTTAATAGTGAGATAGCGTAGGTTCTGACGGACAGGTGGTGGCCTTGCCAGGGCCTGTCAGCTTATGTGTTTTGGCCAAAATGCTAATTAATACCTGCATTTATCAGTATTTTTTTGCGTGCAGTCTGCTATAGATGCTGAGGCAGCCCAAGATGTCATGCCAGTGGGGTGCACTGTGGTGATACAGGGCAATCCACTACTTTGCCAGTAGAGATTGAATTCCTGTATGGTGTGGTGCACTTATCTATGGCTGACATCTTTGGTCATGCCTGACATCTTCACATGTGCAGACTATTTTGTCTTCAGTCACCCCTCCCCTAATTTGGTTTGAGGTGTGTGACTACATTTTAGTTTGCACTGAACAATTGCTCCCTCATATCGCAATCAGCCTTTCTGCATGCTATCAGGAAACATGGTGATTGAGCCTGGCCTGCAACATATCAGGGGATGCATATTTGGCTTCTTTTTCTATGAGTTCTGCATACTATATTGGCGATCAGTGCTTGTTAGGGGATTTTGGATTATCATATAGTACATCCAGGTTGTCAGCCTATGGCTTAATGATAGCATCTTTCTGTAATCATGAATCTGCTATTGACTCCTCTGTATCACATACATCCTTGCACAGCAATTATCCATTAAAGGAACTGCTTTTATGTAGCTTTTATCTTTTGCGTTCCCTCATTACGACTGAAATAACAGATGAAAAAAATGTTACTTTCTTATTGAAATGTTCCCTTTTATAGAGAATTTTTGGAACAAACATGACAAGTCCTTTTTATTTTATCTGCAGCAGTGTCCTTTTCTCTTTGCTAGTATTGCTCCCTAGTGCATTCCTTCATCTGGTATAGTACCATGCCAATTAACTTTTCATGAGATATATAACACATATAATTATGGAATTTTGTCTGGGATTAATTGATTTGCGTTATATTTATTTTTATTTTCTAAACCAAAGTGTAAATTTTCAATAGATGGTGTGCAAAAGTTAGCTTATCTTCATCAAATGTAATTCAGTGTTACAGATGTAGCAGTCGGTGACATGACTGGAATATCATGATAACTCTTTTTGCAGGATTGTAGTACTATGTGGTTAAGTTATCGTAAGTCATTAAATGTCAAGTTAATGTTTGCTATATATGTACGTAGATACTGTTAAGGAAGACAAGGTTAATAGTAGAGTATAATAAGTTCAATTGGGATGATTGCCCCAGGCTTGATGCTCAATGGGCGCCCACGGCTGTAACAACAATTGCCTCTACTATAATCCGCACTGCCAAACCTTCAGCTGCAAGGAGATAAAGAGGTTAATTGCATTACTGCACACACAGCTTTCCATTTCAGCCGCTCAGTGGAATTTCACAGGCACACAGAAGGATGTCTTCACTCCCCCTCCTCCCACTATGGCTCCAATACTTGAATTAAAGGGGTTGTCCCGCGGCAGCAAGTGGGTCTATACACTTCTGTATGGCCATATTAATGCACTTTGTAATGTACATTGTGCATTAATTATGAGCCATACAGAAGTTATCAAAAGTTTTATACTTACCTGCTCCGTTGCTGGCGTCCTCGTCTCCATGGTGCCGACTAATTTTCGGCCTCCGATGGCCAAATTAGCCGCGCTTGCGCAGTCCGGGTCTTCTGCTGTCTTCAATGGGGCCGCTCGTGCAGAATGCCGGCTCCGTGTAGCTCCGCCCCGTCACGTGCCGATTCCAGCCAATCAGGAGGCTGGAATCGGCAATGGACCGCACAGAAGAGCTGCGGTCCACGGAGGGAGCAGACCCCGGCGGCCATCTTCAGCAGGTGAGTATGAAGACGCCGGACCGCCGGGATTCAGGTAAGCACTCTCCGGTTTGTTTTTTTAACCCCTGCATCGGGGTTGTCTTGCGCCGAACGGGGGGGGGGGGGGGGGGTTAAAAAAAAAACAAAAACGTTTCGGCGTGGGACAACCCCTTTAAGGTGAGTGCCTGGTGATATCCTGCTGTCCATCTATAAGTTTGTGGACGGAATGGGAAGGAGCTTTAGCAGTGGGGCCAGGCTCTCTATCATAGGCCACAGAGGAGCCCTATACTATTTGGTGCACACAAAAGGACCCACTGCTTATGGGGCCACACATAAGGTCATTATTACTAATTGGGGTCCAGAGGGAGTCCTATTACTAACTGGGGGAATCCAGGGGGTTTTATTTCAAATTGGAGCAACAGAGAGAGTCACTATTCCTAAGTGAGGCCACACAGGGAGTATTATTACTATGTGGGGCCACGGAGGGAGTAGCAGTACTAAGTGAGGCACAAAGAAGGTAACTAATACTAAATTACTAAGTGGGGCACAGAGGTGGTCACTATTAGTAAGTGGGAACTATAGGGGGTGGTTACTAATTGCGGCCAGAGAGGGTCATGTTATTAAGTGAGGCCAAAGTGGGCATATTATTACTATGGGAGGCATTAAAAAGTTGGTTATCCCGAAAACCTTGTTAATGACTTACTAAAGAGTGGTCACACACATAAATGTCATCAGGATCTGTCAGTGATCTTTTGTATATAGTGGAATTCTGACGCCAGATGTTGTGTTCTAGACATATGTGCAGGTCCCAAAGGTGGGACCAACATCTATCAGACATTTATGGCATAGCATATGGATATACCATAAATGTCTATGTTATGAATACCCTTTTACAAGCTCCAGACCATTGGCCATTATCAGATTAAAATACATTATATTTTTAATAATAGATTTTTTACATATTGCAGACTTAGCATCAAATTATAGAAAGAGATATCACAAAAGTATTTTTTTAATTCAAAAAGGCTATTTTATGCCTTTCATCAATTCTGAATTAATGTATAATCAGAACATCTGCTGAACTGATTTGCTCATTCATAATAGTCAAGTGTAACAGTACAAAATATCAGTAAAGTTAAGTTGGAAACTGCATTAAATCAGTGTGTTACTAAGGTCATCCTATACAAATATTCATGCAGTGAAGACCACATTCGATAGCAACTGGAACCAAGTGAGCACCGAGAGATAGCTGTTACTGTAATAGCTGCAGGTCAGGTGGGGTAAAGTTGCTCCTTCGGGACAGCACCTATTCAGAGTGAGGAGACTTACAAGGTCATGCATGCTCCTCTTGGAATTGTATGCAAATAGGAAAATGGAACAATACCGATACGGGGCGTAGCTAAAGGCTCATGGGCCTGAGTGCAAAAGTTTATCTTGGGGCCCCGAAACTTCTCTTAGCCTCTTAACGCAAAGGTGTAATTTGAAGCTTCTGGACCCCAATGCAAAACTTGAAACAGAGCCCACAACTATAACGCTTTATTCATAGTACTAGGCTCCCTATATGGAGAAGAGAAGCCTTATGGGCCCCCTAAGGGTCCTGGGCCCGGGTGCAACCGCATCCCCTGCATCACCTATAGTTATGCCAGTGCCGTTACAGCATCACCTAATTTTGTAATAGCTACCCACATACATTCTACTATCTTAAAAGAGTTTCTAGGTGTGGATGATTTTTTTGAAACATGGGTGCAAATGTGTAAAAGACAGCTGAGTGTGTTCATTCAGAATTCCTTGTGATCACTCTGCCATGTCTTAAATGGAAAGATGAGGGAAAGTTCATCTGGAAGGCAAAGAACTTTTCAAAATGCAAACTAGGCAAAGTACTGGCAGCAGGAGGGTAGAAAGATTCCCAGGGAATCAGAGAGATTTACATTTTGGGGAAGCAAAAAAGTATAGAAAAAAATATCTGTTAATTTCTATTCCTATGTCTCATGAAGCCCATATGACAAAAAGACTGTCAGTAACAATAAACATAATGAACTCATCCTTGCCAACCTAAAGTCATGTGTTACATGTAAGCTGATGCTTACTAAACACATATTTAATACATGGTATTCGTAACCACTTGTCCATAATGGTTTACACTAACATTTATTTTATACGGAACATATTACTTTCATTTAGATGCACAATGTAAGTAAAAAAATAAGTAAAACAAAGTTTTTTAGGATATTTTCAAATTCCATAACATCTTTTCCATATGCTCAAGGGGTTAGAAAACTTTGATGAATGACCCTATGAGCCCACATGCTTTAAGGCTGCTTTGTCTTGGTTTTTTGCTGTGGTTAAGAGTGACAGTAATCTTTAAGTAAGTCGTATGTCAAGCACTTTGGTACTTCAAACTGAACACGAGTGATTGCCAATTAAGCTCTAACTAGGTGTTACAATATCGTTCATTATTAAATGCCACTTATAATTGTGAGTATCAAGTCTGTTGTATCTCACTGGCAACTTTTACAAAGTTGCAATGCAGAGATAAAACAATGTCTCGCACATGGAAAATAGACCAGGTTAGCGCTCCTGTGTGAATAGGCAAACTCTAACAATGTGTGAAAAAAATATGTATATATTTATCACACTCACCCGGTGTTTGGCAGAGACCTTGTAAAAGATCCCTACCAACACCCCTTAATCCAGGAGAGCCTGTAGAATAAGTTGCCGGTGGGTCCCTTAGAATCCCGCTGGGCTAGACAGGGGAGAGTGTCTGCAGATCCTCCGTCTCTCTGTCTTGAGAGCCGCTGAAGTTAGAAGCTGTATACTAGAAAAAATGGGACGGTTGTCCGGAGGGTGGATGTTCCTAGGAGCGGGGTGTCCCATTTTTTCTAGTATACAGCTTCTCGCACATGGAGATATTTGAATTGCAATTCAAACGACTGGGGCCCAGATTTGGTGCACATTCTGACACATAATCCGCGCCAAAATACATACCAAAATCCGCTGTGCCAGCAGCTTTTTTTGTTGTTCAACTTGGGCACACGTATGAAAAGACAATTTTCAACTGTAATTCTGCCTTGTATATTTACTATTATATAAGCATAGCTAACTGTCATCACAAGTGTCACAATGAAGGAAACAGCAGTAGCAGAGAAATAGGCCAGTGATACAGACAGGAAGAAGTGTCAGACTGGTTTACATTGGAATCAAGAGAATAAATGAGTGTGAGGAGTTGTCTGACTTAGAAAACCTATTAATATAAGAGATTCACATTCAGGATCAGAATACATAATATCTTTTAAGGGTGCCTCTTATTCTGGATGACCCATCCTATTGATTCTTCATATGGACAGCTATTGATTAGTATGATAACTGTGTAATGCCTCCTTCCCCATGCAATCATGCTGCACTGTGCTGAGCATTTGTGGATAGGTTCCTCCATAGATAGTAACCCGGGGTTCAAGCAGTAGGACACACTATGATCAGTTTATCTTTGGAGGACCTCAGTAACAAAAATAGATTGTCCAAGGCAGTCAACAACAAAATTTAGGCACAGTTTAAGTTGTATCGTAAACTCGCACAAACAAGTCTTAGATCATCAATATTCACTAGTAGGAAATATCAGCTAGCTCTACTGTCAATTTCAAATGGGGTCTTCCAATGTAGATGTGATTGTATTTATGCTAGAACCTGGGTACACTGGTGAAAACATCCAACTTTGGCAATACGTTTAGACGCAGCTATCATTACATGGAAAACAGAATACATGTCTTAAAATACTAAAGGTACTACACTGGAGCTCTGTTTCTTTCATATGGCACTCCAAATCTCTGGCTTCCCTTGTACTATCCTGTTTCCTTGAAAATAAGACCCAACCCAAAAATAAGCCCTAGACTAATTTTCAGGGAGGCTTGAAATATAAGCCCTACTCCCAAATAAGTCATAGTTACACTACATTAAAAAAAAGAGTACATTACCCAGCAGCCTTGTTCTGGATTTCTCCTGCTGCTCTCTGGAGGTTTAGCGTGGTTCCCACAGTCTTCAACCACTCATACAACATCACTTCCTGGTTACATGATTCATAAATTCAACCTTCAAGAAGTGATGGCTGTGATTGGTTCTTTGACAGCTGCTCAGCCAATCAATGCAGCACTGGATGAAGCAAGGTAATGGCTGTGATTGGCCGTGGCTCAGCCAACTCATAAATCTCACCTTTAAAACATGATGGATGCTGATTGATTTTTCGACAGCTGTGCAGCTAATCAATGCAGCGCTGGATAAACCAATCACAGCCATCGCATTGGTTCATCCAGCGCTGCATTGATTGACTGAACAGCGGTCGAAGAACCAATCACAGCCATCACTTCTTGGAGGTGGGATTTATGAATCCCGTAACCAGGAAGTGATGTTGTATGAGTGGCCGAGGACAGCAGGAAGCACGTTGGAGCTGTGGAGAGCAGCAGGAGGGACCTGGACCGAGCCTGCTAGGTAAGTATAATAAGACCTCCCCTGAAAATAAGACTCAGTGCCTCTTTTAGGGCAAAAATTAATATAAGACAGAGTCTTATTTTTGGGAAACACAATGTATATATTCTTCAAATTCTGGAAGCTATCTAAACAAAGTGAAGACAGATTTGTACTACTTCCAGTTTTCTTTCTAACCACCATGCTGAAGATCCATATGACAGAAATAATTTATGATTTATGATTTAAAGGAATGCATTTTCTCACTGCATTTATTGCAAAACAGTTCTGACAATAGCTACACTTTAAGAATACGGTTAACCTCCTATTTTAACCCAGTGCACCAGCGGTAATTTAAAACTGCAAATGTAAAGTGAAAAATAGAGAAAAGCAAATCCCATAAGATTTTTATGGAAAACTCCAAAAGGGATTGACAGAAACAAGTACCATTATAGTGTATATTTACAGTTTATAACTGAGACACATATGTAATTTAATACATAGCAATAGTATGGATTAGCTCGATTATCATTCAAAAGGTGCAAGAAGTACATTAACTATATACAGCACCACATATATAAAGTCTAGTCAATGAAAATAAATAGGAAAACAGCATGCATTCATGTGTACTTGATGCATATGTATATGTTATTATATAGGAGCACATTAACATGTTAAAGCCAGACTGTACAGGTATCCCAAAGTATATGTACAAGAAATGCTATCTCCTATTATGATCATTAACATCTAGTTTAGACTCTTTATCAAAGTTGTTGATTTTTTAGCTATTTTTGTCTCCTGCAAGATTTTTCTCACCAACAAAATACATGAGCCTGCACTTATTTGGATTTGCCTTCTTCTGGGTCAACGCAACGTGTAAATCATCTAAAAGAACACTAAACATATAAAAATGCACAAAGAAATTAAGACTATCTCAGTAATTTCTCTTTTAATTTATTCCTCTCTTTTACCCTATTTTTCCTCATATTGCAATTAAAATGGAAAATTGCATAAGGAATTCTTCTATATGTCACCCAGGAGATGACCCTTGCTCCCGCTCAAAATCTTTTGAATGATTGTAAGACAACAGGCTACAGAAGCAATATTAGGCTCCTTCCACTGCATTACTCTGTATGAAGCAGGACATAAAGATCATAATTCTTGCCCCCTTCATTAAAAGATAACTGTCATGACCTTTGAGCCCCATAAACTACGTTATAGGGCTCAAAGGTGATGGAACAATAATTCCAAGGAGCTGTGTTTCATGCTCACCCGATGCCCCGTTGCAGTGCTAGATCCCTTTGCAAAGTTTGTAGACAGACTCAGAGTGACACTTTTCTATGAGCTGTATGTGTGTGCACTATCCCATTCATCTCTTTGGGAGAGTGCATGCATACAATCGGCTGAAAAGAGTCACTCTGTGTGCATGCAGTAACTTCACGGGGATACAGCGCCAGAACTGGGCACATACTGATTATGAAACACAGCCCCCCAAACTTCCTGTTGTATCACCTGTGAGCCCCATAACATAGCATAGTTTATGGGGCTCGAAGTTGATGACAAGTTCCCTTTAAAGTCCTAATTAACCCTTAGCAGTTTTCTTCATGAAAATGGAAGAGATCAGTAACTTCCGTGTTCTCTGTAGGATTTCAGCAAGGCTGCTTGTCTATGTGTACTGCTCCTTAAAATATCACAACATTTTGACCTGTTCAAGCTTAAATATTTCTATGTTCATACAACTTTAATTTACTGGCTTTTACGTGCCACCCTGTAACTATATGCATTTTCCTTCTCCCATTACTTTACATCCAGCTATGTCTAGAAATGATTGTTCTGTTCTAACCTGGCAGCCAAAATAAATTATATAAATCTAACCTAAAAATGACTCAGCCAAGTCAGATGGTGCATTTACGCTAGCGCTTTGTGAATTGTACCGGATAATCATAAAGCAATATGTTCAGTAAATGTTAAAATGGAGTTAACCAGAGCATCCAGTCATTTCCTCTAAAACACTATAAAGTCAGTAATCAAAAGTAAAGTGTTTTATGACCCGTAGAATTTCACATTCTTTTACATTATAGATGCTGCTTGTTTATAAATCAAGCATATACTAAATTAAGTACTAAATGTACTTAATTCTCTGCTACTTCAAGAACTCATTATTGCTCACACTGATGAACAGTTGAACATCAAGGTGCCAAAATATAGCTTGAGCTACTGCAGGCAGGGGTGTCCCTACCATGAGGCAACCTGAGGCTATCGCCTCAGGCAGCAGTTTGCAGGGCTTAAGAGTGGTGGTCCCAGGGATGTCACTCGGTGTATAAGTCGTTAGCCCTGCTGATAATAAAGTCCAAAGGCCCATTTACACTGAAAGATGATCACTCAAAATTTGCTCAAACAGCAGTTTGAGTGACAGTTTTGAGCGATCACTTTGCATAAACTCTTAAGTAGCTAATTAGCTACTTAAGAATTTATTAGTGTGTAAATGAAGGCTCCTGCTGTATGCAAATAACAGCAGGAGCATTGTTATCTGCAAACAGCTGCTTTGTTCTCAGAGCTGTCAGTGGTATCCCACTGAGAACTACGAGCGGGATACCAGCTGAAAGAATACTATCAGCAGTATCCACTGAGAACTTAGCGCTAATAAGGCACATCGCTGACTTTAAGCTTGCTTACGGTCAGGGATGAACGAATAGTGCACGAAAAGTGCATGATGGGTGAACATTTACACACAACGATTATCGGTCAAAAGATGGCTTTTGTTACGGTATACTACCCTATAGTATAGCAGACAAGCTGACAAGAGCAGAAGACCAACAGAGGAAGACTAGCTAGTACATTGAGGGAAACCAATAACTGTCAGTGATTACCAGTCTCTGCTTGACCTTTAAACAAAAGCCAAAACAACAACCGCATGGGCCCCTGCACACCATCGCCGCGGGAGAACCAGCAACCGCCGCATGATAACAGCTTTTGAGCAAATTTTGAGTGATAATCGTTGTGTCTAAATGGGCCTTAAAGGGGTTGTCCCGCAAAAGCAAGTGAAGTTAAACACTTCTGTATGGCCATATAAATGCACTTTGTAATATACATCGTGCATTAAATATTGGCCATACAGAAGTTATATACTTGAGACTTCAAAGCCGAGAAGGCATGCTGGGTATTGTTCTAATCAAAGTTGCAGGAGACTTAGTGGTAGTCAACAACAATTATTATAGGATATGGAAGAAGGTGAAGGAAAAGAGCTACTGCAATAGAGACTGCCCAGACAAGTACATACTTGCACACAGGCTAATGCACAAGCACATTAAGCTAAAAGCAAAACTTTTATTATAGCTTACATAAAAACACCTTCATAGAAGCAAATGGAAAAAAAGAGAAACAATTTACGTTTCAAGCCTCACAAACCGAGTTCTTCTGTTTGCTTCTATGGGGATGTTTTTAAGGATGCTATAATAAAAGTTTTGTTTTTAACTTCATATGAGTGCTGGGAGAAATCTTGTGTATTGGAATTGGATCCAACCGTGGCTGAGGTGGTTTGGTACCCTGCACCATGCTACGTAGATTCCAGGACAGTGTCCGGGGTGGGTGGGCTGATTTTACTTTTTCTACAGGCAGAATAAGCACTGTAAACATTTAATTTAACTTACAGATAACTTTCAGTTCCTAGTGTGGGAAATGTTATTACTAGGAATATTATATTAATGATACATTCTTCCAACGCATTCAACCATTAATATACCAGTTTGTTTTCAATAAGAAATTGCCATGTAAATAATGTATAATGTTCTGTAATTATTTCCTCCAGCACAATATTGCTATTACACTTTGAAATTGCCTCAGTAGTGTACAGCTTTTCTCCGAGGGCAGTGCGCTTATCAAAAAATGTTCTTACATACAAAAATCCTCAGACAATAATATTTAAAGGGAAAATACTACTATTTGCATTATTTAGCACAATGCCCTTCTTTAATTAGCACTTGATCAGTCCCAGGTATTTCGCGTTCATGTTATTGTATAGTGCCCAAATATCAGCTCTAACAAATCTATTGCGGTGAAGCTGACTGTTGACATAGGAACCTCTTGTTGTTGCTTTTTTTCTGCAATCAAACCAGATAAGGTCTGTCATTCCTTAACATGTTTTTTTTTACTGTCCGAATTCCACAAGATTTGATTTTTAGCTGAAATCTCCCAGTATTATTTGTTGGCTAAAGGCTTATAAAGATCATTACGTTCTATTGCACTTCTGTTTGCAGTATTGAAAGGATGCATCTGAATTGCCGAGAGACAACATGTGGTTCTAACTGCAACTTATTTTAGTGTCAAAGCGGCATGGTCACGTGGCCTTTAAGATAGAGAGTTTTTTTTTAGTTTGCGTAAAGGGGTTTTGTGATTAAAATTAAAAAAATCTATACTCATGTATTCCTCCACAGCGGTCTCTTTACGGCATCTTCTCCTCTCTGAGCTTCTGCAGTCTCCCGGGTCACGTCACCTTCAGCCAGCCAGCTTGTTATTTCTCACATTCTTCTTCCGGACAGGTCAATGAAGGTCACGTCCCTGTGATGGCTAGGAAGGAATGCTGATATATTTTAGAGACAGCACGTATGAGCAGTCTCTGCAATATTTCGGCATTCCCCCTGTGAACTGTGACGTAACGTACATTGGCTGGCAGGAAGGAGACTGCTTGTGAATGTATGTAACATCACAGGTAGTAGAGAAATCAGCCAGCTGGAGGTAAGGTGACCTCCCGGGACTGCAGGAGACAGGAGAAGGTGGGTGAGATGAAGAACTGGTAAGTAGACTGACAGTGGAGGAACAAGTAAGTATAGACTTTTTTTTATGACAGAACCCCTTTAAGGTATGCACTTTGTTTCAATAATATTTACTGGAGTTTTTTAATTTTTTTATAACAAAACAAAATATAATACAATCAATAATAATCCAACACATATGATTTAAAAGGACAATAAAATAATTCAGTAGCCATGTAATTCGTGTTTTAGATTAAGTAGGTTATGGGATAAAGAAGAAAGAAAATAACATCTATTAGATTAAAGAATTAAATATCAGAGGTGGATAAATAGGTAACTAATACCGGGTAAAACTAGGGAAAATTAGAAATATAGCTCCTGAGATTTATTGATTAACTGGTAGAAGCAAAAGAGTCTACATAAGGGGAAGAATATAGCAATCACCCAGGTGTGCACTGATTGCAAGACATCCAAGCTTTCCATATGTATCGAAATTTCACGAATAAAGATGAATTATATGCGCGCATTTTTTCATATACATACTGTATGTCTGGTTGATTAAGGTGACAGTTTCTCTAATATATGGGAGATGTCAAAACTTTTCAAATGTCTAAGTACAACTGCGTTTGTTAATGCCAGTACTCACGGATGTAACTAAAGGCTCGAGGGCCCTGATGTAAAAGGTGAGCTGGGCCTCCCCCTCTATCTGTATCTGTACCCGTAGCCATACCTAAACCATGCTGCACAGAGGCATAACTTGAAGCTTCTGGGCCCCAATGCAAAACCTATAACAGAGCCCCCCAACTATAATGCTTTATTCATAGTACTGGGCTCCCTATATAGAGAAGAGGGGCCTTATGGGCCCCCTAAGGCTCCTGGGTCTGGGTGCAACCACATCCCCTGTACCCTCTATAGTTACGACCCTGCCAGTACTTTTCAGGCCAGAATTCAAAACTGTGGCAGGATCACTTGGGAACCAATATTCATCAAAACCAATGAAGAGACTTCAGGACAATGTAACCAACCAGAGAGGATAATAACTGTAATTCAGAGTTCCAATATTGATGGAAAAAATGGCACATTTGGGCTAGATGAACTTGTGTATAATACTATCTCAGTGTGATTTTCATTAATGTTCCTACGTGTGTACTACACTCGAGTGCTTTATGTGTCAGAGAGAAAACTTATTTCCATTCTTTGTAAACATTGTACACAGTTGTTTGTATGCCATTTTTTAATTTTCTCTAACTGTTGCAGTGAAGATGCAGCAGATAAATCCATGAACAGGGACAATGCTTGATGGGCACAGGTAATGAGCCCAGCCATGAGTTAGGTGCACAGAAGCGCCAGTGATTAACAGTCCTGATAAAGAAGCCCTGTCCCCGTAAGGAGCCCAAAAATTTTTTGGCACGTCAGACACCTTATATAAAGGACAATTTCTGTTAAACCATGGGGTGAGAGCGGAGGGACTGTGAAAGTGAGATGGAAGTGTTGCTGTGGAGTGCTCATGTATAGGGGTGCAACGGTTTGCAGAAGCGATGCTGCTGGAGAGTGCCTGGACCCCTGGTTGAGAGAAGACACCCGGAGGATAATTGGCACAGGAATAAAGACCCAGAGGCTTCCTGTTGCGTGGAACCAACAGATTAAGACAAAGTGATTGCACTACAGTCCCAAATTGATGGAAGCCACTGGATTGTGATAAGGATCTAAGGAAACCCTGGAAGAGTAATTCTCCCAGCTCTCGACCGGGGGATGTGGTAGCGATGATTCCCACATGGTAAACTATAAGTGAGGCTGCGCAGGACTTGGGCTATTCTAGTGCTTGCAGTTATGAACTGAGATAGGGTCACAGGAACTCAAGCAACACATAGAGACATATCGGCTGGAGTTTTGACGCTGTATTTCTAGTGGACTGTGTTGTTGGTAGAAGAGCATTAACCCTTGAAAGAATGGACTGTGTGATTTGCATTTCTACTTAACAGGACAGATTTGTTTTTACGGCATTATTTGATACTATTTCCCACCTTACTGCTCTTTCGTATTGTGCATAAATTATTACTCACACTAGAATTTAGATAGCCATTGCGAGCATTGGTAAATTTACCTACTCATCATTACCCCATTGTTCATTTGCATTATGTAGTTCTTAAATAAATGTTTGTTTTTGTAACTCCTTCTCCTGCATCCCATTGTAAATCTGCAACACACACATAATGCTCATAAGCTGCAATAGCACCCATTAATCATTTAAAAGACATTACTTTTCCTGCAGGGATCTTTCTGTGAAATATATATTCCACATCATCTACATAATGAATTTATCTTATTGATTTCTATAAATGAGAGCATACTGTATATAATAATTAAACACTGTAGAACTACAGCTGCTTAGTCTGTTTAACCCTTTGTAATGTCAAAATTCACAAGGCACAACTGAGAGCTGACCCTATGGACCATGGCTGAAAAGATGAACTCCATGTATGCTCCATCTAGCTTTTCCTGATAGACTTTTATATAGCTGGATCTTTTATTTGTGTGTTGGCCATGAATTCCAGAGATGTTAGTTTTGCTTATATACAATCATATTAAACACAGCCTTAGGAAAAAGTCTAAATCATTGTTTCTGCTTCTGTTTACTTTCATCACTACAAGCTAGAAATTCTGGCTTCAGCTAACACTTTCGGAGACTTTAAGCAAAACATTCATACTAACCTAATGATGATGCTTAAATGAATTGATCAGAAATCAATCAGGAAAAAAGCAGGTAATAAAGATATACAACTGCTTTACAGTAAGTTCATTGCTTCCCAGTCATGCAATTGATTTCTTACTGGTTTCTACAAAGCACTAACAATTGTATGCAAAATCTGTCGGGTAGAAACATCCTCAAACTGTTAATTGATGCAATTATTGAGCTAAAACTTAAGTCTGTCTGATAAATTTTACACCCACTAAAAAGGTTTTCATTGTTCCAAAACAATTTAGTGCACCCCATAAATGCACTATTATTCTAACTTCTCCTTTTAGGTCAATTCATCATTATAGTATTTACTAGTAATTATTAGGGAATTATAGTACCAGTGTCTCTGGTGGTGCAAAGTGCCATACAGCTGTGCTACATGGTACATCTATTATGATTCCCACACATGACACACACAGCTCTACTACATCCATCCTGATTCCCATACATTACATACACATCACATCACATCCAGCTTTGCTACATCCATTTTGACCCCACACATAACACAGCTCTACTACATCATCGTGATTCCACACATTTCACACACAGCTCTGCTACATGATACATCCATTATGATCCCCACACATCACATACACAGTTCTACTACATCCATCCTGACCCCACATCTCTATGGTGGTGGTAGGTTGGTGTCTTCTCTCAGGACTGCTGAGTTGTGTCTGAGATAATAGTGACTTAGTTGTATTCTCATTTTGTTATTTTTGTCCTCCCCTTTTCAAGAGCCCTATCTTTGTTGTTCTTCTAACTTTTGTCAGTCAAGCTCTGTGTTTTACATATGTTGTAGGACCTTCGATGATGTCAACAGGGGGCAGAGTGATGATGTCACCAGGGTGGAGCATGAGAAGCACTCACATACTGACTGACTAGTGGTCGTTAGTAGTTTGATGAACAGCTAATTCTTGTTATGTCTCAGCTGGATGCAAAACACGTCATCCGATCTGATGTAATATGTTTTCCTAAAAGGATGAATATACACACAGTATAAGAATGCAGAGAGCAAAAAAATGAGAAAATGGTAAATCTCACCCACTAATGTGATGAGACGCTACCTAAAAGCTCCAGTACTCGCCCTGATGAGGGCAACCCCTTGTCAGAAACCTTGGGCAACCCTGACTCTCCCTAGTTGGAAACAGGGGTAAAGTTTGTCAACATGAAATTACAATATATGGTGTATGGCTGTTAAACAAGCACACAATGAACCAGATTAACCCCTTAAGGACCAGACTGTTTTGTACCTTTAAGAACCAGACACTTTTTAGTGGTGGTTTAACTGCTCTTTTTTTTTTTCAGCTACCAAAATTATTTTTGCTATGTTTTTCTTCGTGACATATAGGGCTATTATTTTAATATCTTTTTCTTTGACAGTTTGTCCATTTTCAAGTTTTTTTGGGGGTAAAAAGCTACAAAAACAATGTTTTTTTAATCATTTATTAGTTTTTTTTAATTAGTACATTTAGGCTAAAATAAAGTATGGAAATTGGTTCCTCATTTTCTATCGGACATTTTGATATATAATATGTATGGTTTTGCATTACAGGACACATACAACAACGGCTTTGGCTGGCGTCGGCTTTGGGTCATTTTCTTTTTTTGGTGTTTTTTTTAATTTTATTCTGTAATTTTTTCTTAGTTTTTTTTTTCTATCTATGCCCCCCCCCCTTACCACCATGATGTCATATAAGACGTCTGGGGGACATTCACATGTTTTTTTTTTTTTATTATTACACACTTTTCCACTGTAGCTAGGACATTCATAGGAGCCCCAGTTACAGGGGAAAACATCCCCCTGCAGTGACAATAGTCACTGGTAGAGCTGATCAAGACACTGCAGCCCTGCTGTGGCAGGGGATCCCAGTGGTCACGTGACCACCAGATTGCGTAGTGGAAGAAACACTTCCACTTTCACTTTTTAGTACATAGCGCTCATTGAGCTCATTGAATGCTATGTACCCAGAAAAGGAGAAGACAGAAGTACTTAAAAAACGCTTCTCTCTTCTCCAGGTTCTCAGCTGTGACTAACAGCCGAGAACCTGACCTGCTCCTGTGTGATTGCATGAGCAGAGGCTTTAATCCCAAACCGTATTTCTGCGATCGGGCGAGATTAAAGCCCCGGACCAAACACCTTAAGGGGTTAAACACCAATGCAGAAATATCAATAAAGCAAGAGAAAAATGTTACAACACCCGGCATATCCTTAACACTATTCAGAGTTATCTTACAGTAGAATAGGACAAGAGCTGCCGACTTGACCAGCACTACCTTCACTACCTTTCATACGGGTAGAAATTTCATTGGACGACTGCATCACAAAATCAAGCTGATTGTCTGGTTAGTACACACACCTCCCGGACGACCAATCTATCCACCAACCAGCAGAGAAGTGCTCATATCTGCATCTAATGCAAAAATGACACTATGTGAGGGTGTTTAGCGCACGTGGACTGGGGTCGATACCATGACGTTACCGCGGTACTGATCTGACACGGATGGTGAGCTGTAATAATTCCATTGACTTAAAAAGATATAGGTGACTCAAAGCCATGGAAACTGCAGTTTATGTGAAATACTGGGTAAAAACAATACCTCGTTGTGAGTTAAATCCCAATAGCGCAACATTCAAATCTAAAGTTATAAAAAAAATTCAACATACAAAAAAAGACAGCAGATGTTGCTCCATCCCAAGATGTTAGTCTTTCTAGTCACTTGATTGTTTGCCCTGTCTTGTGGTTATTTATTACACACAGCTGAGTCAGGCAGTAGCTTCACCTTCAGCATTTTCTGCATGTGTGCTGCCCTGGTACAGCGGTACAGCCTATTTAGCGACAACTATCAACTATGATAATCACAATGTAAAGATACACAAACACATAAACATAAGGATAATAAATATCCCTTGCACATGTTTTCTTCACATGATAATTATTTCCTACAAGTGGCAGTCTTAACTTTGTAAGCCACATAAATGCCAGCTGTTTGCTTCATGCATTGTACATGGAAAACACTCTGATCTCCCTGCTGGGGTTGAGAAATGAAATAACACGGCAGACTCATTTCTTCTTGATTTTCTATTGCTGGTCTCTATGAGATTAGTATTAGCATCTCAAAGGCGTTGCTGAATTCTCAGAGATAAAGAACAACTTGCAACACAGCAGTGTCAAGTCTAACACTCTTTATAGGAGCTGACAGCATACTCTGGTGTATGTATGGATCTGGGCTTTGCACATTACATGTCATTTAATTCTTGGGCCGTAAACTAGTTATGTCTCCTTGTAAGAGGATATTTGGGATGAACCACCTGTAATGATGAACCGCATCCCTTTACCAAATGTATGTCTGAACTGAACATTATTTCTGTGTATTAGACTAGAAGTGTTTCAGTTAAGCTAGATGCAAATAATTATGGCAAGTTATGTTTTGCATATTTCTTGTTGCATTCTTAAATTTTTCCTTGCCAATGCTGTGCTCCTTTAACAATTCACTGTTGGTTATATTAATTGTGTATGGTTACCAGGGGCACCATGCTCTCATTGTTCTATGGTCATGGGGGTCAGTGCTGGAGCATGGTACTACATGGGCTACATTCAGCGTGGAGCCAGTCTTCACTAAATAGGGTTGCTTTGCTCACCTCTGAGCGTTGTGATGTACTTACTATAGCAATTGACAATACAGCAAGCAGGGGCGTAACTATAGAGGATGCAGGGGATGCGGTTGCACCTGGACCCAGGAGCCTTAGGGGGCCCATAAGGCCTCTCTTCTCCATATAGGGAGCCCAGTACTATAAATAAAGCATTATAGTTGGGGCCCCGTTCCAGGTTTTGCATTGGGGCCCAGGAGCTTCAAGTTACATCTCTGACAGCAAGTGTCAGGTGTGGTTTTGATGACTGCATGAGACTAACTGGAATTCGATACACCTCAGCCAGCCTGGCTATAAGAAATGGAGTTGCGTTTGGCCAGCAAGCGATTTACTGTGTTACAGCTACATCTACACTGTTCAGTACTGTTGTGTACTGTCCTCCGTAATGCCGTTAAGCCTAATTCCCACCGGCGGATTTCCGCTGCATATCACGCGGCGGAAATCCGCGGCGTTGGCCCGCAGCTATTAGGTTCTATTGAACCTAATAGCACAATGATCACGGTGCGTAATTCCACCGTGGAATTCTGCAGCGTGAAATTACCCGTAATCACCTGCGGCATGTTCTATTTGCCGTGAGTGTACGCGCGGATGGCTTCCATTGCAGTCAATGGAACCCGTCCGTCACGCTATCTTCCGCTGTAGCACAGCGGTAGATAGCGTGAAACTGCTTCCCCACCCACCAATGCCCGTGTCACATGACGCTGCCGGCTCGTCATGTGCGCCGGCATGGATTGCGGGACATCGGGCAGCGGATCCAGAGGTGAGTATGGGGTCTCTGAGGGAGCTCCGTGACAGACTCCGCTGTGGAATTCCGCTTGCGGAGCCCGTCACAGCCGTGGGCACTAGGCCATATTTCTCTGGGTTTGCTACAGAGTTGGGGAGAAAACATGTTGTTTTCCTCAATGTCAATGTATAGAAGGTATCATAACAGCTAGTCTCCACCCACAAGCTCAGGGAAATATAAAAATCACATATTTATTTTACAAATGGTCATCACTAGAGATGAGCGAGCATACTCGTTAAGGGCAATTACTCGAGCGGGCATTGCCTTTAGTGAGTACCTGCCCGCTCGGAAAAAAAAGATTCAGCTGCTGGCGCGGGGGAGCGGTGAGTTGCGTCAGTGAGCAGGAGGGAGTGGGGGGAGAGAGGGAGAGAGAGATCTCCCTTCTGTTCCCCCCTGCTCTCCCCCGCCGCTCCCTGCAACCCTCGACACCCGAATCTTTTCTTCTGAGCAGGCAGGTACTCGCTAAGGGCAATGCTCGCTCGAGTAATTGCTCTTAGCGAGTATGCCCGCTCATCTCTAGCCGTCACGCATGAACTTAAATTAAATCAAACATTGAATGTAATAATAATTTATATGTGCATTATCATATAAAGTTACATCTGTAAAGCAATATATTCCTTTAAAAAGGAAAAATAATATATGAAGAAAATAGTTGACACGTATACTGTAAAGAAAGCAAAAAATAGAAAGACAGCAGTTAAAGAGAATCTGTCATGTTTTAAAGCTAGTGGTGCTGGCTGAATTGCTCTGTGAATCTCTCAAGTGCGGGTCCCCAATGCTCATGGTCAGTGTGTGATGTCAGACTTGATGGCAGTCTGATATCACCCATTGACAATGAGTGGTGGGGACTAGTGTTGCTTGTATTGATTTGCTGGGCAATAAAATTGGCTCGATTTTTGCAAAATCAAATCAGTTAAGTCCAACCCAAATATTGGCAAAAATCATGTGAAAGTGAAATTTTCCATAAGGCCTGCTGCAGAGATCAGCGTGCAGCCAATGAGCAGCCAGAGCACCTTGATGATGTCTCTATATCTTTCATACGTGCAGAAATTTCATTGGACGACTGCATCACATTCATTAGCCTTATATAACATAAGCACAGTGTAACTAGCAATCATTTACATACAGTTAAGTGCAAGACAGAAAAGCAACATCATGTTTATAAATCTATGTAAAATTTGGTCTGTTATTAGGGACAGTTACCCTACAGAGGTTATATTGCTGCTGGTGTGAAAGCTTGTATACCGGGGTTATTATTGGAGGGAACAAATAAAGAAGCTTCATCATGTTTCTATGCCTATATATGTGGTCTGTTGTTAGGGCCAGATAATCTAAAAAGGATATGGGATCTGTCAAGTCATCCAAATATCCCAGTAGACATCCGGGCTTAGGGCCCACTCTCCCCATCACCCAGGTTCCTATACTATTGCCAGGTCATCTGTCAAAAAATAAAAAAGTGACTATACTTACCTCTCTTTCACTCTTCCTGGCTTCTTCAGTCATAGTCCTTGTTGGGGAGAGGCAAGATTAGAATGGGCTAAAGGAGGTCTGATGTCAGAAGGTAGGGTGACATTCCCCAGTTACATGACTATGTAGCAGAGAGGCAAGGTCTGAAGAGGCAATGTGCTTCCACTGATTTGTAACTGAGGCAGGCAGTTCAGATTTGTAGGCACAGGGAGCTACAAGGGCTGGAAGGCCAGTTGAAAAGTGCACAGGGAGCTGTGTGATGCTTGTGGGGTGCATAGTGTGTTTGGAGGTTGGGAGTGGTGATGTGAAGAGCACATGGCAAGAGGCTCTGGGAGGCTTGTGAAGGTGCTCTGTGTGTTTCTAGTGAGTGGGTTATTTGAAATGCACATGGGGCTGTATGATGCTTTTTAGGGTCCACTTTAGTCAATGCCATTCAAGCCCAGACTGTTTCTGCTAGTCTCTAATCATTGGTTGAACAGTTACAGTAGCAGCTGAGATGAGAAACCAAAAGGTGAGTATAGTATTTTTTAAAAATTTTGCTACATTGGGGCTTGAATGGAGGTATGCCATGCCTTTATCTGTGTTAGGAGCTGTAGTTTCACATAGTAACATTTTCTATGGCACAAGATGGTTTGCCAATAATGCTTTTGTGTGTTAAGTATACCAAAGCATTACTGGTAACCCAAGTATACAACACAACTCGATCACAGCATCATTTTCTCTCTTATTATCACTCTCCCTCTTTTGTTTTTCATTACTCTTTTTCATATTCTCTCTATTTCTCTCCCCTCTCTCTTGTTCTCTCTATTCTCTCTTCTCTCTCATTCTCTCCTCACACTCTTGTTCTCTTTCCGCTTACTCTTGCTCTCTTCCCTCTCTATATATATTTCTCTCTCATTTTCTCCTCTCTCTTTCTCTCATTTCCTTTCCTTCTATTGGTTAGCCATGCTCTCTAGGTTAGCTACACCCTCGAAAGGCCACTCCCATCTCCCTGTGAAAGGCTCTCCTATGTTGATATCTCTGAGATATATTGCTGCTGGTGTGAATGCTTGTATAAGAAGGTTATATTGGAAGGACCAGAGAAATAAGCTGCATCACATTTATATGCTTATATAACGTGTGGTTTGTTAATAGGGACAGCTATTCTACAGAGCATATATTCCTGCTGGATGTAAAAGCTTGTATACCAACAGAGAACTTAGATGTGGTTCTATCTGAAAGTTTTTGCATCCTATTATATGCCTATATGACACATGGTCTGTACGTTGGGTAGAGTTCTGCTGTCAACACATATAGCAGCAAACAGTCAAACTGTTTGCCCTTGGGAATATTGCAGTTCTCTGTTTATGGCCTCAGACTTGCTCAAAACTGTCAGTCTGACCACTAAAATTATTTGCAGGTCTCATATACACCTGATGAATTCAACTATGTTGCACCAAGTATGGACAGTGCACAAATATGCAAGCTGTACTGTGAGACCTTCTCTTCTCACATATCGTGCCACTTGGGAATTGCAGTTCATGTAGTTGGCTGTGGTGTTTTGTGTTAATATAAAACAAAAAGAAAACCGAAAAGGGAAATAGCAAATACACACAGTGCACATCAGCGGCCTCAGATGTTGTTCAGTCACGAGTCGGACCACTACAAATTATTTGCAGGCCTTTCACAGCTAGCAATTTTTGTTTTAACTACAAAGTTGACTGAAAATGTACATAAAACTACACTAAAAAGTAAAAAAAAAAAGACTAAGTAAAAAAATAAATATATAAAAAGGAAACATGGAGAAAGCAATGGGTAGGGGGCATGGATGTCAACCACGGAGTTCGAACAACCATTGATGCCCAATTTTTTCTTTCCTTTGAAGAGGAAGATGAGGGTGGGTCATGTACGTGGTCTGTCCTCAAGTAATGTGTACTCGGAGGGATGTGGAAATGGAGATGCGAGCTCCTGATACTCACTGTGACATACAGTCCACTCAGTAGGAGAAGAATGCCGAAGAGGAAGATGATGAGGTGCTTGACCCAACATGTACAGAAAGGGAGAGTCATGATAGCAGCTCGCAGGGGAAGGAGGAAGAGGCTGACGTTGTGGGGCAGCACCTTGCTAAGTGGAAGTAGAGTGTCCTAGGCAAACATAAGGGCTATACTGTCACCATTAGCTACTACTATTTGCAGCAGCATTACCACCAGCAGCAGGGAAGGTCCAACAGAGGTGTGGCATTATTTTTTCAGCCTGTCATAGCCTGCAGCAAAAACACAGGGTAGGACTCACAGTCACTGACAGCATTTATCCGTAATGGTCCAAGAGTATGTCAGCTCCCACAGGGATGTACTCAGACATGGAGTTGACCCCTCTGACTTCTTGGTATCTAAGCAGGATGAGTGGCCAGAACTTGCACAACATGCTTTAGAGGTGCTTGCCTGCCCCACAGCCAATGTGCTATCAGAAAGCATGTTCAGCACAGCTAGGAGTGTGATAACAGATAGATGCATCCACCTGTCCACAGACAATGTGGATCAGATGACATTTAAAAAAATGAACCAGGCATGGATTTCACTTGACTTGTGCAAGGCCTGGGAGCCAGATCTAAGAGGAGCCCAT